>NC_082637.1:61982224-62304497 GCF_030936135.1 Gavia stellata
TAGTGCTTCAGTACTCACTTTGAGAGAGGATATAGGCAAAAGAATTGTACTTCTTTTGATACTTTACTTTCCAGATTACAACTAGGTTTGACAGAACTTAACCTATAGAAGGCAAGAGCAAGAAAGTAAAAACTTTCCCACTCCACTTTGTGTACAATCTCATTGCTCAGATTATTCAACATTCTTCCACTGACACCTTCCTACTTGCCTTGCCTGGTGTCTGAAACTAGACAGAGACCATATTTTCTTCCTTGCACTGTGAGAGTCTTGTTACACACTTGGGAACTGTAACATAAACAAAGGAGCAATTAATTATAAGTGTTTGCAGACTGGTATAGAAAACTGGAAGGGTGAAAAGAAATTCTGGTATACCTTGTAGGAATGAAGGGGGATTAAAGAACTCCCTGGGTATTCATTTAGAGACTTATGCTTAGAGAGTTCTGAGACAAATGCAGAAAGGAAATTAAGAGTTAAAATAATACATTGGCTGTGCCAGTTTAACTTAATAAATGTCAATAATTGCTGGAAATGTATGAAGTAATCTGGCTAAGCCTTTAAGGGTTCTCAAGAAAAGTCTATGGAGCCATTGTGGACAAGTGATCCCATGCAGCAAGTGATCCCAGGCACAGAAGTATAACTACCATCTCTGGAAGGCAAAGAAATGATAGTAAAGTGACAGAAAATCAGTTTGTTTTTTTTTTTTTTTAATTCTATAACAAGGACAATCTATCTACTGGAGGTCATTACATTTAGGAGTTGTGTAAGAAATTTTGTTAATAGTAGTTTGAGTATCCTTATCAATTCTCTTGGTGTTGAAATACCTACTATGTTTCTGAAGATTGGTGGTGCCCTTAAATTCCAAATATTCCTTTAGGATTATTTCAATAATAGCTTAAAATATAATATTAATTTAAAAATAATAGGCTTGAGGGCTGATAAAGAAATGCATGTGCAGAAATATATGACCTGATAATTTGTAAAGGTTTGAATATGTTGGCATAAAGAGCAATTTTTCATTTCCAGGAGTTATTGTTTTGTCTTTGTCTCTCACTCCATTACTGTTCCTCTCTGCTACATTAATGCTGAGCAAGTTGTAAATGAAATAAAGTGAAGCGAAGACAGGGGAAAAAGGCTGGTGGTTTGGCCTCCTAATAACTTGCTGAGTTTTTTCCTCTGCCAAGCCCATCATGGCTGGCACTGTTACATCTCCAAAGGTGTTCTCTTCTTAAGACCTTTGCAACTGCTGCTGATCAGCTGGTGACATTCTAAAGATCCACCTTGTTATAATTGCTGGAATCTCCTTGCTTCAAGTATACATAAGCTTTGAAGAGCAATATAAGCCTATTCCTCTTTTCCTCTTTGAAGTAAATACTTTCACTGACAAATGAGAAAGAAACAGTCCAGGCATTCTCTGAGTAACAGAGGAGTCAAATAGTTTGTTCATGTTGTTTGCATTTATTGGTACTTTTTGACATCCTTTCTCCAGTGGGAGGAAGAATTGAAGTTAAGCACAAGAAGTTAAATACTGGAATAGAAACTCGGTCAAATCCAATAAAGATAAACAATTAAAAGTGAACTTACTTAAATGCAACTGATATTTTGTAGAGAGTGTAGAGATAATGGGAAAAGAAGGAAAGATGCAAGGACCAAAGGTGTGCAGCTACATTAGAAAAAGTCCTGCAAAATGATGTCCTAACCTGTGCATCAGCATATTGAATCATGATGTTCAACACTCATCTCCCTGGCACAGTGACTGGAGGAAAAAGACGTCAAATTACCTGCATGGTTACACCCTTCTGTTTAACTGTTAAAATATGAAAGTAAGTGGCATTTACATTAAAAGTAAAATAGTCCCAATGTCTTGCAAATGAATATATGTGTATATATATACACACATATATATGTTTATCTATATTTATATCTACACAGGGAGTTAGAGATCACTCTGATGATGATGTTTAGGAGAAGGACAAATCAGAACAGTTTCACACTTTAGAACTAAAGTTTTACTAGATTAATTCATTAATACTGTACTTTGTGCTAGTGGTAAATTCTTACACAATATACATCATCACTACATATATAAAGCTGTTAGTCTTTAGCAATCATATTCTAAAAGAGTTGTGGGTATACAATACCACAGAGCTGTTATGATATAGTTAGCACCGATGGCAATGGTCTGTAATGGTTCTTAGCTGAGGATGTCAAATTAATCAGCCCTGACAGGTCTTTGATGAGAGAAGTGAGCTTATCATCTTCTGCAATTTTATTCCTTGCTTGCGACTGCGGTTCTCATGCTATTACCCTGCTCCCATGAAGGGGGTTCTCCTCTGCTTCTGATGCTGCCTAACTTATCTCATTTTGTCTTGCTGGTCATGTTTCCTTTGCATTTGGGAAGGTGCCTTGCCTATTTCCAGTTCCTTGTGTTTCCTCTGTCTGGTAACTTTTTGTTACTTGGATGCCACCTGTCTGAAACTGCAACCATCTTTGTCTGCCTTATTGGTGATCACATTGTTCACATACTTATGTAAGATTGTGTCTGATTATACCAGCTTAGTGTTACAAAATACTCACATGCTGTTGTTAATTACACCATTCTAGTACACGTATATCCAGTTTGACGCAAATTACTATTAACAATATCCTGATACCCATCATGTGTGGAGATCACAGGCCTCAGCTTTCATTAAACCAAATTTTAGAGAAAGAGGTCTAAGAATTTATAAGAATTGGTCTCAGCATTTTCTAAGAATTTGTAATTCTCCGATCTTTTAACTGAGATTTGGTTTTGCAGTGCTTTTCATGAAAGATATCAATGAATATTTGGATGAATAACTTGCAAAGATACACATACTTACTATACAGTGGCAGACAGTTTTTTCAAAATGCTTAAAAAAGAAGTTATCTTCCTCAAGGCCATGATCTAAATATTTTTGGATAAATGAGTTATTTTGTGTTAACCAAAAATAACCCCTGTGTAAAACTGGTTAAAAGTTAGTAGCCAGTTGAAACTTCACTTAAATAAAAAGAGAGTTAAAAAACATGTGTATTATAACTGTAGATGAGTTGCATACGAAAGCTGATTTTGAAGCTGTGTGGAGTTGGAGTCCCTCTTGGATACACGATCAGATTCAAAGATTGCAGGGAAGATGGGACAGCAGAAGTGGTGACAGGAACAACAGTATGCTTCTTTATTAGAAACAGAGCTACAGCTGATGTTCTGGACTTATCACCTGCACGATAGTTTAAGAGGCTCATCTTGTACCACATTGGCAGTGTAACTGAAGTGAGAAAGTGAACTCTCTCTTTGCATGCACAATTACTCATGTGTAGTATTTTCATGACATGCTATATTGTACTTCCTTATGCTGCCCATATATGATCCGAGTAATAAAGGATGACAATTCATTTCTGGAGTAATTATTGTATATCAATGTATTTATTGATCACTTCTGCTTCATGCATGCTATAGTAACTAAATTTTAATGCTGCTGTTTTCTGCATTTTCTTTTGCCCCAGAACAATGAGCCACAGATAGCTAAAACCTATTACACTTTAAAAGCAGACTGATCCTTTCCTACTACCAAATATGAAATACGTCCAGGTATTTTAACTACTTTTGCAGTATCATAGAAAATAAACACTATTTCTGTCCCTACAAAGGACATAAAGAGAGTGATTTAGTGAGTCTATTTTCAGAGGTAGTTAGTCATCCCTAGGTACCTACAAGAAACATACTTAGTGTTATGCTACACCAGGTTTTCTGTTTAAAACTATTTTGATCTGAATGCATTGCTTTCATAGAGCCAGAGTTAAAATGAAGCAGCAGTGCGTGGACATAAAACTTGCTGTACAGCTCTGCAATCTTCAGTTCAGTCTGTTGCTGGCCAGAGATGGCTGGGAAAATGAGCTTTGGCAAAGCAATAGTTACATGATGTAGATCAGATCTGGGTAAGAATTAGCATGAACTTTCCACATTCATTGGAGGCTCTGACTAGGGTTGTTTAGGATTTTTTGTTGAAAAGAAAGTGGAGCAGTGTCAATGCTGATGAATTTTTTATTTGAAAAATACACTGAACTTTTTCTGAAGTACTGATATAGTCTTTGTTGTTTGCCCCGCCCCCCAAGATTTTAGTCTGTGCATTGGTAACAAAGAATTGCAGAGAGGGGGGAATCAACAAAATTTTTTGTTTTGGTTGGAAAATTCAAATATTTTTCAGATCAGTTGGAAAAACCTGAGAGTAATTTTTTGTCCTGATTTGAAGTTTGGGGAAAAAGGCTTTCACATCTTGGAAATTCTCATGAATGTAATAATAATTGCTTTCTGTGTGTCTTGTGACAGAACGCAGATGTCATAGCTGTCCCTTTCAGGAGAAGGGTACCTAGCACACCGGCCCTCTGACTCCTGCTTCATATATTCTTTAGCTGAGAAGGAATAATGTCTTAACTGACGACATTATCTTATCAGGTTCAGTTTATTAATCTCAGAAAAATATTATCCATGAGCAGATCTTTTCTTTCTTTCTCTTCCCCCCCCCTTTTTTTTTCTATGTCTCTTTCTTTTACCTTTTCTTTCATTTTAATTTTCTTTGTTCAGTGCAAGTCACGCTTTGTGTTAACAGTCACTGTGACAACAGCTTCTTGATAAAACCAGTAGTATGCTCAAAATTGTAAATTCCTTTAAATTACCTTTCTGGAGATACATTCTTGTCACATAAACAGAAAATAAATCAGTAATTCCGCCTTTTGAGATATGCAGTGTACCAAGAAAAAAACTTTTGTAAAAAGTTCAGAGATCATTCCAATATTCTGCATCCCTTTTTATAAGAAATTATAGGAAAAATAATCAAAGAGTAGTAGAGGAACTTTTTTCTCCCTAATGTTTTAACCAGAACTGGTCTGATTCATCTCTTTTGAAACTCTGGATATTTCATCTTTTCCAGTTCTGCCTGTTCTTAACTAGAAGAAATAAATACAATTTTTATATATAAATAAAATAAACAATACATGTTTCAAATAATGCAATGTTTCTGATTTTTCAGGTGATCAAAAAATAGCTGTTTTCTTTCTTTTCACTTGAATGATTAAATAATAAGAAAATCAGGAAATGTGAATGACAAATCTGAACTTGTAAAATTAATCTGCAAAGCAGATTAGAAAAACTCAGTCTTTTTCACATATAATGCCATACATTGTAATATGCAATCTTGTTTACAGCTCTGTGTGGCCTAAGATACATATTTAGGCATGTAGAAATTGAAAGCCTGCTATTTTGGCACCAATCAGAATTAGGAACTTTGAAGCTGGGAACATATGGCTCAATATACCGGATGAGTAATTTAATATTGGAATAGTTATCCTTACTTATAGGAAAGCTATTGCCATTTTTAAAAGGAGCTATAATCTTTGCCCTTTTGAGGTCTCTGAATTGTGGTAATTATAGGCTCTTGGTTTCACTTGTGAAGGTATAGAAGACACAGAAGAAATAAAGCCCTACTAAACCACTTCTACTGATTTTTTTCTCCCCTGTATGAAGCCGTAGCTAAATGATGCTCTGTGAGAGCTTATCGCCCTTTTTTGGTGTGACTCATATAACTCATTCACAGCTTTCCTCTATATGAGTAATGTGGCCAGACTAAACCAATGTTGAGAAAATCTTTATATCATGCTACATAAGTGAAAGACCTCATTTAATCATGCTGCTAAAGGTATTGCAATGCAAAGAAGATAAGTAGCACAGTGCTCATCACTAGCTTCCACTACACTTCTCACAGCCTTCACTTAATTGTATTATGTTGCTGTATCTAAGTTGCTTATCCAAGCAATAAGCTATACTTCTAAGCTAGACTTCCTCTAGCAGAAGAAATTTTTACCTACAATTATCTATTAAGAATCCCTTTTAGTGCAAAAGAACACTCAAACTGCTGATAGCTCAGCAAGTAGCTAAGCAGAGCTCTAGGGCTTCACATACCTCCCAACAGTAGATTTTCCGAGACACATGCAGATGTGTCTCTCCTCTTTCCAGTAAGAAGAGAAGAATATTGATTGCCTCAGTTGTTTTTGCCTTGTGTGTTTGGACTCAAGATCTAGTTTAATTTACAGCTCCTATTTGTGTTTCCTTCCTTTCATAAACTCTCTATGTCTAGTCTCATTTAATTTTGTTTCACACCATCCAGATCTTACTTAACCTCAGTTTCTTTGCGTCTGAACTGCCCCTTGCATTTATCATGCTATCCTTCTTCTTCATTCTTCCCTTCCTTTTTCTTTCATTGTCCAACCCAGGTTGATTCCTTTTCTCATTTAGTACATACACTGTCTAATCTGCACAACCGCTTAATCACTGTTTAACCACCTCCCAAGACACGGAAACAAAGGGATAGATGAACTCCTAGTTTGTCCTTTTTACTCATGTAAGTTCTCAGTATGTTGTATGTAATATCTAATTTCATATGGCACAGGCTGCATTTTTTATGGAAACTTTCCTTGCTCATTTAGGTTCCTTGAAATAACAATACAATAAATTGATTTTTTTCTTAAACAGTGTAAGTGACGTAACTCAAATAGGATAAGAGTATTACCTTATTTTCCAGTTTAATCACCTGTGCTTAAATGTTATTAAGAAATGCTGTAAACAAGCATAATGAGAAAGTTTTCTCTCCCAGCTGTGCTGTGAGTGTGGAAAAGGTTATGCTTCTGTACATTCTCCTGTGATTTTTTAATTAAAGCATTTAGTTGTTGACAGGTGTGTAAGAGTATTGTTAAATGCGTGGCTTAATTGTTTATTCTGTCCTCTTTGTTATAAACTGAATGGATTTGAAAATGCATTAGAGTGAAAATGAGACTCAAGAGGTCTGTTCTATAAAAGTCTGCACAGGCAATCCTCATTCTCCTGTAGAGGACAAAAGAAAATGTTATTTTAAATGTCTAGTTTTACTTGCATGAAATATTCTCTTTTGCTGGGATGCAACAGAAACTACTTGAAGACTGGGAATTTTGTATCTCACCTGTCCTGAATTAGATTTCCTTCCCTAAAAAAAAAAAGGAGAGTATTTGGTCTATTTGCCATGAGCCTGTGAATAGACCAACTAACACTAATTAATACAATAGCCTCATAAAATAATAATAATAGGAAATAAGACAACTGTTTAACATCAAAGATTAATCGCCTAAATAGCCAAGTTAGTTAAACAGTACAGTTTGTATTACAGCACTTCAGCAAATATCTTTCATCTGTGGGTTTCTGAAACTCAGGATGAAGGCCAGTTTAACCTTAATTAAGGTTTGTTTTACTTGGCTATCTAAATGCCTAAACTGTTGCACCGTATACTTACGGGGAATGTAGATGGAAAAAACCCTTTGTGGTCCTCCATGTTTACCTCTCGCCAGACCAGGATTGCACCATCTAGTACTATCTCAGTGGCCTTTGGTGGATGAGTTGGGTATGATGCAAGTAATGCGCCTGCAAAACTTTACTGTGGTTCAGTAGAACTCAGAATTAGGTATTTTCTATCTTTTTAAGCGCTTTTTAACTGATTTTTGTCCCTTTAAAAAAATATTTACTTGTATTTTCTTTTTAAACAGCAATCATCTTCCATGCACACACCCTTGCTATTTCAGTTTTCATTTTCTACATCCTACCTTCCTTTCCTCATAGTGCTTTTTATGACTGTCTTGAGGCATGAAGCATGAGATCCAGGATTTCTGCATTCTGATCTTTGACACTTTATTGCTTTTTACAGAATGGGTCAAATCACATTTAAATCTATCCTTTCTTTTTCCCTATGATAAAGAATTAAGCGAAGAAAAGTAAAGAGGAAATAATAGTGACGCAGAAATGTAAATGTTTGTGACTGCTTATAATGTAATGACTTGGACCCTGTCTACACCACCTACACCACCTACCGCCCCCTTAAAACTCTCTTCTGGTTAACCTCAATAGTTTGTAATAAGAAGGAAGATAGCAGGTAAATATCAATTTTTTATGCGTATTATGTTAAATTCTGAACCTTTAACCATTCTGTCATAAACTTATTTTACTGCTAGCAATGACATTCACAGAGTAGGATGGGATGGCAGGCACAGAAGGGGCATCTACTCATAGAATTTTAAAACATTAAAAGAAATCATCATGGATGGTAACTTATCTAGGGCTTCATTGTTGAAGTATCTTTCTTACCTACTGAGTTAAATTCTCATAAAGAGTGATATGAGGTCCATTTGATACAGAAAACCTGTAGCAACAGTATGCACAATATGCCATTAAAACTATTGATGAAAAATCATTCTCACAGGTATAGCTGTCTAATTAGACCTCTTTCTTGCAAGCCTGGAAAAAAATGTAGCATGTAACTGCCAAGATGAAAACACCCCTTCCTCTCTGTACTCTTTATCTTGGTATTGCTCCATGCCATGTCTCAGCTTCTTATGCTGAAAGCAAGGACAATCTTTTTAAAACATAGGTCATAGTCTGATTTCAGAGGTAAGCAGTGGGGCTCCTCCATTGGGCTGCTGAATGATAAATGGGGAGTTCTGGGTCAGGAGTCCAAAAACTTCAAGTATTCAAGTTGGATTTGCCCTCCTTCTGCAACTTGATGACTCCTTTTCTTATTTGGATTTTTGACACAAGGCTTCAGAGACAAGCACCACCTGCTGAGGGACTTCTGCTCTTGGGACTTTGTTTCCTCCTTGCAACAGTGATTGCTGAAGGGCCTGAGGGCTTTTACTCAGTGTCTTACCTTCAGCTTTATATAGGACAAGGTTTTTCTTTGTCCTTTGCTCACACCTCTCAGCCTTTGTGAGCAGCAAAGTTTAAAAACTATGGGAAGAGTATGTCACAATGACTTCTTCTGCAACTGCAGAAAGCATTTTTGCATTGACTCTTTAGTTCTTCCAATACACTCAATATGGCAATCTCCAAGAGCTTTATAAGCATGAAGGAAGCAGCATAATGGAACTGCTACATGGTTTTGTTTCTGTTTAAGAGGAGAATGGGATTTTGGGGAGATGAACCTCTTGCTTGGTAATATCCATACATGAAAGCAAGTAGGAAATGTTTCTTATCACAGCTTGTTTTATCCACAAAAAACATTAGTAGCACTGCCATCACTAGAGAAGCACTTCAAAATGCATTTTTACTTTGAGAGGACACATGTATAATACAAGTAGAGTATACAAAATGAATTAAAAAAATCCTTGTGAACAATGATTAAATTCTGTGTGACGGTCTTAAAAAAAACAAACCCCATGGTGACAGTACAAATATTTGCAAGCTTTCCATTTTATTTTCATTATTACTTTTCATATTTTTGACACTCACCATACAAGATCATATTAACTGATGATATAGGAACATACCGTGTTTTAAAAGATTACTGCTTTTCGAGTGAACATCTGTTTTCAGTTTTACTAGTAATGATTACATCCCATTTGAATCTTAAGGGCAGGAAAGGACATGTCAAAAAAGTCAGATACAGGGGATGTGGCACACACCCCTTTACAGATCATTTACAAAGTGGTGTCCTTGAAAATACAGTGCCCACGAAATTAAGCCTGTTAAGGCCTGTTAAAATGATAACAACTTGTGCCCAGATAATGGATCAGCAAATTGGAGTTTTTAAAGCTTTGTTCTTAGGAGAGTCTACATTATATAGACGTGTAAAAAACCTCCAGTTTCTACCCTTTATTCTTAATGTTTCTCTACTCCTGTCACTTCACAGATCTTCATGCATTGAATTCACTGTACTGTGGAGTTGATCAACAGGCTATTGAGAAAAAAAGAGGAGAAATAATTAAAAGAATGTAGCAGTTGAGAAATCTGTGAAAGCAAACTATCCTATATTCTGCAGATTTTTTCCCATTTCTGAACGAATCCCCCCTTTTTCTGTTCTCTACTTTTTCATTACCTGTGGTGTACCATAAGCTTTTCCTGTTTGTATTTGTGATCTCATTTAAATATTTCATTTGAGGCCAGTGATCTGGTCCAGACTTCCATATGCATCAGAATGACAGAAATCCCGAACCACTCTCTGTTGCTGTCGTGGTTTAAGCCCAGCCGGACTAATCACCACACAGCTGCTCACTCACTCCCCTTCCTCAGCTGGACAGGAGAGAGAAAATATGAGGAAAAGGCTCATAGGTCGAGATAAGGACATAGGGAGATCACTCACCAATTACCATCATGGGCAAAACAGACTCGACTTGGGGAAATTAGTTTAATTTATTATCAATCAAAAACAGAGTAGGATAATGAGAAGTAAAACCAAATCTTAAAAAAATCCCAACACCTTCCCCCCCCCCCCCCCCCAGCCCTTCCCGGGCTCAACCTCACTCCCGATTTTTTTCTACCTCTTCCACCCAAGCGGTGCAGGGGGAAGGGGAATGGGGGTTGCGGTCAGTTCATCACACGTTGTTTCTGCCGCTCCTTCCTCCTCACACTCTTCCCCTGCTCCAGCGTGGGGTCCCTCCCACAGGAGACAGTTCTCCCCGAACTTCTCCAACATGGGTTCTTCCCATGGGCTGCAGTTCTTCACGAACTGCTCCAGCATGGGTCTGTTCCACGGGGTGCAGTCCTTCAGGAACAGACTGCTCCAGCATGGGTCCCCCGCGGGATCGCAAGTCCTGCCAGCAAACCTGCTCCAGCGTGGGCTCCTCTCTCCACGGCTCCACAGGTCCTGCCAGGAGCCTGCGCCAGCATGGGCTTCCCACAGGGTCACAGCCTCCCTCAGGCATCCACCTGCTCCAGCGTGGGGTCCTCCACGGGCTGCAGGTGGATATCTGCTCCACCGTGGACCTCCATGGGCTGCAGGGGGACAGCCTGCTTCACCATGGTCTTCCCCACGGGCTGCAGGGGAATCTCTGCTCCGGCGCCTGGAGCACCTCCTCCCCCTCCTTCTTCACTGACCTTGGTGTCTGCAGAGTTGTTTCTCTCACATATTCTCACTCCTCTCTTCTCTGGCTGCTGCTTCCCAGTTTTTCCCCCCTTCTTAAATATGTTATCACAGAGGCGCTACCACTGTTGCTGATTAGCTCAGCCTTAGCCAGTGGCAGATCCGTCTTGGAGTCAGCTGGCATTGGCTCTATCAGTCATAGGAGAAGCTTCTAGCAGCTTCTCACAGAAGCCACCCCTGTAGCCCCCCCTGCTACCAAAGCGCTGCCACGCAAACCCAATACAGTTGCCCTCTGCCTATTCACCTTTCTGCTTACAGACTCTGGAATTTGAAATTATATGTTGGAAGTGTGACCTAAACATGTTTGTACTTTTCAAATTTTCCGCAATATTTCCATGAGGACACCTGCAGTGGCTTAGGTCAAGCACTTAAACATTCAGGAGGGAAAACAGTCATTACCTGTTACTTCAGCAGGAGCCTTAGTTGTCCTGAGCACAACCTGAATGATGAGCAAATGGAAACTGAACTGACCAGTGGATCTCCCTAACTAAGCTCTTCCTTAGGAATAGGGATGCCCTGCGCCTATCCATATTGTCTGGCAGTAAAGTCAGCCAAAGAGGGATTCATCCATGCAATGTTGTGCTCTGATTTGTGCCCTTCTAATTTCTTGTGGGGCTAGGATGTAAACTATGAGTCATAGTGCAGGAAGGGAAGTGGGTACCTGCACAAATATTTAAAGGAAAGGAACTTCTTAAATTGGATTTTCTATTAAAGAAAGTGTGTGAAGTTTCTTATCTTTAGAATAGACAAGAGATACTTCAAAAAGGAGTTTTTTATTGGCTAAAATATATTGGATATTTTGGGGTCTAATCCTGCTATTCTCACTCAGCTCCAGGATATCCTTACTGGAAAAGGTGAAGTGTCTGCATACAAGCACATAACAATACACCCATGAGACTTAATGGAGGTTGCACAAACTAATTCCAGCAAAAAAGGCAAGCAAAAAAGACACTGTTATGTCTTGTCTTACGCTATCTGTTTTTATGTGAACCTTTACATTTTTTATGCTTTCCTTAGAGGTGAGCATGAATTCTGAAATCCATTTTGCAAGTCCTGTATTTTAAAACCTTACATGGTCACATAGTTGCCATGGGATGAAGTAATAAACCTGAATGTCTATAACTTTTGTCACAACAAGTGTTGCCATCTTCAAACTAAATAATAATTAAAGACATGGTTATACTGCATGAGATGGGAAAGTTCTTCCTCCACACCTTGCTATGTGACTGGGACATCTGCCCTCTGGTCAGGATAGGTGAGAGGTGATGCTTATAGGTTGCTGTTGTCTGTTTTCTGTCTATAGGTTTCTGCCATGGCACTGGGAACATATGAGTAGACAGTTGGAAACAAGTTCAAATGAGCAAAAGCCTAGATAAAGTACTGTCTGCCTTCTTTTCATACAGGCCAAGACATTTCCATTTATATCAAAAGTCTTGCATAGTACAGAATGTCTGACTGCCTCGCAAAGCATGCTATATCTAGAAGAGAAACTTAGGAGGTCAGTATTAATTTCAGAGATGTAGGCAGTTGGACTATGCTGTGTCCATTCCAAAAAGTGATCCTAGACTTGAGTCTGTGTCTGGCATGTGATCCTAGAGCTTGGTAAGACAACCAGTGTGTGAATTATTAACCTAAAAGGTTGAGAGCCTCAGGGTTTGAATGTGGAATGTACCTTGTGAAAAGAGGCACTCATCAAGGCTATAACACCATATTTTTTCTGGTAAGGGGCCATATATCACATTAGTAATAAAAAAAAAGACGAGATTGAGCTTTTGGCAGTTATTTAGTAACTACCCTGACAAAAAATGGCAGTGTATTTGTTTTTGTAAAACATGACATGACAAAACGAAACACAAAGTAGTGGAAAAGTGAATCCTTACTGATTCCAACTCACAGGACTATTGCATATTCATCCAAGGATGCTGAAACATTTTATTCATTGCTTTCTAAAATCATTCTAAGATGCAGGAATGTATGTGAATGGGCAGGGAGCTGAAGTGTTGCAATTTTTTACCAACCCCATGGACACCACCTATGGCTACTGAGTCCTTTAGTTTCAGGCAGATAAGGAATGGGGGACTGCTAGAAAGACAAAACTAAACATATATTGCCTATGCTGAGCTTCTAGTATTTTGTGTCATTCTGAAGTGCAGATATTTCTAACAAGAAGCATTCTGTCTTGTTTCTAGCATACCTCTGCACTGCACAGTGAAGTCCAGTGGAGTTCAGAGCAGGAAAGGAGGGCTGCTGGTGTGGGAGTAATACTATTATTGCAGAAAATGTGTGGCATGTCATGAAATGGATATGCTTCTGTTAATGTGCTTATGTGGGTTAACATTTTTTTTATTATTGGCTTTTTATAAAGATAAACAACTCTAAATATTATATTCTAGGCAACTCACTGTATGACTCAGCAATTATATTCAATTTAGTAAGGAACTGAAGGAAATGTGGGTCACTGTCTTTCTGAACTGGGATTGCTTTTTGGATTTTAGCATGGAAATCACAAGGATGATAGGATAGGCAACAGGATTGAATAACACATGTTTAGTAGAGCCTGACTGTTTTAGCTGAAATAGATTTAAAAATAAAGGCATTGAAATAAAACTCTTAAAAAAATTATTTGAAAAACTAATTAGCAGTGGCCTTTCAGGTACATACACATTTCCCTGAAATGTTAAAAAAAAAAGAAAATACTAAGTTAAGGTTAAAATGCCATTTCTTAATTAACTGGGGTTAAATTCAAAAGTTTTGTAGAATGTAATGTAACTTACACTTAACTGATATCTAAAATGGTCAGGGAACAGCTGTGTAGGGAAGGCACTTTCCGTCCAGTCCTCAGTGTGCAAATTTTAAAGACTCCAGTGGATTTTACTGCAACATGGTTAAGTGCAGGCAAAACTGATTCTGATCTGTGCATTCATACTGGGTTCACTCAGCATAAAGGGCATTGTCCAGATATTGTTTGACCAAATAGATCACTCTGTTAGGTCAGGATTTAAATAAGAAAAATGGACCTAAACTTTATAAATTTTTGTGTTACTGTGTTTTTCATGGTATTTGGGTATGTATGAAATCATGTGCTACTATGAAGTGTCTTAATAAAGAATTATATTATCTTTCCTAAACTCTGATTCTAAACTTGGTAGACCGGAGCTTTTAGAGTGTCCTGGACTTACTTATGATGTGTAGTGAACAATTAGGGTCCTTGAGCCTTGTTGCTTTCTTAATAATTATGTGTGGCCACTGAGTTCCGGGGCAAAACATCCTTATGAAATTTTCACTGAGGGGAGGAACTGTGGTTATATTTGCAGCATGGTGTGAAGGAATTTAGCTGCATGACTCCCATTAATGTTAATAAGTATTGTGCATCTAAATGGATATGCATTGTACTGCAAATTTACCTCTTGGTGTGCTTAGAGTAGAACAGTATGTATTTGAAATCGTCCTTCCTTGAAATAACCTGAAAATCTAGTGAATATGGGGGTGGTGGGAAAGCTTCAGAACTACAAATCAAAAAAGAGCTAGAAGGAGCCACAGGGAAAACAAAAAACAAAGAGACACAAAGCAGATCAAACTGCTGTAAAGTAAAACAGAACATAATGGAAACAAATGAGAATGTTAAAATGTTAACAAACCAGACTACAGAGGAATCACAAAACTGCATTTCATTCAGGTCATCATTAAACAAAAGCATTGTGTATCAGAGCACTTCCTCAAAACCAGAAATCTCTTCTGCTGATGACTCTGACTCTCAGACTTCTGTAGTTGTGGATAGTTGTGAATCATGGTGTGTAGAAATGTATACAAGTGCTTCTATTCTTTAATCACAAAGTAAAAGTTAGGACATCAGCTTGATGCTCTAGACTTTCATATTGGGAAGTCTAAATTTATATCTTTTTTTTTTTTCCTTGACACAGAGATTAGGAGTTTCACTGTGTCATCCTGTCGAAACAATCACAACTCACACGCTTGCAGTACAAGCTTGCAATAAGCTGATCTTCCAGTAAACTGACATGTCTAATCTCTAGGACCTGTGGGGGAAGACATAGAGAAAGAGGAAATCATGCTACCTTTATTTCCTCACACTTGCAGAGTAGGGTGATTTTGTTGATCTTTTGCCCAAGGTGGAATTGCAAAAAGAGTCTATAGTGTAGGCCAGGCTTTGACCTGACTGAACTGGAACAGTAGAAGGGCTGCCAGTGTAAATGAAAAGCAAGATTGCCAGGAGATTTGTGGGAACAATTTTCTCAGCTAGGTTCACCTTTATAAACACCAAATATTTTATTCACTTTCTGTGAAAAACTGTGTATATAAGATTATAGTCAGAAAGGCTTGAGGGATCAAAACCCTCTGTTATTAATATATGATATCCAGTATTCCAAGAAAAAAAATACTTAAGTTTGTTGACTATGCCAAAAGATTCTAAAAGAAATAAATTTCTAAGTGGCGAATTACTGTATGCTGTATGGTATTTACTGTGATGTTGCTAATCAGATCTGAACTCTATAATAATCTTCATGTTCCTCTGGGTACCCAGTATCATTGTAGTTTAGCACATTCTGTTTAGCAGTTTCTTTCTGAAAAAACCCAGAAGGTTCCTCGTGAGCAGTATGAGTTTGAATTAATCTATTTGACATTTTCAGTTTTGAGCTCAAGAAAACTGCCTTGGGATGTCATTAAGAAGTTGTGAAAATTGCTTTGTCATTTGTCTCTTGTTTCTGGTAGACAAACTATGATGATTTTGAATCTCCACTCTAGATCTATTCTTTGTCTTCCTTCCTCCCTTGTGTGTTCGTATACATGTATCTATATCTGTCTATAGAGTGAAGCTGCCATGAGGGAAAAAGAGATCTCATAATTAAAAAATAACCACGCAACTCTGTGGTTGTCAAGGAAGAGTTGAATACTTCAAAGAGCAATGACTATGTTACATACTTCCCTTCTGCAAGTGTACTATAGTTGTGAGCCACCTGCTGTCTATCTGGTATGGGGAAAGCTTTAGTTCTGACTGCTTTGATCTGCATTGTGGTTTTGCTTTAGTGTTTTACGTTAAAGAATATAATATACAGAATTAGTCTGTGGCCAGATTTAGATAAAATGCATCAAAAAATGGTAACAAATTGAGGTGTCTTGAGCGATTATTGCTTCTGTAAAGCTTAATCTATCTTTGAAAATCTTCAGACTAGAATTTTTGTGATTCCAGGCTTAGTGAAATGAGATTTGTCTCTTTGTTTTAGTTTAGCTATTTGTTCAGAATCTTAAGGTTTATTTATATAGAAAATAAGTAGTATATCTTAGTGTCTTGTCTCTACGAGAGGTCAACATAAGATTCTTCTGAAGAAGTTAATAGATCCACTATACCTCCTGTAGTTTGATGTATTTGTATAGGGGGCTAAATTTCTTCCTGACAAAAAGCAGTAATGATTTTATACACTGAAGCATGTAGATTGATCGCCCTTTATTCTAATTGGCTTAGTGTAACTATATATGCTATTTTTATTCATAAACGTCAAATCTTTTTTGTACTACCTTCAGTAATGTCTGGTGACAATGAGCTCCACAAATCAATTGTATGTTGTGTGTGTGGGAATTTCTCCCACCCTGTCATTTATCCATTTTTAATGTGTAGCCTTTTCTGTCAGAGTTAGTCAAATGGTTAAACACCAGCAACAAAAATAATGAAAAAGGTCTGTTTATTATTAGCAAATAAAAGCCCTAATTTCATTCTCTACTGTTCTTGCCAGGATATTCTATATAACATATATTTTGATTATGACTCTACAATACTTACAAATGCCAAGGTGTCAGTGTAAAACTATCAGACATTCTAAGAAAGTGTATTGCTATGACATGCTAATTGTTTATCATTCTGTTGCTAAAAAATAGTGTCATCCAATGAAGGAACAGAAACCTAACTGGCCTAAATAGTATGTACAGTGAACAGCTCAAGGACTAGCTACAAATTTACAATTATTAATCCAAAGAAAATTCAGCTAGCAGCTATAAATAATAGATATATTTTTCAAGAAAATCAAGATAAATTTCATTCATTGTTCTGCAACTTTCAATATTAAAAGAATATTCATAAAATTTAGTACTTAAAATCTGAAATACTATTCTTCATTCCAGAAACTTAAATTTCAGAGCAATGTTGATCTAACTGGATTTCTAAACAAACTGTATAACTTGTGTCCAATAAAAATAACGCAAATTTAAACTATCAAATGCTTACAATAAGCTGTTGGCAGACGTATTCCAGACTGATTTATATTAAATACAAATATTTTATGAGTGTCAGTACCTTCAGATATACCTGATCAATCCTATACAGAAGAAGATGACTAAGATATTTTGTGTGAAATAATTTGTTCAGATATGGTATTATTCTCTACATCTGGCAATTTCAAGATTTTATTTGTCTATTGTATCAGACTGTAGAAATAAAATCAAATGACCAACCTCAAAATAAAATATATTTGCATAGTTCAGCTGCCACAATGAAAGAAATGTCAAATTAAAGATTTTCAAAGCTAAACCCTGTGTTTAGATTTGTCATTTACCAAGTATTGTGGCTTAAATAAAGTTCAATGCAGCTGCAGGCTGGGGAGAGAGAAGGCAATCCTCTTTTTAGTCCTTTATCCTAGTCAGGTAAACCAGACATCCCTTTAAGAAGTGGAGCTTTTATCCATAATCATAGGTAACTAAATTCTAAGAAGGTAAGATATTCATACATTCTGGTGAAATACCAGGTGAAGTACCAGTATCAGAAGATTGTAGAACCCATAGCTGCATTTGATCTCAATCTATGATTGTAGACCAGAAGAAATGAGGCTACTTACTGAATGTCAACAGAGACTCTAATGGACTGGAGATGGGTGGGACTATTATCGGTTTTCCCATTTTCCTACAACTTTCTAGGGTTTGTGACAAATCATGCCTCTACGTAAAACTATTTGCCTTATATCCCTAGGGTGAAGACCAATACAGTACTATTATTATTATTCATATCTTCTCAGGGACATCATCCATGTCCTTCTCTTTCAGTTATAAAAACTGAACCTCGTCTCTTTCTTTCCCATACGCAGTAAATAGGCAGACACATAACTGTGTGCAAGGTCTCACCTGCTTGATTGTCACTTTGCCTCCCATTGTTGTAATGACTCCAGAGAGCATTCTTATGTTTCTTCCTTTTTTTTTTTTTTTTTTCTGGCATAAGTACCTACTCTTGTTTATATTTGACATTATTTTGTGTACTCTTACTTTATATTTTATTCATTAGTCTCTCTTTGCTTCGTTTAGACTAGTCTTACAGAATCTAAAATAACGGTGTTTGGATTTTTTCTGGCCATTTCTGTAATGCTCTCTGAATATAGGAATCACCACATTCAGCTGAAGAATGTCAATCCAGCGTGTGGCCTACCACATAGCACTTGGAGGCCTGGTTTAAGTGCGTGCTACTTGTAATAAAATGCAGTGAGGACCACTGCATTCCTGAGTACTGCATTCCTGCCAGTGTGCTGGAAGGCATTATGACTGCTGCAGCCTTTTGCAGAATTAAAGTCTTGAGTCACAACTTCTTGTGTCTCTCTTCTAATTTTATACTGCCTGCAGTAGTCCTAATTTAGCCCTTAATGAGCTAATTGTAGCGGTGACCTCAAAAGGCAGGTTGGAATTCAAACACACAGCAATTCCTGTGTGGAAACAGACCAGTCTTTGTTTACTGGTGGCTTGTACCAGATGTTACAGAGAAAAGCATCAGAGGACACGAAAATTTTGTTCACTAGCATTGCATTCTCTGGAGAATAACTACCTTGATTGTTAATTAGTTTTATGGTATACAAAGCAGTTAAAAGCTACTGCTACTGAGATTGATTCAGTGCTGAAATGAAGGCAAGACCTCTCCTATGATATTTTCATCTCTGGTTCAAATGAAAATGTAAGAAGTACAAAGGCAAACAAAATGAGAACTGTTCTTTTCTCTACAAATCTTTATTGAGCCTCAGATACCTTCCATGCATGATAAATAAACTAACTGAGAAGAAAAATCCAAAAAAAGTTCTTGTTATAGCTGATTCAAGTCAAGTTTTTTTTAAAAAAAGAGGTTTGTTACCCAAAATGCAAGGTACAGACACAGTAAAAACAGTATTCAGAGAACTATCAATGTTTGTAAATGCAACAAATAAGCCTTTCCAATAGCTTTATTTGAACTCCTCAATTTCTTTGACTTTGAAGTGTAAATTTCTGTCAATAATTTAATTTAAAATGTGTTGGCATTACTGCCAATCTCATTCATAGCTCCAAAAATCCTCATCTACATAACTTGTCTTTCTTAATCAGCGGAACCCTGATAAACAACTCTTGGAGTACCTCTGCTTTTCCCAGCCTCAAAATATGACCCAAGTGTCTTATAAAAACAACCACAGAACAAATATTGGCAGGTATTATGAATAATTCATTAATTACTTTTTAAGGATATTCACAAGTTTTTCAACAAAGTAAGACAGCAATGCCCATAGACTTCCTGAAATATCTTCACCTCTCTATATCTTTTTTTCAAGCCATACAGGTTGAATGGATTTTCTATGTGTGAATCTTGTGTAGAATGAACCATAATTACTACAAGGGGTGGTGGCAGTATATTTTGTCAAGTGGTGGTGTTTTCTGTTGTGTGAGAGAAGAAAACTCCTTTGTTCAAAATACCCAGTGGTATAATATCATGCCAAGTCCTCCCACAGTCCGCCTAAGCCTTTGACTTTGAAATACTGTTGTTTCATCAGCTTCTTACTCCTCATCTATCTTCATCTATGTAAAGGCTTTATGTAAACAATTAATTTTCTTTTCCATTACATACCTATACATACAGGATGCCTTTCTGTTTCTCTATTAAAAGTAGTGCCTCAGACTCCTGCTTTCTGCAATTGATAAAAAACATTCCTAAGCATAAGGTAGCCATTAGCAAGCCAAATCTGGTTGAAAACTTCAGATGCAGAAGGGTAAAAAGGATCATACATTCATCAGTTTGCTGTGGTATCATAAGGTCTCATGCTCTGCTGACAATGCAGATGCTTTGTTTCATCCCGTGGGACTAGAAAATGCATTATGATTTGTGTCTATGGGAGGAAGATGCCTATTTTTTTGTTATCTTCCCTTTCTTCATGCATGTTATTTCTCAGTTGTTTGTTTAAAAATCCCTGGTCACTTTCCTGTATTGCTGCCTTTACTGACTCGCTATGAAACACAAGGTCCATATATTCATGGGCAGGCAGGAAAGCATTTTTTAATAATAATAGGTTTTTTTTTTTTCACTCAGCAGTACTCAGATTTGTATAAATGACTTTTAAGTTCTTCCTAGATGTGCCTCTGGATAAAAACCTGATATCCCATATGTTTGTGGAAAAGGAAACAAAATATCTGAGCTGGATTTATGACCTTACTAATTTTACGATAATGAAACTTATATTTTCCAGTGGAGTTCATCCTGTGTCTTCTGTTTATGCTACACTAAGGTAATTTTTGTTGTTAACACTGGCATCACCCCTTTTTGCTAAAGCTTTATGACACTTCCCCTAATTTGCATGTGTGAAAGCAAATTTTAAAAAAGATTACCCTTGTTGTCATATTGAGTCACCAGTCAAGTATAGCAAACATTTAATAAAATTCATCTTTCTGTTCAGGGGCATTATGGGATGTCTTTCATTTAAACGTTATGTAAATCCTTGAAATTAGGCTAAAGTTTTGTGTATGTTTTGTGCATAAGGGTGAACTCATCCATTTTGAATGTGCATCTGAAACTAAGCACTGTTTCACCACATTATGGGGAGATTCAGGATTCAACCTTCAATTTACCAAGTGTGTTCTTAAGCTTCATTGTTTTCCAGGTTTCCCCAGATTTGTAGAGTGCTATGAATGGTTAAGGACCAAAAATTTGTAGTACTTGATCATTTTGATTAATGCATTTGGACATTCTGTCTGGTGAGGATGAGTGGAGTGTCTCCTTAGGGTGTAACAAAGAGGCTTGACCTTTGCAAGCAAAGAAGTAACACTGACATCAGCTCAGAAAAAAGGACCCAGTCTTTTAGGCTGGAGTGAAGTCACTGACTAGTGTCTGTCCAGAAGGCAAATTACAATGAAACATGATACACAGAAGAATTAAAGTAGCTTTTAATTTTAGATGTCTACAAGTTTTGGTTATGAGAAAGAACTTAATTAATTAAGTTAACTCCAGTAGAATTACAGGGTAGAAAAGAACAGATGATCTTCTGGTCTGGTGGGATTCAGAATGAAATTTTTATAACATCAGAGTAGAACATTCGGGAATTTTAAGCAGAAAAGAGGTCTAACAGAAATAAGGTCTATATGGTGATTAGTACCTTCTTGGATACTATCAATGTTCTGTCAGAACAAAGCAGGAAACACTAAAAAGGATATGCTTTCAACATATAGGCCCAAATCCTGCTTGTGGTAGACTCTATTCCACATTTGCTCTCAATCCAAAAGACAGAGAAAACTTGGTTCAGCCTCTGGAGAAAAAATAGAGCAAGTCTCAAAGCTGTTCTGTCTTCCAGTGATTGGTAGCAGCTCAGTGAAATAAATCTTTGTTTGTCCCAGTAAATGGGCTGTCAGGGTTGTGGAAGTGACTGGCACACATTTGCCTGGGAACAGAGTTATCAGCATGTGTAAGTCTTCTCCACATTCAAAATGAGGGAACAGAAATAATTTTACAGAAATACCTCTGCTACTTGCAGTTTGGTATAGCTTCCCAGACAGACTTCAGCAATTTTGGTTTTTTTGACCATGGGACAGTCTACATGGCACCAGGCCTGCTGGGTGCAGACGGTGTTCAACTATCCTCAAGGGAGAAAAGGATCCTCGCTCATGAGTTGGCAAGCCTCATTGAGACGGCTTTAAACTAGATTTGAAGGGGGTAGGGGATGCAGCCAGGCTACCTAGAGATGAGCCTAGGGCTGGCGTGCCGACGTTGGGGGTGAAATCGATAGCCCAGCTCAAGTGTGTCTACTCCAATGCATGCAGCATGGGCAGCAAAGAGAAAGAGCTGGAAGCCATTGTGCAGCAGGACAGCTATGACGTAGTCGCCATCACAGAAACATGGTGGGATGATTCGCGTAACTGGAGTGCTGCGATGGAGGGCTATAAGCTCTTCAGGAGGGATAGGCAAGGAAGGAGACGCGGTGGGGTGGCTCTGTACGTCAAGGAGTGTTTTGATTGTATAGAGCTCGATGATTGTGATGACAGGATTGAATGCTTATGGGTAAGGATGAGGGGGAAGGCCAACAAGCCGGCTATCCTGCTGGGGGTCTGTTATAGACCACCCAACCAGGACAAAGAAGCCGATGAAGCATTCTACAAACAACTGGCAGAAGTCTCACAGTCGCAAGCCCTTGTTCTTATGGGGGACTTCAACTTACCACATGTCTGCTGGAAATATAACACAGCAGAGAGGAAACAGGCCCGGAGGTTCCTGGAGTGTGTGGAAGATAACTTCCTGACACAGCTGGTAAGGGAGCCTACCAGGGGAGGTGCCCCGCTTGACCTGCTGTTTTCAAACAGAGAGGGTCTGGTGGGAGAAGTGAAGGTCGGAGGCTGTCTTAGGCTTAGCAACCGTGAAATGGTAGAGTTCTCAATTCTTGGTGAAGTAAGGAAGGGGGGTCAGCAAAACTGCTACCATGGACTTCCGGAGGGCAGACTTTGGCCTGTTCAGGACACTGGCTGAGAGGGCCCCTTGGGAGACGGTCCTGAAGGGCAGAGGGGCCCAGGAAGGCTGGACCTTCTTCAAGAAGGAAATCTTGAAGGCGCAGGAGCAGGCAGTCCCCATGTGCCACAAGAAGAGCCGGCAGGGAAAATGACCGGCCTGGCTGAACAAGGAGCTTTTGCTGAGACTCAGGGAAAAAAAGAGAATTTATCACCTTTGGAAGGAGGGGCAGGAAACTGAAGAAGAGTATAAAGACCTCATTAGATCATGCAGAGAGGGAATTAGAAAGGCAAAAGCCCAGCTAGAGCTCAACCTGGCCACGGTCGTGAGGGATAACAAAAAATGCTTCTATAAATACATTAACAACAAAAAGAGAGCCAAGGAGAATCTCCATCCTTTACTGGATGCGGGAGGGAACATTGTCACGAAGGATGAGGAAAAGGCTGAGGTACTTAATGCCTTCTTTGCCTCAGTCTTTAATAGCCAGATCAGGTATCCTCAGGGTATCCATCTCCCTGAGCTGGATGACAGGGATGGAGAGCAAAATAGGCTCCCCATGATCCCGGAGGAAGCAGTTAACGACCTGCTATGCCACCTGGACACTCATAAGTCTATGGGGCCTGATGGCATCCACCCAAGGGTGCTGAGGGAGCTGGCAGAGGAGCTTGCCAAGCCGCTCTCCATCATTTATCAACAGTCCTGGTTAACAGGGGAGGTCCCAGATGACTGGAGGCTTGCCAACATGATGCCCATTTACAAGAAGGGCCGGAAGGAGGATCTGGGGAACTACAGGCCTGTCAGCCTGACCTCGGTGCAGGGAAGGTTATGGAGATGTTCATCTTGAGGGCACTCACAGGGCACATGCAGGACAACCAAGGCATCAGGCCCAGCCAGCACGGGTTCATGAAGGGCAGGTCCTGCTTGACCAACCTGATCTCCTTCTATGACCAGGTGACCCGCCTAGTGGGTGAGGGAAAGGCTGTCGATGTTGTCTGCCTGGACTTCAGTAAAGCCTTCGACACTGTCCCCCACAGTATTCTCCTGGAGAAGCTGGCGACTCGTGGCTTAGACTGGTGCCCTCTTCGCTGGGTAAAAAACTGGCTGGATGGCCGAGCCCAGAGAGTTGTGGTGAATGGAGCAAAATCCAGTTGGTGGCCGGTCACAAGTGGAGTCCCCCAGGGCTCAGTTTTGGGGCTGGTCTTGTTTAATATCTTTATCGATGATCTGGATGAGGGGATCGAGTGCACCCTCAGCAAATTTGCAGATGACACCAAGTTGGGCGGGAGTGTTGATCTGCTCGAGGGTAGGAAGGCTCTGCAGAGGGATCTGGACAGGCTGGATCCATGGGCAGAGGCCAATTGTATGAGGTTCAATAAGGCCAAGTGCCGGGTTCTGCACTTTGGTCACAACAAACCCATGCAATGCTACAGGCTTGGGGAAGAGTGGCTGGAAAGCTGCCCAGCAGAAAAGGACCTGGGGGTGCTGGTTGACAGCCGGCTGAAGATGCATCGGCAGTGTGCCCAGGTGGCCAAGAAGGCCAAAGGCATCCTGGCCTGTATCAGAAATGGTGTGGCCAGCAGGAGTAGGGAGGTGATCGTGCCCCTGTACTCGGCGCTGGTGAGGCCGCACCTCGAATACTGTGTTCAGTTTTGGGCCCCTCACTACAAGAAGGACATTGAGGTGCTGGAGTGTGTCCAGAGAAGGGCGACGAAGGTGGTGAGGGGTCTGGAGCACAAGTCTTATGAGGAGCGGCTGAGGGAACTGGGGTTGTTTAGTCTGGAGAAGAGGAGGCTGAGGGGACACCTTATCGCTCTCCAACTACCTGAAAGGGGGTTGCAGAGAGGTGGGTGTTGGTCTCTTCTCCCAAGTGACGAGTGACAGGACAAGAGGAAATGGCCTCAAGTTGCGCCATGGGAGGTTCAGACTGGATATTAGGAAAAATTTCTTTCCTGAGAGAGTGGTAACACACTGGAATAGACTGCCCAGGGAGGTGGTGGTGTCATCCTTCCTGGAGGTATTCAAGGAGCGTGTGGTTGTGGCATTGTGGGATGTGGCTTTATGGGCATGGTGGTGTGTGGGTGTGTGGTGTGGTTTTTTTGTTTGTGTGTGTTTGTTTTGGTTTTTGGGTTTTTTTTTTTTTGGTAATGGTTGGACTTGATCTTACAGGTCTTTTCCAACCTTAGTGATTCTGTGATTCTGTGAACAGTCTGATCGGAAAGAGAGAGAGAGAAAACTCAACGCACACTGAGAAACAGACTGAGAGTAAAGCTATCAGAGAGAGCCTTCCAAAAGCCAGTTTAGAGAAAAAGTGTAATATTAACGGCTCAGGAAGTGAATTATGCTTTTACCATATAGCAGTAAAAACACCATTAGCAACTGGCAGCGGCAATGCTAAGCTGGGACACATTAAATTGACAGCTTAATATTTGTGGTTTTGGATATGAAAGATTCAATCAATTACAAATTCTTTCATGTTGCAACCATGAGCAAAGGTAGTTCAGTGCATAAAGAAAGGTTTTTGGAGGTGTTTGCTAGCATAAGTATCACACTCTTTCAGCCATTAATACGTAGACAATTAACACGTGAAAGGCTAGATCTGGGCGTTTCACATAGAGTAATGCTACAGCTGAAATGCTGGTCTTTGCAGTGACCTGAAACCCATGGTGCTCCCAAGACCTGGATTTAGGTGTTCGAAGTGTGAACACCTTTAAACTTTAAGTGTTGAGTATGAACTTCACCTAAAGTTTGCATCTATACTGACTAAAATATGCTGTCTGTCCTTGTAGCAGCTATGCCTGCACTACTAAAAGAAGGACCCGGTCCGTATTTGTTGCATAAATGAAGGTCATTGCAAAACATTGTCAGAAAGCTATGTAATACATACAGAGCACAAAAAATTTAGGACCATCTCTGTATTGTATGTCATTGCACTTTTTACTTTTATTCCTGGGAAGGCTGGCAGAAAGACATAGCCAGGAGAGCACTGCATCAAGGAGACTGTGAATGCAGATAGCAAATTTGTCCTCAGATGCAACCTCAATACCACTCTAGTTGTAGGCTTAGCCAAAGACTCCAAACACGCTGGACTGATACTCTTCTAATGTACATGTTTTATAACAATTATTTTTTAAAAAAGAAAGACCAAAAATTCAAATGGTACTTTTTGTAGCATGTATTGGTAAGGACTTATTTTGCTGTAGGGATTAAGTAGCAACTTCCTTCAATATGTTAGCCACCATAAAAAGCTTGACACTCAATAAAAGGCAAGAAAGAATCAGGACCTTATGAAAGGTGATGGATGAGTCTGTGATGTTAACTTTAAAAATATAATACCTTTTTTTTAAGGTTCACATACAAAGGGAACTGACTTAAAGGAATATTTTTTATTAAAAAAAAACATAGAAACCCCCCCTGGCAAGGTAGTTGTAGGAGTAAGTAATAAAATTCTTTAAACTCAAAAATGTTTACTTTTTCATCCCCAAGTTGCCTCACACAAAACAATAGCAGCCTTTGGTTCACAACTTCCTTCTTCAAGCCTAGGTTCAAACTGAGAGTCAAGCAGCTAGTACTAACTGGATGTTGCTGTGAGATATAGCTTGTACTGCACAAAGATTTAAAAACAAAAGAAACAACAACAAAAAAAACCATAAAAACTTTTAATAATCTGATAGCCTTGTAAAAGCTTTCTATAGAAATAAACTTTTAGGAGTTTAGCATTTATTTTCTCATAACAAGGGTGAATCGATTATTGAATGGTCGAATGCACACAGTGCATATTGATCTGTTCATGCGTAGCAGCTTTCTCCCAGCAGGCACCTTGCTGCCTGTAACATATTTTAAATAGGATTACTACTCATTAAATTACAATGACCTGGAGCAATGGTCAACAAAAACGAAATTGCCTCAGTTCATCATGGTTTGGATCACTGCCACTAAATTTCAATGGCTGCATTTCCCTAGAGTAAATAGACCTGAACAACATACATAGTTGAATGCTTCAACTTCTTGGATTTAATCAAATAAAACTAAAAATTTCATACCTATATGTGGAAGTTAAGGAAATGCAAGGAATTCTTTATTGTAGTTTGAGGGCATTTTAAAACTTGGTTTAAATTAAAACATAACAAGTTTTATCTGATGTGATACACAGCTTGCATGCTATGCACCGCTACATTGGCTTCTGCACACAGGGGACTTTATTCTGATTTCAGGCACTGCTGGTCTGGTGGTTAAATCAGGCCAGAAACTTTCAACTAGACTGTTAGACCACATTTGTGTTTCTTAAGTTTAGAGATGAACACAGAGAAAGGACATAAAATCCAGTTAAATATACAGACACTGGATCAAACAATTCACAGTAGTTTTGCTACTTGGGGACCCAACACTGAAGGGGTAATCAGGTATTTAGGAAAAGAATGTTGTAAATATCAAGTAAAAATCAAATAAAAAAGTGGCTGTACTGAAATGGTCACTGGAAAATGGATGTATTCTATTCTCAGTTACAGTTTACAGTTGCTAATTTGCTCAAAATTGTTCTCCACTCTGTGATGCTTTTGTTAAACTGCTGTTAACAGGATTTAGTTTTTCATTTAATGTAGATACTAGTAGTTTACATTTTTGTAGAAATGTGGTGTAGGCATATTACCTCAAAGAGACTTCCTTCTGTAGTGGAAATTAATGCCATGGTCATTTATGAACATGAGTAACAATGTGTGTGGGAAAACATTCTGATTTGGATGGACTGAAGAAAGTAAATCTTATACATGACAGTGCCTGAGTTGTTTGCAAAAGGCTGACAAAGTTTAATCTTTGCTGAACAGTATTAGATTGTAAGTCTTAATTTAATTTCAAAATAAGTCAGCATTTATTATCAGCCCCAGTGATTTGAAAAGCCTGAATGTACTCCACGTTCCACCACAGGACTCTTGGTGGAAACCCCAGCTAATGACAAAATGAGGATTATGTAGTGATAGAAAAAAAATACAGAGAATTCCGACCTGGTTTGTTTTACAGAATTTACAAACCTGCAAGTTTCACAGATTTAGGAATTTTCAGCCTTTTGTGACAGCTTTTCAAGATCTGAAGCTGGTTTCATTTTCACTGGATCAAATCCTCAAGAACAGAGAGATTCTCACTGACATCCATCTAATATTCCTGTTAAATCTGACACAAGTTTCTTGCCCCTCCCTTGTGCTGGCTTTTGTAAGGCCAGGTGATGAACTGGGCCAGATTCCTGAAAAATAACCTGACAGTTATTAAACTTATGTGTATGTTTCATTACAAGGGTTTAGAAATACTAGTGCAGGCACGAGGGAGGTGGAAATATGCAGCTGGGGAATCACATGGAATTGCATCTTAGTATTCTTCCTATCCTGTTGTGTTATTAAAATCAATTTTCTTTCCTCTAAATTGTTCAGTGGATGTCTTCCAAAGTACTAAGCTTGTAATAAGGAGGCATTAGAGAACGTTTTTTCTACAGTTGGTATTCTTTTTAATTTTGCTATTTGCTTTTTTCTCTACAATTTTTAAGGCACATTACTCTAATACTCTCCCTTTAACTTTGTTTTCTCAGAGTGCGTTTCAAAATATAATCAGTTTGGAGTGTGTATACTTTTTGGGTTTTGGTGGATGCTAGGCTGTGTTACCTAAGGGTGTTTGCACTGATTTACGCTTTACAGCAAGGATATTTGTTGCACCATATTCAATGTCAGTACCTTTGTATGGAGTTGATTTTTTAGGTTTAGAAAATGTTGTAAACTAATTTTTCTCCAAGTGAGTGTGCACTCAGAATTTGCACATGAGGAGGAAGTGTGGAGGAGCTAATATATAGCAATTCACATCTTTGCATGCCACTTTTCATGGGCCCTGTATCTGCAGATGGTCAGAGCTCCAGATGGGCAGAATTAAATAAAAAGATGGGTTCTTCTTCATACAGTGTCCTAGTCAAGACCAAGATAGGTTGGAATACAATGATAGATGGATTAAATAGGCAGTCCTCTGGACTAAAACTGGAGTGAATCATCCACATCTATAAAAAAGAACAAAGTTAGTACTAGGTATTTCAAGTCACTCAGAAACAGGAGCTTCTACAAGACGCAGGGTAACATTTCGAATATTGGTCTTAATGTGGGTTTGTGCATGATATTTGTGCCACATTTAGCAGTTAGACTGTTATGGTCTTGCTTCATTTGTAATTGCACCTGTAAAATTCTAGGGGTCCTCTGTTTCAAGCTGCCATTTTTAGGGGTGGATTTGTTGTCCTGTGTAACAGAGGAGATGCTCATGGATCTCTTTCCATAAAGCACCACAAGCTTGTTTTGTGTTTTCTAAACAGAAATTCATTGAGACAAAGTGAATTACTGCATTTTGTGCCCAGGCTGAAATAAATGGCTCAGCTTCTTGTTCTGATTAAATTATCACCTGATTTTAATCTAATTTCTCCAGTGGCTCTTAGCTGTTTTCATGCAGAGTCCTCATTCCTTCTCCTTACAGTGGAGATTATGCAGTGGCAGTGGTCTTTTCCTCCCCTTCTTTCTCCTAATGCTCCCAGGGCACACACATACTTGCTTGTATGCTGTTTTACACCCTCCTCCTAGAGTAAGGTTTGCCAGGTAAAATTATGTGAGTAATTTATATTTCTTGGTTGAGTGACAGAAATGGAAGCTGTCACCTACTGTTTTTCAATTAACCCAATATTAAATTATCTCTCAATTTTTCAAGAATAAAATAATTGCCTAATTTTTGATATATTTTTAAGACAGACAGAAACTTGAAGCTAACTGCAAAGACAGTGGCGCTGTCACACTTTATACCAGGAAGCCAATGATGAAACCTGGCAAATACAGCACCTGAATTCAAATTCTCTTTCAAACTGAGCTGAGAAAGAATCTGGATAATCTGTATAACAGAAAAACATTCTAAGTGACAAGGTAAAGAGAATTATAAAAAAATCTCTCACCTAGAGTGCATTGAAGATGTTCTGTGTACCACTCTGCAGTCACCACAATGATTATCTTTCTGGCAAATATATGTTTTATCAATGTTTAAACTATTGATTTACTTTCACATGAAGACTTAAAGTTGAGGTTCGATTGAAAGGAGTGGAAAGAAAGAAAGTAAAAATTTTATGCAGCTAACAATGCCCCTTTTAGTAAATGGGAGCTCTTTCATGGAAGTACATTCTAGCATACTGGCATTAAGATTTTCTCCGCGATTTGCCAACCACTTCTGTAACATTAGCATGTAGCTTTTGTGACTGTGTTTTCTAAAACAGTTTTGAAACACAAGTTCAAGCAATAATGGACATTTCTCAGTTTTAGTGGAAATGATTTTGAATTTACCCAAACACATATTTCTAGCTGTTTTTTACTGTGTGTGAGCGAGTTGCAATGAATTACATTGGATGAATATATGATAATATTGCCTTGTTGGCAATACAATTTGTATTTTGCCACACATCAAACTGCTCTTGCAACTGATGAAGTACGGTTATGTCAGTTTGCCCTTTCAGATGACGCTGGGTGTTTTCTAATGGATTCTTTCAAATTTACACTTCAAAATTGCTCTTGCTTTCACTGTCATAATTTAGCTTGAGTAGTCCAAATCCACATGTCATGGATAATGCAGACATAATGCCATTAGTTGCATCTAACAAAAAGGTTTGTGGAAAGTGGAATGATTTGCCCAGTGAGACTGAATTCAAACTAATTACCTGCTGTTATTCTCCTCTAGACAAGCAGTCAATAGCACAGTTTGGAAAAACAACAGGAGAGTCTTCATTGTTTCCAGTCTGCATTGCACATATTCCAAGATAGGGGACTTGGATGCTTGCTGACTTCATGGCTACTACACGCACAGCAATTTCACATAACAGATGATGTCTTGATTTTCATTTTTAATTCTGCTTTGTTACATAGCTTGAAGGCTTCATTTTAAATCAATATTCTTAACAGTTGTTTAAGGCTTTGATTTTAATAACATTAATCCGTTAATGTAATTTCACCTTCTGTTCTTATTGGCTATTTTTAACTATTGTAGAGCCTTTTCTGTTAGTTACAGTGAAGCCTGAGGTCTGTTCTGCAAGTAGGCTCTGAATATGCTGCTCCCTCTGTCCTACTGTACCCTGATGTTTCAACAGCAATATTTTCTCAATTAAAATAAGTAATTGGACCTAAGTATAGAGCTTTGAAATTTACAGATGAAAAACACTGAGTGCAAAGTAAAGAATTAGTCCATACATTTACATTTAAATGAACAGAAAAATGAAGACAGAAAGTGACTGCCTAAGTGGATAAATTTATTAATATAAGTACAAAAAAATTTTTATGCTCATGAGTCTGTTCATTTCCAGTTGCAGTCTGCTAGGTATTTACATATTCGTATGTGCCACAAATTTTGGTAGTATTAAAGAGAAGATGGGGGAAAATTATAATAATTTACATATAGTCCTTAAAATAAAATCTTACTGGAAATCTTTATTGCTTTGGGCTTTTAATTTCATTGGAGGATGCCCCCATCTAGCAAAGGGATTCTCCTAGGGGGTGGAAAATGTGGGATTAAATATTTTGGTCTATAGCTTCTTCAGAAGTCCTGCAAGTCTTAGAATGATATGTAAAAAGGGGGGCTCATTACCTCCTTCTGTGACTACATATAAAATATGTTTGAAGCATGTGTCACTGACTCTTGAATGAGGCATGCTACTCAAAGGATTTAAGTGACTAGCATCTGGATCATCTGATCAGGGAGTTTGGGTTATTCTGTGTGAGACTGCAACCATAAGTAGGTCAGAAATGGAAATGCAAACTGAGTTGAGGTGTCTCCAGGATAAGGCATAAGCTATTATTTCAATTATTTCAGTTGTCTAGCCTAAATTCTTGCTTTTTGTTTGAATGAAGCATCTAATGTGGGTTTCAGGTAGGTATTAGGTCTTGTGTTCAAAATGAAATTCATGTTTAGTTGCCACCCAGACCAGAAGTTACTGAATTCTGTGCCTACCTTACTATTTGATGGCATTTTGAGCACGTCCCACTTTAGACTGTGATAAGAAACTGACTGTCTAGTTGTTTTGTGGGCTTGACTGGTGTTCAGAGACCAGGTATGTCTCCACTTGAGTACCTGAAGAGTACCAGTCACGTATATATATATTCTGTCAAAATTCAGCTCCTCAGACGTTCTGTTTACAGACACCCCTGTCTTCTAAGAGATGGGCAGAAGGGTAGGTAATGGTGTTGGTGCGTGTCCTCTGGTTGTTTTTGCTCATGTTTTAGATCTAGAGTGACTGTTTTCTTATTTAACAGAGATTTTGAGAAACTTAGATTGGATGCTAGTGTATTACAGTGGTAATGCTTTGATGTACCTCTCCACATAAGTATCACGCAGAGGCATGCATTGTACCGTATTAGTATAGTGATTACTGAATGATGATACTTTTCTGTGTGTTGTTAAACTGTTTAGTGGGTGACATTATATTCCTCTTTCTTATTTCCATCTGTGGCCTTGTGTGCCGGTTGAGATTATTTTATTGTAGATTTGGTTTCTGTTGCAAAATGTGTATGTGTTGAAATGGAAACATTTAACAGGTAATCACCAGTTTTGATACCTCTTCCATCTCAAAATAACAATAATTACAAAACCACCCCCACCAGTTTTGACATGGACAAAATCTGCTTTCAACACATAGGTTGAAGAATAATCAAAACTGAAACAACTTGCTTTGTTGAACCCAAACACTTCTTCCATCCCTGTGTTTCAGTTTAACATCAGTGGATATTCTCACTCTTTCCCTTTAGCATTTTTTGACATTTCAGAGATTTTTGTGGTAGAGCACAACTGCTTTCCAGTCTCTTCACTACAGTGACATCAATCTTTGCGAACTGAACAGTGGCAGAGAACATCTGCAGTTATTGGAAATCATCTGCCTATACTTTTAAACTGTTAGAATGGCATGCATTTGGCTTTCTAGTCAGCATTCTTGCAGGTAGTTCAGGCTACTGTTCAGGAGTTAATGTAACCCAGGAACCATTCCTGGTCATTTGCACATGGTCGCTCTGCACTGAAAGCTTGGAGAGTTTTGGTAATATGCACATTGGATGTTATGTGCCAGTTGACCTAAGGTCAGAGGCCAGTTGTGGGAAATTTTAATTTAATTGTCTTCTAACAAGTCAATTGTATTACAACAATAATTGTGTTAGTAGACAGAAGTCTATGCGTCCTATATCAAGGTTTAGTGTTCAAAAATTTTCTGAGTGAGTACTGCTGAAAGCCAAATAATCTCTGAGTCAGAATGATATATAATGTAGTGTAAGGAAGAACACACAGCCTGACAAACTCAAGGAACCTTGATTAGAGGCTCTCCAGCTCTTTTTTTTTTTTTTAAGTGTAATATGGACCCCAAACTCAACAGGTAGTTCCTGAGTAAACAAAAGGTAGTGTGAGTCGTGTAGCAAAGATAACATGATGCCATGGCTACCCCACATTTTTCAGCCAAGCTTTTGACCTTTCCATCAAAGGCAATCAGTTTTCTTTTAACTGATGATGAGATAATAAAAATCTGGAGAATTAAATAGTTCTTTTTCATGGGACATATTCAGATGTCTCTGTGGTGTTCAGTGTTCTGCTGGCAGAAGTCTACTAGAAAAAAGAGCAAATGGACCAGCAGTTTAGGAATGCTTCTAAATCTACCATCCCATCTGAGTGTCTGGTGCTCTGTGTTTTGAAGTGGGACTCACCAGGAAACAGCTGTAGTAAATATATTGAAGCTATCCTAAAAAAAGATTGCTTTAAAAATTGGCCACAAAAACTTTTGGTCTGTATGCATTTCTCTTAGAAACCAGACAAACTTTTTATGTCACTGACTTTCTGTGGCAAAAAAAATTCTAGTCTAGTTGTTTGCTGCTGTTCATCAGTTTAGAATTTGTTGCCTTTTGGATTCACGGAATGTCATGTTTTGTTTCCGGCTATTTTTGTCTTCTATGTATCAGTTTTACCACTTATGTAGTACTGAATGCATAGAAGAAATACTCCATGCTTTGCTACAGTTTATTCCTGGCTTCCACTTTGGTTCTTCTGTGCCAGCAACTTGGATAGGACTCCTAGAAGGTATTGAACAGCTGTTCTTCCTACTGCTACTTGGCAGGCTACAGCTTTGAGCCATACCTTTATGAAGACAATTATGCATTGGTCTTATAAAATGGTGGGTGCTACATAAATGAGTGGGTGCTACAGCATTGCTGCATGTAATATGATTATTAAAGTAGCTGGATTTTCTTAATGAGGTCAAAAGTCTACACAAAAGGGTATCCTAATAAGAGGACTATATAATGCTGTAATGTTTGTTCCTGTAATTTTGTGAGAGAAAATTATATGTGATGGTCTCAGCTGAACTGAGTATGTGAAAGATTGATATTGCAAATTGAAGGATTGGGCTGTAGAAGTGTAGATCAAATTAAGTTTGATAGATCAAATAGATCATAGATCAAATGAAGTTTGACTGAGCATCATAATTCTCTGAAATAATATTTTTTCAAATTCTTTCTTAAGGAAAAAACGACACATTTAAATGTTTGCAGGAAACTGTCACTTGCTACACTGCTAAAACTGACCTAGTTTACAAAAACTCATCTCCCAGAACATTTCCACCCTTTGTCTAGTATGTGTTCCCAAATTAAAAATCATGCCATTAACTTAAGAAAAGTAAATAAAATATGGACGTCACTGCACACTTAGGATCGCTTTGTGGTTCATAAAGATTTCCAGTCAAATAATGGGAACAATTATGTCACTTTCCATATGTGTTTGATAATCTCTCCTCACTTAGGCTGTATTTCCATGGTTGATCTAGATGTGGGTTTTTGTGCCATTTATGCCTGACCTTGTATCTGCCTCTTCTCTTGTATGGGCTTTGCTGCCTGTCAGAGCCTTTTGAAGTAAGTTTTTTAATACTAATAATCTTTCTCTTTTTGGTTCTGTTAACTTTCTGATGAGTTAATGTACTACAAATCAATGCCTAATGTGTGATGGGCAGAGTACCAGGGAGATGGTGGGAGCACACAGCAAGAAAGAAAATGCAGGCTGGACAGCAGAAGTCAGCAGTTAGATCAGTGTAGAATGTATGCCAGAGAGACCCAGCTTTAGTTAGCTAGAATATCTGACACAGAAATTATTCCAGGGATTGCAATCTTGCTACCTTGCCATCTTTGATCACCTAATACTCAGTGCTTTATTAATGTAACGCAAGGGAACAATCTGTACTGTATAAATCTGTTTTTATTTTTCCTTGTCCAGGAACGTTAAGAAGTTGTGCCACTATACTGATAGTATTTTCAAATAACTTCTATTAAGAAAAAAGCAGAAAGAGATTATTCCTATTTGTTTGGGTGAGAAATGACACAAGCAGAACTTGACAGGAAAAGGTTGGGATTCTGGCTGCCATTTTTTCCTCTGTATAGCAGACAGGATGTGTATGCATTTGTGTTTGTGTTTCTGTATTTGTGTGAAAGCTATTAGGTACATATTCCATGTTTTTCACTGGAGACTTTCAAAGGGAAAACAAACTACTGATCTTTGGGAAATAGTTTATCAAGCTCTGCTATCTGTAATGCCTGATAGGTTGCTTTGCAGAGTGGAGTTTACAAGTTTATCTTAAGGAAGCACAGAAATGAATGTTAGGAAATTGGGTTCTACTCCAGGCTATATTTCAAACCTATTGTGTAACCGGGCAAATAAAACCACTTTTTCTTTTTGTGGCTCCCTAATCCTTTGTATATTGGACCTTTATTATTTTTAGAATGGTCACAGTAGAGCAGTACCTTGTACATTTCCTTAAAGTCTACAGACCCTTCTTTCCATGGATAACTGTTGTCCATATCAAGATTCCTTAGTTAACTTTCCCTGCCTTGAGCTCTTAAAGCCAAGTTGAGAGATTTCATTTTGCTATTCAGAGACATGATTCAAGTCTCCTCCACATATGTGCCCTGTTGCCACTCTGGGATCTGCAGAGGTTAATTTAGCTTGTAATCTGAAGACAGTGTAATTGCACAGGAATAGCTGTACCGAAAGAATGAGAGTAACAGGGCTTTCATTTGTGCTCCCAGCCTGAATATAAATTTAAGGCCAATTAAGTAGTTGCATAAATGAATCTCTGTCATTGCTGCAGCAATAGACTTGTCATTGTGTTCTAACTGAACAACTCTTGTTTAAGCATCACATTATCACCACGGTACTGCAATATCTGAGGATGTGAGCAAACTCAAAATTATAAAAAAGCTCTTTCTTTTTTTTAACTCAGTTTAATCAGGCAGCAGCCCAAGAAAGGAAATTGCTGACAAAACTCTGCCTGTGCTTTCATATATTGGTTTACTTTAATACAGAAAGGGAGTTGCTGCTTGAAGATAGGTAGCACATATGGCGCATTACAAGTGGAAAAGAGTAGATCTTTCTTAGGTCTTCTCTGAACCAGTGCATGCTTTCATATTTAGAGCAAAAATAGCAGATCTTGTTCTCCCAGGGCTTCTCATCCAAGACTGGCATTGAGTTAGTACAGGAAGGATCTTGTGCCCTTTTCTCTGATCTCGCAGAGTTGTTGTCTTGGTGCTGAGTAACTCTGATTAGAACATTACCTCAACGGGTTCCAAACCATTGTCACCTCTAGTAGCAGCACATATGTTTTTTCTAAAAAGGACCTTTTTTGCATGGAATTTGGATGTATCTTTTTGTTAGCAAGGGCTCTACATGAGGCTGGCCAATGTGTGAGAAAGACTTTTTTAGAGCTGCTTTCTGTAATATCTCAAATTGTTAGAAAATGAGGATTGGTATGTCCTAGGACTAAAAGACATGTGCTAGATTCAGTTCTCTCTTAATTGTGCCTATAATTTATGAGAAAAAAATAGCTTCACATTTGGAATCCTTGGATGCTTTGTCTAGGGTATGTATGAGATGAGGCAGTGATACATAAGGCAATTAACTTTTGGTCAGGATCCATTGTCATCATAGCAGTAAAAGTGATGAGGAAATCCAGAAAAAATAAATAAATAAAAAAATAACCTTAGTCAAACTTAAAAAGATAAAGATAGATACTTAGCAGCTTCTGTCTTGCTGGCATTGAACATGAAAGGGAAGTGGAGGATTATTAAGGGAAGTGGATGTGGCAGATATTTCTCTGGAGTAGGTGGCATGAATTCATAAGGAACTTCCCTGCTGCTGAATCTGTTGTTTTTGTCAGATAATTTGGGTAAAAACTTAAACACATTGGTTTTCTCAGACCAATGACAGCTGAATTTTCTAAAGAAAATTAGTTTTCTGGTTTTGGTATTACAGTAAAATCTACTATGTAGTTTAGTGTTTTCCACTAAAATAATTCACAGATTGTGATTTTTCAAATATTTACCAAAAAAAAAAAAAAAAGATGTGTAAAGGTTTTTGCAAGTATCAGAGATTGTTTTAAATAAAAAAAAAAAAGAATCAGTTTCTCTGACTGGAGATTTCTGAATAAGTGTCTTACAAATTCTTAGCTTTACAGTTTCAAAATGATGTCCAGCAAAGGCCAGGAAGGCTTCTGAATAACCCTTTATACTAGGCAAAATGCCAGCCAGCCTTTGCTCTAATTGTACTGGCTTTTGTTACAGTGATTCACACTTCATTCTCAAGGGAATGGATAACACAAAGCTATGTCATTTGTTAAAATCTGTCATAGGTCATTAGTATTTCTAGCTTATTACCATCTAATAGTTGATCAGTGACCTAATGTGGGGAGGTTGACCTTGGCTGGCTGTCAGACTGCCCACCCAGCCACTCTCTCTCACTCCACCTCCTTAATGGGACAGAGAAAAAATGGGGAGAAAAAAAGGTGGAAATCTCAGGCATCGAGATAAAGACAGGGAGATCACTTACCATTGCCGTTGGGCAAAACCCACTTGAATTGGGGAAAATTAATTTACTTATTGCCAATTAAAAATAGAGTAGGATGGTAAGAAACAAAGACAAAACTTAAAATGCCTTCCCTTCTGCCCCCATTCTTCTTCCCAGGCTCAACTTTACTCCTTCATTCCTGAGTCCTCCAATTGCTTCCCCTGAGCAGTGCAGGTGGGCTGGGGAATGGGGGTTGCGGTCAGTCCATTAAAATTCCTCTCGGATGATCTTTCCTCTTCACACTTTTCCCCCACTCAAATGTGGGGTTCCTCCCATAGGATACAGTCCTTCATGTACTGCTCCAACAGGGGTCCTTCCCATGGGCTGCAGTTCTTCAAGAACTGCTCCAGCGCAAGTCCTTTCCACAAGGTGCAGTCCTTGAGGCATGGACTGCTCTAACTTGGGTTCCCCACAGGCCACAGTTCCTGCTAGAAACCCTGCTCCTGTGTAGGCTGTTCTGCATAGACCACAGCTCCTGCCAGCAGCCTGCTCCTGCATGGGGTCTCCACAGGCTGCATCTTCCTTCAGGGCATTTCTGCCTAGCCTGGCATGGGTGCCTGCACAGGTGCAATGTGGGTATCTGCTCCAGTGAGGTCCTCCATGTCCAGGGAGACAACCTGCTTCACTATGGTCTTCTCCATGGGCTGCAGGGGAATCTCTGCTCTGGTGCCTAGAGCATATCCTCCCCCACCTTCTTCACCAACCTTGGTGTCTGCAGGGTGGCTTCTCACACCTTTTTTTCCTCACTCCTCTCTTTCACACTCTGCTGTGCAGCATTTTTATGCTTTTTAAAAAATACGCTTTCCCAGAACTGGCACTATCTTGGCTGCGGGGCTCAGCTGTGCCCTGTGGTGGGTCTGTTGGAACTGGTGGGAACCGGCTGTCTCTGGCATGGGCCAGCCCCTGCCTTTCATCACAGAGGCCACCCCTGCAGCCACTCACTGGCAGCACTTGGGCACTGACACCCAACACAGCTAAATAATGTGAGTTCCCAGTGGACAAGCAGTTATCAGCAGAGACCACCTCTGCAACTGGCATTAGTGAGCCCTTTTACAGGTAACCTTAGCAGAGAAGTCAAGGACTGAATGGGAAATGGATAGGGATTTACCTATCTGTCCTTGAACTGAGTCCTGCAGGTAATTTCTGTTTATTGGTGAAAAATGTTGGTTGAGCAGTGTACAGGCAAGGGCAATACCAGTCTTAAATTACCTGGCTCCCTGGGGGAAAATGGTCATTTCAGTTGTTAGCGTTCTTCACATGACAAGTCATACAAAACAGTAACATCTGTTATGTTATTACGTTGTTCTCAAGGCAGATTTGCATCTTGTTCCCTCTGAGGGTGAAAATAAGCTGTTTGAAAGTTGGGCATTCTAGCCTAAGCTAGCCATCTTGCTGTGGTCACTAGAAAAAGAGTCACCTCCAAGAGTATTTCATTCTATATGAAGGTAGAAATCTAAAAGAGAGGTGAGATGGCAGGTAGATGATTCATTTAGATTATAGTCACTAACTTTTTGATGATTAAAGTAAGGTGAGGGGAAACTTGTCCTGAACTGCTGTTGTATTAGTCTTGTGTTTGGAATAAGCCAGATGCACAGAGTCCATATGTTGTCATGATATTTAAGAACTCTTTGAGAGAAAGACATTTTCTGAAGACTGTGGCAATGTTGAAGACATGGATATAGTCCTTCAGGACCTCAGGTAGAGTCCCAGACAGTTTGACAAATGCCTCTTCATATTTTTTTAGTGTGTGCTTCTAGTATCTGATATTTCAATATTTTTCCTTCTTTCTATATCAAATGTTCATTCCTCAGCAAGCAACTTCTTGTGGATCTGATTCCAGGTCCCTTGAATCAGTACAGTGTCTGGCTTTCTGGCTTCTTTCAGTTTTTCCAATCATGTACTGAAGTCTTGGACAAACTTTCTAAATGTTTCTATGACTTCAGCACTTGGTGAGTAATCAAATTGTTATGCCTTACCTGGGACAGAATAGTGTCAATGTAAACAACAACAAACCCCACGCTGCTTCTTTTGAGTTTCTTTGTGCTTTGATTAATTTTAAAAACATGACCTCACACTTGGTATATAGAAAGTTTGTCGCCGGTATAGCTGCAATGCATACCTCAGTATAGACTTCTGAAGCATTTCAGGGGCATCATGGTCAGCATTTGTGAGAATTTCACCTATGTTTGATGCTGAGGCTTTGTCTCTTTAAAGATTGTGTCTTATGGTTGTTACCATTCCTCATGTATTCCCCAATTAATTTCTGTAATAAAACGTTGAAGCATATTTTATTAAAATTACCTGGCTACACTAACTGGCTATAAATGCCTATGATTAATAGTGTAAAAACCATACAATTTTATCATTAAATTATACTTTTAAGGCAGTTTAACAACATCCACAATACTAAGGACTGCTTTTGTGTGAAGAAGTTATTACAGATTTAATATACTTATAACGTGATACCAAAGTGGTTTTGAAGCAATTTTTCATGCTATAAAGAGTAGATTCCAAGATTCATATAACGTGATTTAAGTGTTTACAGGGTTAACTTTGTGTCATTCTTTCAAACAGTTTAATACAATGTACAATAAGAGAAAGAGTGTGTGTATGTGTGTGAAAGAGTGTGTGTGAAAAGCTGTAAGTGGTAATTTGTCAACACTCTTATAGGGAAGAACAATATAAATTAGTTTTTAAAGCAGAAAGTGTCATAGCAGAGGTGAATAATAAATCAGATATGTAGTTTCTACTGTATAGAAAAAACTGTTGCAAAAAGTTAATGTTTGATTCTTTACTGTTACAAATTTCTGTGTTTCAGATTCTGAAAAAAATTTTGCAAAAACCTATTACATTCTTTAGTTTAGCAGTTACAAGACATGCATAATAAAACATAGTCCAATTCAAATCAAAGCCAGGATAAACTAGATATTTAGTGTCTGGGGTAAGTATTTTACAGTAGAAAAAAATGGAAGCATGTTAAAAAATAATTGAAAGTATAACCATGCATTACTCGCAAACCCCACATTTTGCACCTGATTATGTAGACTCATAAGGGTAAGAGAACACGTTTGTAACCCAACCCCCCTTCTCTTCTGTCAAGGCTCTTATAAATAAGCAACATATTTATCATGCGATTTAAGCATTTCCACTTCTCATGGGAATATCTGAGCAATGTACGATACTGCTTAAATATTGAAGAAAAAACCTATCCAGATATCTGCCAAAAGTTAATTAGCTTAAAAGTTCAACTGCATATTCATACATAATTTCCTGCAGTACTTTTTATCAGTTCTGCTTTTTTAGATCCTCCACAAAATTTTTGGTGCTAAGCAACAAATAGTTGTTTTTGTTTCCATATTGCCGCATGAAACTTGTTAGCATGTATTTCCCTCCTTGTAGTGCAAATATGTGCGTATAGGAAAGGTGTGAGAATAATGGAAAGCGTGAGTGTTGAAAGCACAGTGAAGTTGTGATCTTCTGAGTCACACTGTTCAGAATTTTTTTTTTATTGCACATTAAGTAACAGGAGAAAATATTGTCCAGAACTGAAGTTCAGTGGAAATAAATAGCCTAATATTGAAAGCATGAAATCCAATCTCAAATAATCTTGAACACAGGGAAACAAATATGTCTTTCAGAGCAAGCTGATGCTAAATTTCAATTTCCAGTGCAAAAAGAACTCTTGTTATTTAAGTAAAGGGAATACAGCTAGTCTATAGAAGAATTGGGTGGTTTGTCTATCTTAACTTTTGGTGATCTAGAAACATTCCCTGTAACATTCCCTATAGCACTATGACATCCCCAGGGGTATGAATCCAATATACCCTGTTACATGTTCTTATGCCTTTTTCTCTGCAGTGCAGTGTATAACCACTGCTGTGATAAGCTTGGTTGCTCTCAAAGAAGCATTTTGAAAATGATGCATTCATAGTCAGCTAGTACTTTAAATTAACGCAGAAAGATGTGGGAACCATGGAAGAATGAGCTGCTGTAAAATGTCCTGCAAAGTGAAGAAAATTGATAAAAGACAATATAATTAACAGTGTTCAGACTTGCCGAGGAGGTATTCTGTTTCACAACTTCTAATTTAATTTAGTTCCATACATCTGTTCAAGGTAACTGAATGGATTATTTATCCTGGATAGGGTACAAGTAAATAAACTGAACGTATTGTGAGAAAGCCACATGGGCAACTTGGTATCAATCATCAGACCATTTTAGATGCTCTTTGCTCAAAGGAAGATGAGTAAAAGAAGAAACAATATATACTAGCCCCAAACAGTTCTGGCACTACTGTGATTAGCTCAGATTCAATGAACTCAGTTGAACTATGCCCATTTGCTGCAGCTTGAGGTCTTGTGCTTAATATCAATTATGAAACTGAGACAGAAATCAATGACATTATCAAATCATAATTTGACCTGTGAAACAGCCCTGTGATCTGGAACCTGAAAATATCTGAAAAGGAAGGCTGAGAGGAACAAATGATGAACCAGGTTGAACAAAGAATTTAATTATGTCACCAAACATTCAGCAAAACTAAACTCAGATTTTTAAAAGTAGATCTAACATTCATCCAAATAACACTTACTGCTCCAAATAGCTTTCACTTGGCAGATTTCAGGAGGATGGGTGTTGTTGAAAATTTTTCCTTGGTTTCAAATTAATTAGTTCACTTTCCCTTTTTCATCTAACTAATAGGAATGCTGGACTAGTAGGGCTATAAGGCTTTTTTGAAATGGCTGTTGCTAATTTCCCAGAGTATCTTTCAGGTGGCTGAGTGAATAATGCTGGCATCCATGTACTGTGGGGTGGTGTTGAGTATGACTGTGCTTTTCTGATCAGATAATTGTCAAGGTAGGCATTTGTGGTTAATTTCCTTGTCCTTGAAGTTCTGCAAGTGCCTCTTTCCTTTTCCTTTCCTCTATTGTTTTTTTTCTGTTTGTTTGTTTGCTTGGTTGTTTGTTTTCTTCTATATGCCAACATGGAATATCATGCATGGAAAAAGTCAGGAAAACCAGATTGCATAGCAAGATCACTAACAGATATCATGATGTTTCCTGTTCTTTTGCACCTTCATGATTAGAGTTTCTGTTTGGGTGTGCTAGTGATTGGACCTTTTTAATTATACATCAGTAGTTTGTCTTTCAGGTTGTTCTCTCAGTTTCACACTAGAAAGAAGTTCTGTTTAGCAAGTGTCTCATCTGCATGCATGTCACAAATATCAACTCAGAAGCTATTTAGTAAGATGTTTAGTATTTCACATCTAGCTATCCTTTGCAGCAATCACTGCCTTGCCATGTTGTATTACAGTAATACGCATCTGGAAAGAACTAGAAATCTGGTTTAAACTATGTAAGTTGACTTTGGCATTCTGGGAAATGAACAGGAAGTGGGTTTTTTCCAATATTTGATTCATGGTTCAATGTGTTTCTGCATTATTTGATTTTTGCATGTTCATGGAAAAGCTTACAGGCTGAGAGTTTGCCTGATACAGAACAAGTGACAAGAAATCACAATAAAACTGAAGCAAATACTGCTAGTATTTGCAAATGCTGCAGATAAGCCTGCTTTAGCTTGCATTAAAACACACATCATTCATCAGTACAAGACTTCCGTACAGCTATGGAAAGGCTTTATTGAAAAAAATATGGAAAGCAACAATGAAGGTCAATATCAACTGCTAACTTCCTTTGTCTGTGGATCGATTGTGGCCTTAGATATGCATGGTTGAAAGCTCTTGCAATCTCCTGTACAGTACAAGCTTTAATTCTAAGCTTAGTGAAGCACCATAAATGTTTGAAGTCTAAATGTGATATATGAGAAGCAATATGTACTGGTCACATTTTGCCATTAGAGTTAAAAGGATATGTTGCCTGATTAAATGTGACCAGATACAATCAAATGAACCTACTATTTATTTAATAATTTTGAAGAGCTGGACTGACATGCACATGAACAATTAGTTAAATGTTTATAAACATATCAATGGTGAATATAGCAAAACTTGCGTATTGGCAATGACCTCTCCTGACAGTGCACAAACAGCGTATGTAGGCTCTGCAACATGATGGTCTGTAAGCATGTTATACACTAAATTCATGTTCTCCTCCAAACTCTGTTTCCTTTTACATTTCCTGTTGACATTCCTGTTACCTCTGTAGCTCTGCCTTTTTTGTTTAGCACATATAGAGGTGGAATATAAGGAAAATTCGTATGGAATATAAGGAAAATTCATATGAAGGAACAGCTGAACCTTGGAGCTGTTCTTATTGTCTGTGATCCCAGTAGTTTTGTTTGTAAAACACTGCTTTGTCTTTTTCTGATCAGAGGTAATGTTGAATTGAAGGTGCCAAGTCAGTAAAATTCTTGTTGCTTTGCCTCTTTAGTTCTGAATTGGTGTTCCCATAAAGCCCTGATTTCTGGCATTTGAGAATGAATGGTAAGGAATTTTCTTATCTTACTTTCTGCACCAAACAAATTACAGATTAGGCAAAACCATTACTACAGGTGAAATCTGGTTATTAATAACCAGTAAGCATAATAAAAAACTATAGGGATCTGCTTAGAACATAGCTATTGTATTAGAAAATGAAAATCAGCTTATTTTCTAATATATTAGAAATAATTTAATAATAAATTCTAATATTTTCCAATTTTCTAACTTATATTTAAGTACAAAGCACTTTCTGTAAAATCTAATCTCTAGCTTATTTTAGAACATGATTTCTCATCAGAACATACTAGCTATATATTATGGTCTATATATTAATTTATATAGCAGTCTCATTTATTATATTGTCAAGGAATTACACATGTGTACATCAAAGCTCACAGACAGTGTGGAGAGCAACTGGAAAGTACTTCTACGAAAATGGGTCTGCTTATTTATTGTCTGTCTTTTGGGAATCCAGTCACAATATTAAACACAGCATTCTCTTCATTAAAGAAGAAGAAAAAAAGAAAAATGGATATGAATACATATGCTTGAGATGCCATAATTATGACTTACTCTATTATTCTCTGATGTTTCCCATTGCACTGCATCTATCATCTGGACATGTGTCATTTGTGTTGTTATTTTGTGATGTTTCTAAGCAAAACTGCAGACTCAAAAGTTCTCTTTTTTCACTCTCTCACTCTGTTGTTCCCTTTTGCTCTTGCTCTTTCATGCTGTCATGCTCTCTCTCTAGTGTCTCTTGCTCTCATGCGCTCTCACTCCCTTTCTCCTTCTCTTTCTTGCTCATTTGCTCTCTCTGTCTTTCTCTTTTTATCTTTTGCTCTCTGCCTTCTCTAAAAAGACCTTAAACACACACACACACACACAAGTACTCCTCCTCCTGAATCTGCCAGCACACTCATTGCTTGTGTTGCCACCACCTTTAGAATTTTATAGTGTTGCTAATTGGGTCCCAAGACTATAGCAACCATGGAAAATAACAGCATGCCTGGAAATCAGATTGCAGTAGTAGCTTGACCTTCATAAAATGAAATTAGCAGTGGAGTTTTTCTAGAGTCAAAAGGAGGATATAAGGAGGAGGTCTGCAAATTAGCCATTAAGATGCAAAGTGAATACTGTGGTCTCACAACAAGCTGAAAAGAGACACTTTTCCCATCTTTGTACTGATTTAGCTGCTTAATAAGTAATGCTAAATTGACGTGACTCGAAGAAAAATAAAAACGTCTTAGTAATGACAATTTTCATCTCTGTATGACTAAATGCATTTGGTCAGTATTTAATATTTTCTAAATAAAGTAAGTAGGGTCAGCTTTTATGTTTTTACAATTCAGTTAAACCTCATTAATTTCAGATGAAAATTTGGTATTCAGTCACATCAGTGAAATTTCCCTCAATTTCTTTGTGTCTGCTTGGTCATCTAAAGTCTATAAAATATAAGTTGAGAAATATAACAAAATTTTAAGGGTTTCTACTGAATATGGGAATGCTGGTCTTCAGAAACATTGCTTACTTCAATTTTGACAGTGTAAGGTCTGTGGGTAAATGAAATATTTTTGTTCACTTGGTTCTTGCTTGAATACTTACCAAGTGTTTAACCATAGTTCCAGAACGTAGGATTTTGAGTAGTTTCGAGCAGTTTCCTATTGTTTGAAACTGCCTTGCTGATGAGATCCAGTATGTTGTCGCGTAATTATAAACTTTCTTAAGAAACAGCGCATTCTTTGCAGTGTGACAACATGCAAATCCTGAAGGGCACATATTCTAAATAAATGAGTCTTTGCAATAGGAGACTGAAAAATGCATTATGGCTGGAAAGCTTTGCTTTTCAGGGGTACAGGGTTAGCACATGGATGAAACTTTGATAGCCCTTCATTAGCAGGCTTGGTACGCACTCATACTAGTAACTAGTTACACATACGTAGATCACCAAGTGGGCACTACCATATGATCTGGGGCAAGTGGTATTTAGATATCTGTCAGTGGCTGTTACTAACTAATGAAAATGAAAGAGTAATTACCAGAAGATGATGACTTGGCAAATCAGCAAGACATTCAAACGAGGATGACCTATATAGCAGTAAGAAATCCCAGCAAAATTCAAACATCTGAGAATCAGAAAAATGAACTCAGTAGAGGCAGAGAAATGATCCCCAGGGGATCAGGGTATAGAAAGGAATAATCCCCAAAAGCCAAAGAGTAGAAACTAAAGAAGATCTATGAGGACCGTTTGTGTCCAACACTGTAAAAATGTCAAGCCAGATTCACTATACTAGCCTATCAGAAGCCCAGAAATTAATGAAATGATCCAGAACAGTACCTATCCAACAATGACAGGATTTCAAAATGCATTAAGGAAATAGATACAGTAAGACTGGCAACATCATGGCCAGGGCATTTTTGTTTGATGAATTAGCACCTAATGAAAGATGGAATAGTTTACTTATTCCAAGTTTCCCTTTTATTTTACTTCTGCCTTGTCATAAAATTAATAATCTACTTTTTCCCTGTATTTTCTCATCCTGATACTACAGGTACCAGGAAAATAATCCCTAAAAGACTACTGCTAAATATGTATAGAAGTAGGAAAAAGCAATGGCTAACAAAAAATCCAAACCAAACAAACAACAAAAACCCCCACAAAACACACTAAACCACAAAATAACACATGCACAGAAAGAAAACTAGCCGAGTTAGGCTGCAATTCAAACTAAGTAGTTTTAGGCCACTGTTGAATAAAGACTGATGAATTTTGCTTTGGTTTCTTACAGATCTGGTTTATTTCCAGTGTACAGGTCAGCTATAGTTAAATATTATTTAAATAGTATTTAATTGTTTATCTAAGTTTGGGATACCTATAATGAACAGTTCTAGCTTTGCTGAGGGAAGGAATAGATTAATCAGAATACTGAGAGAAACTGAGAGTGTGGCAACCCCTCTACTGTCCACCTCAAGAAGTTGCAAGTAGAAAAAGTGCTCAACTTTAAATGAATGATTAGAGAGCCCACTGATCACCATAATGTAGCACTGATAAAATATCCTATGAATTTTTTTTAAAAAAAAAGGCAAATGAGAGAAATCATATCCTTTTTCTATATACATATTTGTGCATGTATAGATACATGTGTATCTGTATCTATATAAAGGTATACAGTTTTGTACTTCAGGCTCAGAAGAAAGAGGAGATCTCTGCTACTGAGTTGACATTTAGGTACTGTAATGATGAATGACGGATCTCATAAAACACACATACAAAGAAAATAAACTAGCTGTTAGAAGATACCTTCTCCTTCCATCAGGAAGGCTGAATACTGTATCTTGTCATGCCAAGACCTGTATTTACTATTATATGAGGTTCGGGGAACATCAGTCTTCGGCATTTGTATTATACTTGCTTTAGAAATGGAGGTTTAAGATTAAAGCAGGTAAAATTTAGAGATATATTTGTAACATCAAGAATGAGTGAAGGCAGCTTTTAGACCAAAACAGAAAGTTGTAACCTAAACGCTCCTGTAAGGATTCACATTGTTCTAAAGGACCCATGAGGGTAAAAAAAGTTAGTGATTTATGCTGCCCATTATAAAGCAATCTTACAGTATATTCCTCTAACTTCACAGTTTTTTAAGACTGAAAAATAAGTTGTTTTCAGATCCTACTCTTCTCTCCTCTACAGAAATAGCAACAAATTGCTCTCTTGATTTTGGAGACTTAAGCTTTTTTTCGTTTTGGAGTTTAATGTCTTACGGTCAACCTTGTCATTTTTTGTATTTAGCATTACTAATTGTATGTAAAAGAACTGTGTAAGATCCTCTCACTATTAATGTTTTATATTACTGTTTTCTGTAAATATCTTAGCACTGAAGAGATGTTAACAGAAGTTGCATTGCTGCTTACTAAGCTTGAGAGGTCTCATTGTTCTTTTTTCACTTTTACAGAGTGATGCAAATAACGTCTGGGTTTTTTTGTTTGGCCAAATCTATAGTAAAATTTAGGCTTACTTTTTGAAGGATCAAAATAAATCTATTTAGTGTGCTATTCAACTAATAATTTCATTATTGTTTTATTCAGGCCACCTAGTGTGTTTGGCTTTTCTGCATAGTAATCAACAATGCTTGTTTTCAGAACAACAAGGTAATGACAATGATGATCATGACGATGGTAATAATACTCTGATTGCAACAGGAAGCCTCTTTTGGCATTATTTCCAGGAATTTGCATAAAGAAAATCAACAAGAATGTACTTAACATGGTATCTGGACGAATGGAAGGATGTAAATGCAAAAAATGGTAACTTGAATGAACTTTTTATCAAAACACAACAGATAGAACAGTTTCCCTCTCAGTATTACTCACATGTGTATACATGCACTAGATCTGGAATATATGTAACTCAGAAAGATGTAATATAAGAGCGTTGGTGTTGAGTATTCAAGACAATGTAGCGTAATTCCTACATACTGGAGTGTCAATGAAATTGACACTAAAAATGGCTTCTTCTACTAAAAATGGTCTTTTGTTTATTTGCCCCATATCTAAAGCAGGCTTTGGAAAATGGAGAGACTGCATAGATAGTGGGGTTGTTCTTCTTGGGAAAAAATAGTAGATTGTTACATTGTAAGTTTAAGGTCCCTAGTTAGTTCTAGGCCACACATGAAAGATGCTGGGAAGACTGCCTTGACGATCTCTAAGGTTTACTTAGATTTGCTGACAGCATGCTGTTCTAGTCATACAAAAGTTATTTATATTTTATTTATACTTCTAGTCACATAAATATTATTTATACTTTAAAGTCACTGAAGAAGCATTATGGAAAATCATATTCCTTATAAATTCAGATAATGAATAAAATGTGTTGTTATGAACACAGCTTTTGTGTTTAGGTGCAGAGCCCCAAAAATGCAGTCATGGAGTTAAAGCTAAGGTTATTGAAGTAAAGGAAGTTTGATAACAACCTGTTTTAGATGAGAATAGACTTGGCAGACTTGGAGCATGTGGCAGGATCAGGAAGCATATAGCTTCAATAATGTGTGAATCACAAATCTGCGAACTTTAAAGTACATTCATTTCTATGTCCATTAGACACTAAAATTTTAATCTGTGAATGATGAAATTTTCACATTTGAGAAGAGCACTGCCTGCAATTTTGCAGTGGCTGTATCTTTGGGTTAGGTAACCTTGTTATAGTTTATATGATAACATGGCAATATTCTTTTCCCCTATGTTTGCAAACACTGTACTTGTGGTGCGCTGTTCCATATGTGTCTTAGTACAATGGAACAGTTAAATTAGCACTTTTTTTATTGTTAATCTATAAATGAAAGAAGTATGCAGTGAGTGAACATAATTCTCATAATACTTATCATACCATCTCATGGGGGGAGGTTTGTTTTCTTTTAACACAGAAATCCAAATTTCTGTAAATAGTGCTTTCAGTACTTTCTCATGTGTAGTCATGTAGCATATGTAGTCAAACATTTTCTATCCCTTGCCCTATTCAGAACCCCTCCCCCTGATTCCCAAGTGTCAAATGTTCCACGCAGCTCCATGGCTTGTCCAATAACAAAAAGCACAGCCACATTTCTAAGAAATGCAAAGCAGCAGAGAAGAGAGCTGTGCATATAAATACATTCTTTACAAAAGTAATTTAGGAGGAGTTAGAGGAAGAAGCATTTCCACAGCTTGAAAGGAGTGTTTTAGAGGTGAAACACTCCACTAATTTTAAGAGGAGAAAAGAAAAATAGTTACAAGATACTAGCTACACTCCTGAAATGCTATTTAATCATTGAAAAGTTCACCAGTTTCTCAGTACCAAGAATGCTGTAAACAGCACCTTTATATTAGGTTGTTTTTAAGTAGAACAATGTTAGCTTGGAAAAACATCTGGGCCAATATTGATGCCTGCATCTCAAATTCAAAGTTCTCATCTATAGTTATCTATACCAACACCTGCCTTTGAAAACATTTCCTTCAATTTACATATTTTTTTGGTCTCTATCATCTCAGAAACAATACTGTGTAGATCATACCAAGAAAACATATATTAAATATATGTCTACAGTGTTATTTTTCTATGTCTTTTCAGGACGACAATTTTCAATAATATTGCTACAATGAGAAAAAAAGGCAATGTTTTTAACTTAAGTGCTACTTTTTTATAGACATGCATACTAGGGAAGAAAAAAAAAAAAGATGATGACTAATGCAGACATTGGTGGTATGCATTTTTATGAAGAGGGAATGCATTAGCTATTTATCTGGGTCTGCATTAAGATGACCCATAATTATCACTGTTAAAGTGTTAGGCAGCCTACAACCATTTTCTTATCTTACAAGCTTAAAGTTTTTTTCAGGGATGTACCTTCTTCATTTTGAAGGAAGGCAGATTGTAACTGAAAAGAGCACCAATGTGTAATGTTTATTCCAGACAAAGAAGTAACTTCAATACTTAACCGGATTTAACATTTTAGGTCTCCTTGCCCCAGGGTTTTTATTGTATTTTGCAGGAGAAATTAGGTCTGTATGATGTAAAGATTCCCAGTTTCCTTTAGTCCAAACTGTGTTTTGATAGAGCATCTCAAAAAATTCTTTATTGAAAAGAACTAATATTGTTTCCATAGAGTATTTTAGCTGTCAGAATGACACCTTGATAGGCATAGATGTAAGTCCAGATAGAGTGATGATGATATACCACATAGTAAAGAAAAATGTGCTGGCAAACAAAAGCTGTAAAGGAGGTTCATCAGCCTGCAGCCAAGAAGTGGTATATGAAAGGGGAAAGAAAAGGAAATGAGAGAGAAGTGAGTGGGCAGTGGGATTCTGTATTGTGAGGAATTTGGAGATTTCCAAACTTCGTTTAATTTCAGTTTGGAGCAAAAAGATGAAAGACTGAAATTCGCAATAATTGTAATCCAGAAGATAAAGTCACTTAAGGAAATAAAAACATTTCGATAGCGCATGCTGCTTCCAAGTATTTAAGACTCCATGAACAGACAGGAAACTTGGTCTTCTTTTGACATAAAGGTAAAATCCCTGAATCCCTGGCTTTATGGTGATCCTGAAGTTTTTCTGGGAAGCTGAGAGTCCAAAAGTTCAAGAATAGCCTGGACTTCCAGACCAGCTCACCAGCTCCTGTAAACTGGATTGCCTTAGAAGTCAGCTACCTCTAAAGATAGGCAGCTGGCATGGCAGTCAGGAGACTGTGAAATCCCAGTTTCTGAAGCAGCTACCAGGTTGATGTTGGTCGAACAGCCTGGAAGCCCTGGCTTTTCCACCTCCTTCGCAGCTTGCTTTGGCAAATTACTCTGAATTAAGGAATCTGGATGCTAAGTGACTCTGAAGGTGGAGATTAGTGTGGGCCTCCTGAATATTACCATACCTTCCAACCACTACGTAGGCTGTGGATAGCTCCAGTACAGTAAGTACCCAAAGGCCTTACCAGTAATGAATAAATATGCAGGCAAGTAGAGAGTTTTGTTTGGTAAACCTACCTGTATTATGTATGATGCAAAATTTAGGCATTTTTATCAAACAAGATTTTGTGGGAGAAGAGGCGTCTCAGCAAATGGGTAAAAGCCAATATATTTTTAGGAATTTTCTGGATCAGCTTTGGAGAAAAACAATGATGGGGAGGTAGGCTAGAGAAAATTCCAAAAGAACATGAGTTATGAAACGTTGGTCTGATTACAGAGGCAGACCTGTTAAAGTTACAGGTGCCCATTTAGACATTAAAGTGTTTGTTATGAAGAAGAAAAGTGACTATTTGTACACCTGATTACCCTAGAAAATATAGTGTTAAGTAATATAAGGGAAATGATAAAGGTACAGGAAAAAATGAATTATCTAAAATAGGTAGATCAGAATTTCTGCTCTACCGTTTTCACAGTGACTGAGGGATTATCTGTATATAGAGATTAGTAGACTATCTGGATTTATAAGGTGGTCTTGTAAATGACACAAAATTATACTGGGACCAGTACTGTTTAATAACTTCATCAATGACATAGACAGTGGAATTGAGGGCACCCTCAGCAAATTTGCAGACGACACCAAGCTGAGTGGTGCAGTTGACACGCCTGAGGGATGGGATGCCATTCAGAGGGACCTGGACAAGCTCGAGAAATGGCATCATGTGACCCTGGGGTTCAACAAGGCCAAGTGTCAGGTCCTGCACCTGGGTCAGGGCAACCCCAGGTATCAATACAGGCTGGGGGATGGGTGGATTGAGAGCAGTTCTGTGGAGAAGGACTTGGGGGTCAGAATGAAAAGCTGATCATGAGCTGGCAATGTGCACTTGCAGCCCAGAAAGCCAACCGTATTGTTGTAAATATTCTGATTTTTAATCAAATTATGATATATAGAAATGGTTAAATTTAATTAATAAATAAATAAGTTAAGATTGTTAAGTTAGAAACAATAACCATAGGAACCTCACCAGGGAGTCGCCATTCCATACTGAAGAAGTAACAGTAACGAGATGGAACGATGAAGAATTGAATAGAAAAGTTTTGTTTGAGTCCTGTGACAGTGTGACCTGATATGCACCAGTGATGCTGCTTGAAAATCCCCTTATCCTCCCCATCCTGATATGAATATCAAGAATGCCAATCGATAGATATTAATAGAAATAACCATTGATTATTCATAGGCATGGAAATTGACAGAAAATTATAAGCTAGAAAGTGATTATTAAAAGAGTAAAAATTATATATATATATATTTTCTGTATAAGGGTAACTAGGTATGAGCTACCCCTGATTTAATCATAAACTAGCTATGAACAATGTAGCATTGTGAAGAGGTAGAATTTGCTTGTCAAGAGAATGATAAGTTGTAGGCCTGGTCAGTAAACCAGGGAAAAACTTAAGAAGATTCCAAGAATGGGATTTTGCAACCAACCTGAGCATGCGCAAAGATTGGGTTCAACTAAAGGACAACATGAGGAAGACTATGGACGACCACCAGAGGACCTTAGACGACCACCTGTGTACCTGAAGGCGCATAAGTCACGAGCATTTACATATATTAATGAGTTCTTGGAAATTGTATGAATATGTTAATTGTTTCTTGGAAAATATGATGAATATGTATACTTTGATTGTATATAACTTTGGTAGCGGAGAAGCTAGGCACGCACACTAGGTGGAGCGATCCCCAGTGCGTCCAGCGCTGCAATAAAGAAGTGCCTGCTCACCTACATACATTGTGTAGATGAGTTTTTATATTACAGATTTGTAACAGTATCCTGGGCTGACATCAAAAGAAGCGTGACCAGCAGGTTGAGGGAGGTGATTCTACCCCTTTACTCTGCTCTGGTGAGACTCCACCTGGAGTACTGTGTCTAGCTCTGGAGTCCTCAACACAAGAAAGACATGAACCTGTTGGAGTGGGTCCAGAGGACAGCCACAAAAATGATCAGAGGGCTGGAACACCTCCCCTGTGAGGACAGGCTGAGAGATTTTGGGTTGTTCAGCCTGCAAAAGAGAAGGCTCCAGGGACACCTTATTGCAGCCTTTCAATACTTAAAGGGGGCTTATAAGAAAGATAAAGACCTTTTAGAAGGGCCTGTAGTGATGGAACAAGGGGTAATGGTTTTAAACTGAAAGAGGGTAGATTCAGACTAGATATAAAGAAGAAATTTTTTGCTATGAGGATGGTGAAACCCTGGAACAGATTGCCCAGAGAGGCTGTAGATGCCCCATCCCTGGAAACATTCAAGGTCAGGCTGGACAGGGTTTTGAGCAACCTGATCTAGTTGAAGACATCGCTGCTCATTAAGGGGGCATTGGACTAGATGACCTTTCAAGGTGCCTTCCAACCCAAACCACTATGATTCTGTGATTCTATTATGGAATGGTAAGTAGAATCTTGTGCTACAGGATTTTACATGGTCTTAGTTATTATGATACACAAATGTCTTAAAATATTTCCCTGTACTTTCTTTTACGTAGCTAGCCACTGTCGACCTCAGGGTACTACCTCATCTTTTGTAGCAATGCCAACAGGTCAAGAAAGTATTAAATATAGAGCTCAGGTAGAAGCTAATTAAACCTGTCTTTTATATTGTCTGTCTTTTCCCTCAGGCTCTGATTCATTAAAAACAGCATCTCCATTCAGGCAACTATCAGTAGATTATTGGTTTGACTGAAATCGGTAGGATTTACGTTTAAAGTTAAGCACATATTTAAGCACATTCCTGAACCGTAGCTTCAGTTCTAATTTTGACTATTGTTTTTTTTAATCGTGGTAATACGATTTAAGAAAGCCAGCTGTGTATCAAAACCCCACTCTGTAAGGATCTTAAAAATACAGCAAAACATCCCAGCAAACAAGTGTATTTTTCTGCAACTATGGAAGGAATTGTGAAAAGATCTTTAATGTGATAACATTTCCAGGTCATTTCTCCTCCTTACACTGCTCTGCTGTCATCGTTTGGCAAGATTCAATGCCTTAATGATTTCTTCAAGTAATGCTCCTTTTCAACAAGGTTAGAGTCATCTAGTGAAACAAGTGAAAACATACTGTGCTTACAAGCTGAATAGTGCATAAAAATATTTGTAGAGTAGGAGACAATAAGGGTCTAATGAACACTAGAAAGAAATGGATTTTAGATGATCTGCAGAGAGAGAGAGAGGCTCCCTATCTTCTGCGATGTTATGTGGGACTTCAAGGTGCCCAAATTTATTTGAGAGTATGCTCCTCACTGATGATCTCTAAACTAGCAAATAAATGTTAAATATATTCCACATTCAGTAACAAAGAGTAGTGCTTCAGGAGAGACTAGTCTGTTAAGTTTGGATGTATGTTACAATGACTTAATTTTACTTCTTTGTTTGACTAGTGTCATGCCAATAGTTTGTCTGTTCTTTGACTGTGATTATGCATGTAGTCATGTTAGAGAATTGGTGACAATGCTAGCCTCATGATCTGAGAGCTGGGTCAATCTGTAATTAAAAAAGCACCATAAAGCAAGCAAAAACTTCCTGACCGAGACATCAGTTAACTTCACTTTCCCATTTCTCTTAACAACAGCTTTCAGGCTTGACTGCCTAAGAGAAATGTAATCAGGAAAATTTTTCTAAGAACAAATATGATACCATTGTACATAGACAGAAGACCCTAGTTTTAATAAAAACAACACCCCCAACAATTGCTTTGGAAAATAAGGAAAGCAATGAAATATCAAGTCAAATTGGTCTGCCAAAGGTAAATAATTTCTGAATGTGGCAGTCATTAAATGATTATGACCATGGCAACCTTTAAAGAACATCCATTATCACTTCAGTGTTCAGCTGTCAGAACTTCAAATGACTTGTATTAAAAGATCATCCTTTCTCATGTGAATTCATGTGCCAAAAATAATTTATAGATATTGTGTTGTTCAGAGTTTATTAATGAAGCCTTATTAAAAATTGTTTTGGTGCTCTTTTTCAAGACATGAAATTCAAATTGTATTATCATCTATCCCTTGACAGAATTCCATGCCCACAGCAATGACAGAAGAGCTAGTCAAACATCAATATTACATGATACACTGCTCTGTTTCTCTGTCTGGTCACTGTGGTACCAGTGACCTCTTTCAGTTAATTAATAGATTCATAACAATAAAATTCTGAGATTTATATAAATACAACACCTTTAGAAAAAAAAAAAAGAGTGTTTCAAAAATACATTACAATTAAAAATATCTTCAGAAATCAGGATGTTTTCCATATTAGTTAGTGGGAGGTGATCACCTGATGCTGCAAAACACATAGTATGAATACAATCCAGCAGACCCTGCATTTTGAAGAATGTTTCAGGTAAATGTTTTTTGGAAAATAATTGTATGAAAGGAGATTTTAGTGAAGAAAAATAGTAAACTGAAAAATCCATTTGAACACATTTAACTCAACCAATATATTATTAGTAAACACTTGTAATGGAAAAGTTACTTCTAAGATGACTTATAACATGAACTTCTGGACAAACTCTGATGCTAATATTAAACAGAATTGATAAGTATTTGATGTATTATCTGATTATGACAACTAAACAAAAAATTAAACAGGATTAAAACAACTGAAGAAAAGAGATTTGTGCTTGAATCTCTCCAGTGAAATCTCCCGTATAATCTGGCAGTTTTTACAGCTGTTAAGTGGGATTCAAAATGTGACAGGTAGCTCTTTTTAACAAAAGACACTGGAAAGTGGCTTAAGGTTTCTTAATGACAACATAAATGGAACATGACTGAGCATCTTTATCTGAATGAATGAAAAATAAATAAATATTACCCCTTGCAACAACAGGTGACTCATAAGTGCTGAAATCTTTTCCACTCCTCTAATAAAACAAGACAAAAACATCTAGCCCAAATGGTACAATTTCTTGTTCTTTATGAGCATTCTGAGCATGTCTACAGGAGCAGATTTCAAGGAAAACGGGGAAATTACTTGAAACAAGCCATTTTTATAATCTATACTGACTTTTTTTGAAATGTGTGTTGGGTTATCTGTTTTTTGAGTAGTAGCCTTTAAGGAGACAAAATATCATCCAGGATACACTCTACTTTTGCAACTATATCAGCATGAAAAGGACAAATTTTCACTGAAGAGTTAATGGAAGCAGAGATACAAGAGTCATAAGGCAGCAGTAAATTCTGGATTGTGTTTTTGTAATTCATGTATTAAGACACCACCTTTTCCTTTGGCTGCAGCCAATCCTTATTTTGAAAATTTGTGGGAACTGTGGACTGTCTCCTGTGTTTAAAAGTCTGATTCTGCAATGGTGCTCAGTCAATTACACAGGAGTTTGTTTTGCTGCTGCTGTGCCTGAGCCTAGGAAGAGCAATGCACACCACGCTGCGCGTGTATGTAGCCAGACTGTTCCTTTCATTCCCTCCTACACGCCTGCCCTTTTGTGGGTAGGAGCAGACATAGGGAATAAGATTTCCTATTAGCTGACTACATTCAGAGGAGTCAGACAGACTAGCTTCTCCTATTAGCTCGCCTGCTCTACCTGTCAAGGGACTGACTTAGAATTGCTGCTGACCTGATGAAATTGGGGGTCAGGGGTGGGGAGAAGGAAAGGATGGGGACTTATACACTCCTGGGTGTTTGAATCATGCTCTCCTTTATCAAATGGCAGTATGTTTATTTTGTGGGCCAGGCAGATGTGGAAAGCGGGAAGTTTAACTACCTCAGCTGCTATCTAGTAGTGATACATGAAGCGTGCATCTGAAAAAGCTGAGCTGCTCTCGATATGAATGATTGAGTGATGCATATGTAAGGCAATGACTACAGCAGGTAGCTGAACCTGGGTTAATCAAAACAGGGTGCCTGTGGTCTGAGGTCTGTTAGCCATGGAGAGGACAGGAGGATGTGAGGGTGTAAAGACTAGGGAACATGCAGATAAGGCCTTCTGAGTACATTTGCCATATACATACATTTGAATGCATGCTATTAATAATGGTTGTGTTGTCTCAAAACTTGGGTTCGTTTACCTAGTGTGCAAGATGGCAATTCACACACAGAGCAGAGGTATTTTATTTCACATTTGCGCAACCGTGGGTGCTAGGTGCTAACTCCACAAAGCTAGCACACCAGGTTGAAATCATGACAAGTATTTAAAACAGTTAACAAAGTTAGTTACACCTACTGGTCCCACCCCCTTGCTTAGTACCTTTCTTACTTCATCTTAAAGATACAGTTCTCTTTTAATTCACTATGCATGCCCATAGAGTAGGGGCCTTATTTGGGTTGTGGGCTTTTTCTAGCTAGGACGTGTGGTTTGCACATTATAATGAGGCAGGTCAACCTTAGGATACTGTCTTGGCACTCTATTTTCCCAGAATTCGTCCTTGTGTTAGTCCTTATTGTTAGTTAGTGGAAACAGTTCTTATCTTTAATACATCTAAATACCAGGTGCATTCATTACAAAATAACTTCTTTACATTCTTTCCATTCTTTTCACTTATTTTTTGATCTTGTGTTTCAAGATGATCTATAACAGTTGGAGACTGAGAGCATGCCTAGATGGGGTAATTAACCAGGTAGGTAGTGCATGCTGGATGCACAATAGAAGGCTGATACCTGGTAAGATTAAACATGATATGATATAGGAAATGACAAATGCATATAAGGAAAAATGGATTAAGTATGATATAGTTTAAACAGTAAAAAAGCATTAGTGATTGCAAATGTATACGGCACTTGATTTTCAGTATTTGAGTATTCTTGCTGTGTGCCATTCTCCCTTACGAAAAAACCTGAGTAATTAATCTAATGATGAACTGAGCTTTGGGGCTAAGCATATCTGGGTGAATCAAGTGTCTTGAAAATTTGGGATCAGAAGCAAATTCTGGAGTAATAAAAGTACTTGACTGATGAACGTTCACACACTGGTATTCTAGTAGCTCCGGAAGCAGCAGCCAGTGTATTTTGGCATTACAGTTCTGAGCTACTTGTTTGGATGAAATGAAGGAATCTCATTTGGTGTGGGGGTGACCTTTGCTGAGGCAGAAGTGTCTGCCAAGAGCAATGACACCCACTGGCAACAGTGGCACTCAAAATTATTTTGAGATAAAAAAGGACAAATTTAAGTGACTGAAAGGGAAATTTTAATGTATACCTGATTTACAGGAGCAAATTGTAAAGGATCCATCATACACCAGATCCAGATGCTTTTTCATCCATCAAAACAAGGTAAAAAAAGAAGATGGGTCAGAGTTTCTGAAAAGAAAGAAGAGAAGCACTCTGTCCTACAAACTGTTAGTCCTATAAGTAATTAAAAAATCTACTGAAAAACATTTTAAAAAATCAATAGATCTGAGAAAAATGACACTTTGGTATAAATTCAAGAAAAACATAACTGCAGAATTCAAAAGGATTCTGTACTGAGAACAACAAGGTGTCTAAAATGTGTGGCTGGATACATAAGAGTGACGTTTTAAATCCACAGGAAACAGTAATGGTGTGATTTAAATAACTGAATCAAGAAAAGCAAAACAAACAAACAGTCAAACAAAAAAAATCCTGCTTTAAAATTAACAAATAGCAAAGAAAAACTCAGCACAGTTTTTAACCTTCTACAGTTGTGTCTTCATTAAAAAAATACTTTATGAGAATTTTATAAAAAAAGGCCTTATGGGAGGAATATATCTGAATAAATAGTTCTGTGGGGAACTCTAGCTTAATGTCAATAGAATCCAATTAAATTGGATTGTGTCAACAGAATAAAAAAAATATTCAAAAATAGGTAATGAATCTGCTGTAATGTAATTTTTAGAATACGTAAGGAAGAGGATAAAAAATGTTGCAACAGTTGCAACTGTTCTTTCAGTTATAAATAAATGCAACCAGGTTTTAATTTCACAGAGAAAATAATTTATAAAATCCTTTGACAAACGTCTTGTAAAAGTCAAATTGAAAATAATTACAACATCTAAGGATGTTTTTTTCCATTTTATTTAATCTGATATGCCACCCCCAGCCCCAAGAAGAGAAACAATTAAAACAATTAGAGTTTTTCTTTAAAGTATTATGAAAGAAATCTGAAATGATCAGGCACTTTCAGGTGTAACTATGTTTAAACAGAATTATATTTAAACTAACAAACAACTGCCCTGTTTTTAGAAGAGTGGCAGCTGTTGTCTGAAGTTTTTTTTTTTCTCAGCTTGGCTAAATATCTCAGATGTAAGAGCATAACAAAGAAGTGATTGCATCTTTTTCACTTTGTTTCTGAAAAAGAAAAAATAAGTCCTTATACTAGGAGTACAGTATAATCAAAACAAATTTAGGTTAAAGAACATATTCTCCAAGAGGAAAAAAAGTGAGAAGAAAATATTTTTCATTCTTAGGCTAATTGGTATAACTAATAGTTATGACAAAAACCTTAAAGAGACTGGCCTAAAAGAGACTTAACATGCTATTTAGTCCTTCCAGGAATACACAAATTCCTGTATGTTTTCTTAGTTGGAGCCAAAAGAACAAATATAACTTTAAAATGCAGTACGAAATGCTATTTGTTGCTTAGTATTGGCTGCCAGCTTGAAAAAGTTAATCTTACCGTTATTTTGGAAGTATAAAAAGAGTTACTGAAAGAGTAAGGTAATGATATAGCTGCCTTGGTTTAAGCAGCTGTTTGCAAAATGGGCAGTACCAAGCAAATAAAATCAGGGTTGAAGAAATTTGGTTTACCCAACATAAGCACAATGAAGATGAGGGAATAAGGTTGCCCTAAAAATATTTTGGAAGCTCATTATACGAAATATGGTGGACTTTAAAGAAAAAGTCTATTACGTAAATATAGATTGTAGCAAGGTTATACAAAACTAACCCAAATGTTAGAAAAATTACCTAAGAAAGTTTAGAATGTCTGCCAGTGAAATTTTTGACACACTAGGTATGTTATTACCTTTGCGTGACAAATTATGGAAAAATACTGGGAAAAAAATTGGAAATTGTTGAATGAAGCAAACTATATTTTAGTAAGAATCACAGTTAAAAGAATCTCTACATATTCTTTGGGAACATATTTATTTCAGAATAATGACTACATTCATGTGCAGAACAAGATTTATGTATGTATTGGCTTTGCATGGCAAGGTTTTGGTAGCGGCGGGGGGCTACAGGGGTGGCTTCTGTGAGAAGCTGCTAGAAGCTTCCCCTATGTCCAATAGAGCCAATGCCAGCTAGTTCCAGAACGGACCAACTGCTGGCCAAGCCTGAACCAATCAGTAACAGCAGTAATGCCTCTGTGGTAGCATATTTAAGGGGAAAAAACCTGAACAATTGCAGCCGGAAAGAGCAGGGAGAATATGTGAGAGAAACAACTCTGCAGACACCAAGGTCGGTGAAGAAGGAGGGGGAGAAGGTGTTGCAGGTGCCGGAGTGGAGATTCCCCTGCAGCCCGTGGTGCAGACCATGGTGAGGCAGGCTGTCCCCCTGCAGCCCATGGAGTTCCACTCTGGAGCAGATACCCACCTACAGCCCATGGAGAACCCCATGCCAGAGCAGGTGGATGCCTGAAGGAGGCTGTGACCCCATGGGAAGCCTGTGCTGGAGCAGGCTCCTGGCAGGACCTGTGGGCCCATGGAGAGAGGAGCCCATGCTGGAGCAGGTTTTCTGGCAGGACTTGTGACCCCAGTGCGGGACCCACGCTGGACCAGTCTGTTCCTGAAGGAGTGCACCCTGTGGAAAGGACCCACACTGGAGCAGTTCATGAAGAACTGTAGCCCATGAGAGGACTCACGTTGGAGAAGTTCGTGGAGGGCTGTCTCCTGTGGGAGGGACCCCACTCTGGAGCAGGGGAAGAGTGTGAGGAGTCCTCCCCTTTAGGAGAAAGGAGCGGCAGAGACAATGTGTGATGAACTGACTGCAACCCCCATTCCCCATCTCCCTACGCCGCTGCAGGGGAGGAGGTAGAGAAATTGGGAGTGAAGTTGAGCCTGGGAAGAAGGGAGGGGTGGGAGGAAGGTGTTTTATTTCTCATTATCCTACTCTGATTTGATTGGTAATAAATTAGACAAATTTCCCCAAGTCAAGTGTGTTACCTGTGATGGTAATTGCTGAATGATCTCTCCCTGTCCTTACCTTGACCCACGAGCCTTTTGTTATATATTCTGTCCCCTGTCCAGCTGAGGAGGGGAGTGATAGAGCAGCTTGGTGGGCTCCTGGCATCCAGCCAGGGTCAATCCACCACAGTCTATACCTAGAAACAATCAGCAAAGGATTTGGTGTATTGATACCAATGTGGAGAGAAAGAAGCATCAAAGCAAATCTTCAGGGTACAAGTCTGACAGCAAAACAACTGAGGTTTTCCTAATTTGTGAACTGCATCTATTGGCTACAGAGTTGGACTTATGTGATCAATTGGTAGAAGACTTAAGGATCTTGAAAAAGACTGTAGATTCTGCATGAAGATTAAAAAAATGGAACTGAATACTACTGTTACAGTCAGCTCACAAAATGAAAGAGGAAGATTCATGGTATGAACAAAAGGCATTACTAGAATATATTGGAGGGAAATTCTATTGACAAAGTTATCTAAAAGTATATCCTGTACATATCTGTGTGCTATGTGGACAGAGCAGGCAATCATATGAGAAAATTAGTCAGCTACCTACAGACCATAAAATGGAACTTTTCTGAGTTGCCTTAATCATGTACTGAAATGCTGTCTGCCTCAGGTGTCCTTGACTTGGGGCTGAATCTGCCTGATTCTGGTGATAATTCTGGGCATCAGAGGACCTTGAAATATTTAATGAGGAAATTGGTAGAGGCAAATGCTGTGCAGAGGAGAAACTTTGAATTATCTTTCCCAGTTTGAAGAACAGGAAGCCTATCTCAGCTGTCATCTCACATGACATAATGGATTCTGTGTTTTGAGATCATGGTATGGAAGGGAAAGAGGTACATTGCCTAAATGGTTAGATGCTTGTAACTGGTTAAAATAATATCTTTACATCTTGGATTTGAAGGGTTAATTGAACCTAAGGGAAGCTAAGTGCTGTTAATCAAAGCAGGACTTCTGTCAGCCACAGAAAGGGTCCTATACTATGGGATGCACACATTGCGAAACGTGCACATTGGACATTCACAAACACATGGTTTAGTGAAGTGCATTGAGCATGTGACTTCAACAGTGATAGAGACTGTGTCCTTTTTGAGCAAATGAGATTGTTAACCACTTAGACGACATGTGGTGGAAGCATGATAGAGGGGTCATAATCATTTGAATAACACTTGGTATGTTCTAAGAAACAGTGAGATGTATGAAAGGAACTGGAATTCATTTACTGGTCTATGGCTGCTGGACAGCTGCATGCTCTGTACAAGCTGTTGGTATATCAGTGTTGCTGTCGTGGTTTAAGCCCAGTTGGCAACTAAGCACCACACAGCCGCTCGCTCACTCCCCCCTGCCCCAGTGGGATGGGGAAGAGAATAGAAAAAGTAAAAGCAAGAAAGCTCGCAGGTTGAGATAAAAACAGTTTAATAAGTGAAATGAAATGAAATAAAATAATAATAATAATAATGAAAATAAAAATTGTAATGAAAACAACAACAAACAAGAAAAGCAAGTGATGCAAATGAAAACAATTGCTCACCACCCTCCAAGCGACGCCCAGCCCAAGCAGCGGTCCCCTGGCCAGCTTTCCCCCTAGTTTATATACTGAGCATGACATCATATGGTATAGAATATCCCTTTGGTCAGTTGGGGTCAGTTGTCCCGGCTGTGTCCCCTCCCAACTTCTTGTGCACCCCCAGCCTACTCGCTGGTGAGGTGGTGTGAGAAGCAGAAAAGGCCTTGGCTCTGTGTAAGCACTGCTCAGCAGTAACTAAAACATCCCTGTGTATCAATACTGTTTTTAGTACAAATCCAAAACACAGCCCTATACTAGCTACTATGAAGAAAATTAACTCTATCCCAGCCAAAACCAGCACAGTTGCTTTTTAAGCTGCAGCACTAAGTAGAATACAGAGTAATTGTAGATGAACAAAGCTGAATTATTCTGGTATTTAGAAGGGTCTGAAACAGATTTAAAGGCAGCCAGATATGTGCAGATATATTTCTGGGATATTAATATTGGCACTAGGTCTCTGGAGTGCCAGCAATAGTTCGTAAAAGAGAAGGATCAAGACAGATCCCAGAAGATGTGCTGGGTATATTGTCTTTGTGCTTCTTTGGGCATAGATACAAAATAAACTGTGGTTTTAGACTACACTAGATTTAGTCCTAGCTGGCTATAGAATAATGAGGAGCCATTCTGGGCTCTGGGTACTTAGGTCTGTTGGCAGTAATCATGTGACTGAAATGAAATGCTGTATTTTCAAAGCCCTTACTACAATCAAAGGACTTGGAACAACTTCCCTCTGCTTTTTTCAAAGACTTTGATAATAGGAGCTAATGTGACCTTTGTAAGCTTACTTTGGCAGGTTAGAAACGAGAAATGGGCTTGGCTGGTTTTGCTAGACTTTCCTTCCAGTGACTTGCAAGTCCTGTCATATAACTAGTTTTCTCTGTTAGTAGTATCTGTAGTAATAGAATACTCCAAACAATTTTTTATTGTTTAGATATTTCGCATTTTACACAGGAAATAAGAGACTTGAGGTCTCTGAGACTAGTTAGGGGAATTAATTTGCCTTCATTTTATCCAGCAAGATGCTCTCATTTAGTATCTCTGAGAAATTGATTTTTAATTCTACATTACTCCTATCACAGAAATAATTCACAAAAGAACATATCCTTTAGTTTGGCAACTTAAGAATCTCTCCATGAAATACCTTAAAGAACTTTTAGTGGATCTTGTTTTTAATGGAGGAAGAATGGAGTTACAGATAAGAAATGATACGGGAATGATTAAGACTTAGAACACGTATTTTCTTCTGATTCTGCTACAGATTTCAGTGTATAAGTCTGGAGGTTACTCAACCTCCCTAAATCTCAGTTTATCCAAGAAAGGAATGGAGTTTTCATTTCTTTGCCTGGCAGAAGTACTCCTATTACTCCTAGTCATCAATATATAGTATAGATGCCTGCAAAAGTGTATAAAACATTATTAATTTGAATTAGAATCTGTGAAATTTAGAATCAAAAGCAGAGTCAGGCATGGTGGATGAGCTATTTGGCTGAGATTTTGGGAAGGGCTGTTTTAAACAGGACAAAAGTAAAATGACCCTCTGAAGTAAAATAGTTAGTGAAATTGTCCCTGATTTCATATGAAGTTGAAACATTATTCAGGTGAACTGCAGTATGAAAATTACTCTGGGAAGTGGAAATAGTTCTGAAGATACACACAAGTTAAAAGATCCAGATACTGAAAGAACTGTTACCTAAGTTGCAATAAATCTGATTCAGAACATCTGAGTTTGAGAGTAGGGACTTCATTAATAAATTCTGCCACTCCTCATATAACTTGTGATCCAGAACCCTCACCAGCTTCGTTGCCCTTCTCTGGACACGCTCCAGCACCTCAGTGTCTTTCTTGTAGTGAGGGGCCCAAAACTGAACACAGTATTCGAGGTGCGGCTTCACCAACGCTGAGTAGAAAGGGACAATCACTTCCCCAGTCCTGCTGGCCACACTATTTCTGATACAGGCCAGGATGCTGTTGGCCTTCTTGGCCACCTGGGCAAACTGCTGGCTCATCTTCAGCCGGCTGTTGATCAACACCCCCAGGTCCTTTTCTGCAGGGCAGTTTTCCAGTCACTCTTCCCCAAGCCTGTAGTGTTGCATGGAGTTGTCGTGACCCAAGTGCAGGACCTGGCACATGGCCATGTTGAACCTCATCCAATTGGCCTCAGCCCATCGATCCAGCCTGTCCAGTTCTCTCTGCAGAGCCGTGCTACCCTCAAGCAGATCAACACTCTGGCCCAACTTGGTGACATTTGCAAAATTACTGAGGGTGCACTCAGTCCCCTCATGCAGATCATTGATAAACATATTAAACAGAACTGGCCCCAATACTGAGCCCTGGGGAACACAACTTGTGACCAGCCTCCAACTGGATTTAATTCCATTCACCACAACTTTGGGCCTAGCCATCCAGCCAGTTTTTTACCCAGTGAAGAGTCCATCGTCCAAGGCATGCTCAGTCAGTTTCTCCAGAAGAATGATGTGGGGGACTGTGTCAAAGGCTTTACTAAATCCAGGTAGACAACATCTGCAGCTGTTCCCTCATCCACTAAGCAGGTCATCTTGTCATAGAAGGAAATCAGGTTAGTCAGGCAGGACCTGACTTTCATAAGCCCATGCTGACTGGGCCTGATCACCTAGTTGTCCTGTACCTGCCATGTGATGGCACTCAGGATGATCTGCTCCATAACCTTCTCCGGCACCAAGGTCAGACTGACAGGCCTGTAGTTCCTCATATCCTCCTTCCAACCCTTCTTGTAGATGGGGGTCACATTTGTTAACTTACAGTCAAGTAGGACCTCCCTGGTTAGCCAGGACTGCTGGTAGATGATGGAAAATGGCTTGGTGAGCACTTCCACCGGCCCCCTCAGTACCCTTGGGTGGATGCCATCTGGACCTATAGATTTGTGTGTATCTAGGTGGTGTAGCAGGTTGCTAACCATTTCCTATTGGATTGTGGGGGCTTCATTCTGCTCCCCATCCCTATCTTCCAGCTCAGGGGGATGAGTACCTGGAGAACAACTGGTCTTACTACTAAAGCCTGCGGCAAAGAAGGCATTAAGTACCTGTGATTCTATGGTTCTACTTAAACTGGAATTGTGCTGATTCTGTATGCTTTTGTTGATAAAAGATTATGTGGTTCCGGATGTGAGTTAGACTATGCCAAAAGCCTGGGATTAGTAGTAGATGCTGAGATGTTCAGAAAATCTTGGTTATGTAGAGTGAACCTAAAAATTTCAATGTAGTCAGCCAGCACAAGGTGGCCTAAAATTATTTGTATTAAAACATCTTTTTTCTTAATTTCAGGGGTTTGGTTTTTTTTTGTGTTCACCTTTTTGCTACAACACATTCTTAAGAAAAAGAGGAGTAAATAAGTTACTTTCATGATTTTCTTATAAAAAGGCAGTATTTATTTGAGGTTGCTGTGGGGTAGATTACATCATGTGCACAAAAGTCTGTATATGTGGAAACTACTAGACAAATGTGAAAAATTATTCTTCAAGCAATTTTTTGCCTAAGTCACTTTCCATTGTCTCTTGTAGTTCTTTTGATACTACCTTTCAAATGACAAAGGACTTTAAAATGTTTGCATTTTGAAGGGTTCTTTTCTCCTCTGTTTTTATTTATTCTCAGAACATCAAGTATGCTACAAAGCTACTGTGGTGAATGATGCTTATTTAACTACTGTGGATGATACCAAAGACAAAATTTAATTCACCTTTTACTTGAACTTTGAAAAAAATGAATTAGAAAGCAACAGAGAAGCTTTTCAAAGGATTTTTAAAATCAATTAAAAAACCCCTTCTTTTGGAAGAAAATCTCATTTAGCTGCCATGAGTGGCATTTACTTTTTTTACTCCACATTTTCCATAGCTTACTCTTAATGGTCTTCTTTTTTTCCCCCTCCAGGTTCAGTAATCATATTGGTTCAATGGTCCTCACTTCTCTGTAAAGCTGTTTAATCAGCAGGATAAAAATCAGTCATCCTTGACCTTTCCTTGAACCTTGCATCATTTGTTGAACCCAGCTTCACCCAGCAAATGTTTATTTCAGAAAGTGTTAGCATTGACAGTCCAGCTTTCCCAAAAATATGGAAGGGAAACCTGAAAAATTAGACATTAAGAGGTTTAACTGGAACTCAAATCATCTGCATCTATCAGACCTAAATGCGTAAAAAGTCATGTCCTCAAGCCCAGAAGAACTAGTCACAGCATAGTCATATAACATTGTTAAAATAAAACTTTTATTTGTCCTGCAGTGTGTGCAATATTTGTGTATCTACACCATGTTCTGCTTTGATCAACTGATATTTTATTGGTATTGTCATAAAGGGCTATTTTAATTACAAAAAAAAAGTCAAGTGACCTCATTTTGTAAGATTTTCTGCTTGCCATAGTGCAGAATGATTCATGGAATCTAAATTATATTAAAAATAAAGTAACTGTGTGTTTGTTTTTCTTAGAAATCTAAATAAATAAATAGAAATTTCATGTACTTTTCCCAGAAAACCCCTAAATATTTTGAGTTTCTTCTGTTCTGAATTGCTAAGTAAAACCATGTGGGAGACTGAGTATCTGTAATAGAAGAGAAAAAACAGAGACCAATCAAAATGCATCATAGATGCATTACTTGACTCCCTTTTTTCATCATAATTTACAAAACAAAATGGAAATTTCTCAATTAATGGATAAAACCAGCGATAGTTTAGTGAAGAACAATGAAAAGTAGTTCTACAGAAGAGATTAATCTCTGTAACTATGAAAACCTGATAATATTATCCACCCACTACCATGAAAAATTCTGGCAGCTGTGATTCTGGTTGTAGTTATAAAATAAAATTTCAGATGCTGGAAGTAACTCTTTATACATGGACTATTGCTTATGCAGCTGCAGGTCTCAACATAACATTTTGTGAGTGAGGAAAGGAGGAGGTACACTTACTGATTTCCTCTGCTTTTGCTGTTTTCCTCCGTCCTTTGTCACATACGAACAATGAGACAATATTTAGATCGGCAGGTATCCTTTTTAAAGTATTTGCTGTGTTCTAAATGTCCAAGTTGGGATAACAAGCCTTTTCAGTGGCAAAATTTTTGGTATTCCTTTCCCAGCTCTGTCAATACCTATTGGCTATTTAGAACTTGTGCTGCTCTTCATTCCATTTCCAGTGCTAAAGTTCACCACTTTGTAAGAATAATTCATTTTAGAGTGGTAGCTGGCTAAGTGATTTTTCATTGTTTATTAACATTTATTATTTTAAAAGGAAATACATATACCTAAATACTTCCAAAGTTGTGCCAGTAAAAAATATAGATCTAAGTTTTTCTAATCTTCCTTGGAAACATTAGTTCCTCCAGTTCAGTACTGACTAAAAATATGTATCTGAAGCTCCCTCCGTAAGAGAATCTTAATAGTTCTCTTGGGAGATAACACTCAGTGAAACATGTTGGGGCATGCATTTTTGCACTGATTTTAATACATATATATTGCATGGATATGCCAGCTTTGCTACATTAAGATGTGAAGAATAAGAATATAGAAAATTACAATTCATTGTTAAGTACTTGTTAAAGTGGGTTAAATTATCTTCAAGTAACTGGCTGTCAGTAATGCAGTATGATTTAATGTGATTCTTTCAGAACTATTCTTCTCTGTGTGACAGAAGTTTCCAAGGAAGTCAATGATATCTCTAAGAGATTATGACAGCTGAATTATGGATTCAAACAGCTCTGCCTTTTACATGACCATGGAAAAATGAAATAGCTTTTGATTTATAGTAATTTTATTCTAATATACATTTTTCCATTATAGTTCATCTAAAATTAGGCAATCCAGGTGTATATATACTCCACTTTTTTCCTTGATTCATCCAGCGAACTATATATTTTAAATTAAATGTCACCACTGCTTAAAGGATATATGAGATGGAACTAGTATTACAGAACTAGCAGAAAGGCTCATAACAGCCATTACTAACAAACAAAGCGTGGACTACAAGACAAGGTTTGAGATGGAGGATACTGACTTTTCAATTGCATTTGGAAATCCATCAAATGCCATCTATTGAAAAGTTTTGCTTGAATTCAAGGTCTTGTTTAGCTACTATTTAGTTTAGAATAGATGCAGATGGTTGTGTACGCATTGCTTGACGTCAAGACATCACTGCTGTAAAAATTCAGCTGTGAAAGCTGGGTTTGGAAAGACTTTTTTTTTGTTTGTTTGTTCACTTGGCTGCTACTGGTAAGAAGATATTGTAGATCTTTTGTTTTGTTTTTCATTTTACTAGCCAGTTTGGATTATAAAACTTCTCATTCAACTTTCTTCCTATGTCTGGTTATTATCCAGTGATTGTTAGATGTGACCTCTCTGTGGTTTGTCTTTTAAAAATGTTAAGACCAGATTTCCTCTGGTTTTTTTCCATGTGTTTGTCTAACATTGTTAGATGTTATTAGCTAGCAAATACAGCAGGCCAAACTTTCTTTTGCATCATTGTCCTTTGCTATAGGATTCAGCTGACAGAAACTGCTGGTTGGACACCCTAGCATTGTCAAGTAGGCATGGTCTATCTGTGGAAAGTGGAAGATGAAAATAAATTTATGTTTGTCCAAAGAAATTTTATTTCTTCCTAAATGGAAGAGCAGAAGGGTGTTGGAGATAGACTGGACCATCCCCACTGGAACTTTATAAATCTCTCTAAAATCTTTTTCCTCTGTCTTAAAGGTGATATGCAGTCGCAAGTAGGGTGCAACCATGGTAGTTTTGTACCTTGGTACAAACTTGTCACAACATGTAAAAAGCTAGCATTTGTTCGTTTTTTTTAAACTAATTCTAAAATTAATTTTAACTCATTTTTTTAACTAACACTTAAGGGCATTACAGTGTTCTTGTGCTTTTTTTAGCTTGCACAGTAGCTGTCAGAGGGGATTATTCTGCCTATTCCAAAACTAACATGGATGAGCAAGTCAGGTTGAGTGAAAAGGGCCACAAAGGAGGCAGCTGTATGGCTTGGAAAGCAGTGGTCCTTTCATGTCTTTGCCTGTATTTAAGAGCTAAATATTCTTCTTCTGTTAGTATTATCTTGATAATGAAAAGCCTTTTTTTTAAAAAATATTTTAAATTTTTTTTCTCTTACATTTTCATAGCATTATGTGCATGTACATGTACATATGTGCAGATGTACTACAAAATTTTCTGTTGAGATCCTTACCAGATAACAAGCTTTAGAGGTGGTAGAGGGAACGTTAGCTCTTGACTTTCTACTTGCAGTTTCTCCCTCTTCAGGCCCCCCACACAAGTCCTGCTCTGTGCAAGACTTGCCTCTCAAGTCTGAGATTTTTTCTTACTCTAGAGTAACTTACTTTTTGAGAAGCTCAGCAGTTGTTATCTTTCCAATATCTTCAAGAGGTGTGTTGGAGATCTTGGTGATAATGCGAAGTCTGAAATTCTTATACTTCCACAAGAGAAACAAATGTGTATGTGGGCTCTTCTTAGTGGCAAACATCCTCTTTAGGCAGCTTGATGTTAAGAATGTTGTAGTGGTCCTAACTGGAGGACTATTGTACATCCAGGCGTTAGTGATCCACCTGAGCAGACACAGTTCTACACTGTTCTGTACCGTACTATGCTGCACTGCACACATTACTTGGCCTTCAGGACTGCACTATGCTGCACATAACTCTTGATGTGGGATAAGCTTAGCTGGCTAATCATAATGGAAGACTCTGTAGGTGGTACCCACTTGGCACTGATGGTGCCAATTATTCCTTTTCTTTACACTTTCTATCTTGTCTGTCACTGTCTCTTGTTGTTTCAGTTCCTCCTCTCTGGACTAAATCTCCTTCATCTGGGTGCTTCTGTTCCAGAATGGGCCAGGCCACAGGCCATTGACTATGTATGATGTTTTCTTCACTAACTGCTCAGATATGCTGCTGGACAAGGGGTGACACAGTGCTTCCTACTGCTGTTTTTGTATCTGGGTATGAAAATGCCGTGTTACTATACAAGGGTAATTCTTGCTTCTGCTGACATTTCATTCCCATGTTCTGAGCTAGAGACAGTCATATTATTCTGGTTTCACTTGCACTAAAGGATGGCATGTCAGAGATGTAAAGTCATGCTTTTTTGCTGATATCCACAACAGGATACTGTAAACATCTTTTTACTGTTTACTGATCATCTTCTTCATTTCTTCCCTTAACCCTGGAGATTATCTAAGATTTTTTTAGTTCTTTCGGTACTTCTGTGAGCTGCTTGCCAACTCATTAAATGATAATCTAGGTTGTGTCCCAGTGCCCTTCTGCTCATTGTTGTTAATCTTTCAGGCCGTTTATTTCTCTCACATAACACTATAAGAAGCAGAAAAGCTCATCTTTCTGAAAACACTTTCTTTCTTTTCTTACAAGTTTTCTTGAGCAACTAGATAACATTTATATATACTTTCATAGGAGCATTGCTTTTATTTCATTCCTCTATGTTCAATACCTATAAATTTCTTATCAGTATTCTTTCAGGGTCTCTCCAAATTCAGACAGACATCTCTTTATTGCATTAGAAGTACACTGTGATTTGATTTTTTTCTTTTTTTTTCAAAGACCCAACCCCTCGCAAATTAAATAGATTTGTATTAAATGTATCAATTTCAAACCAATATTTGAGGGCTTATCTGTATCTTCTTCACTTTATCTCCAGTGTTCATCATCTCCACACCAGAAGTTGAGAACTTGATACTTTTCAAAAGAGGTATTGACCAAAAGAATTAGTGCTAAAGAAGGCATTATTTCCAAAACAGTTGGTACAGCAGACTGTTGAAAAGTGCCGAGACTGCATATCAGCTTCACCAGCTCAATTTATTCCCTGTTTGTTTATATGCTCTTCTTTGATTTGAGCAGTCAAAGAGTCTTTCCTTGTGTTTTCAGCTCTGGGAAGTCATAAATATTGATTCATATATCCTTAATCCTTCTATTTGCTGGACAAAATGAAATAGTCTTACCTTGAGATCACAGATTGTTAATCCGTTTTCCTGTAGCTGCTAACAGTGAGTCTTTGTTTACAATTGAACTATCTACAGGTGACAGTACCATATGTCAGATATCATGAGGATCTAAGGTCTTGTGATCACCTCTCACCTATTTTCATGGTGCTGGACAAAGATATAACGCAAAAATAATGTATAGAGAATAGAACCCCATCATATGTGGTACATCCATGGTAATAAAACTAACATGTTCCTCTAAAACAAACTTGTCTGAAGCATTTTTTTTAAACTGTGTCCAGTAACTACATGTGAAAACTAGTCTCTATTCTTGTACATAACAATGTCTTGTTTTCATCTGTAATAAAATACTAACAAGCAGTCTGGGCCTCACTCAGTCAGCTGCTAAGTCCCATGTAATGATGAATAGGAAAGGGAGAGTCAGATTCCTTGAAAATGAGTAAAACTTTCACTCCTGTTACAAAGAATTAAATATTTCTGTACATTTGAGAAAATTTTGACAATTATTTTATTTTAAAAAGTCAGTAGGGCAGTAAAACTATTGTTGAGAGGAGCAAGTGGAACTCTCAAGAATGTACAATGACAATATTTAATTTAAAATGTAACAGCACTTAAAAGACTTAAAAAGTGGACTTACAAAGGAGTAAGTGATGTGAGACTTTTGCGCTGCAGATTTTTTTCAGGTGTTGATAGTCGATCTGGAAAGAATGGTTTCATTTCCAGAGCTCAGGCTGATTTTTTTAACTGGTTAAAAAGAAACAGAGTAAACCAGAAACATCTCCAAAACTTCCTGTCTCTAAACTGCACAGATAGTGGCTATACTAAATGTACAGGTTCATAAGTCTGTTTTTACCAAGTTACTGGTAGGGTCAGAGGTAAGGAAGGGTCAAATCTGATACCACTGAATTCAGTATGGCCAGAATTTTGCCCCAGATATGGTCTAGTCTAACAAAGACTTTGGAAAGTTTCAAGCATAAAATCAGGAGATGATTGTTGAATTTGTTTGTTACTTGTTTTTCTAGCAGGTTCCACCACAGAGAGAGTTGTCCAACCATTGCAGTTCAAAGATCTGTGATAGTACAATATAAAAAGAGTCTGACATCAAAGATATCAAGATAAATAACTTCAAAAGAGTGGAACTGCTGTAAAATGAGTTTTAAAACAGAATGGAATAGTCAGTTCTAGCAGATTTTGTATATTTATTCTCTTGGTATTGCTAGGTTTCTCTTTCTCTACAAAATTTGCCAGCTCTGGCTCCATAATTGCAGCTTCAAATGGAAGAACAAGGGGACAGTGCAATTAAAAAAAGGAACAGTTAAAATTAAATATGTAAACCACATGATTTCTAGAATGGTTTTTAATTTCTTACTTTTAATTACATTGAACTTGGTGCTTATGTTAATCTGTAGAATTCATTGGCACATGCATTGATGACATTCAAAACCTGATAACCTGATAATAAGGTAGGACATATTTCCTATACATTTATGATTGTGTTACAAGAACATCCAGAGTTATGTGCGTGATAATTGAATTCTGATGCAGTTCTCTACTTACTGCAGGCAAAGGGGAATCTAGTATTGAGGACTTCTTTGTTTCTGCATATAGAAGTGTTCCTGTAACTTCTGCTGTGTCTATTTAAAGAGAAGATTCTGGTCTGTCTAGCCAATCAATTAGCCCTTGCAGGGCTTTTTCTAAGTTCCTGTAATAGACGGTACCCCAGCTCTGCTTTCTTCCAGTGTCTCTATTTTGGTTCTTTTTCCTTGTTGCTTTAGTTTAAAACCAAGTCACTTTAATGTGATGGGAAACCCATTGTTTTCTGTGTATTAAACCAGTTCAATTATAATTGAAAGGAAAATAACTCAGTTAATTTCTGCACTGCTTCCATTTTATATTCTGAAGCATATCTACACTAGAGTTATGCTGCAGTGAAATCTAAAAACAAGTGAACTGAAAGTAAACTAATCAACTCAGAAAGCAATAGCAGTTTTGTTAATGCAGTTTGTTGCATGGCAAGGATTAATTTAACCTATGACATGCAGCTAAAGTAATCTGTACTGAACTCCAAACAAAGTTGACAATCAGAGGGAAGGCACTGTATAGACATACTCTGTGCTAATTTAAAAATTTTGTAGAATTTGTCAAAGTAAGAGTTACAAATTTTGAGTTATATTCATTAACAAGTTCATATATAGGAAAATGAAATAAAAAACATGAAAAAATAAGATTTGAAGCATGAAGCAGAGTTAAAAGAGCTTTCTTTCTAGTCTCTGACATTTGGAAAGACCTGAAACATCTGGCTACTTCTTGAAATATTTTGGAAAAGCAGCTGTCTATAGCAGGAAGAACAAATCACTTTGAGGACCTTTTGCTTTCAAAAGGAATTCAGACAAGTTAAAAACCATATTCCCTTCAGACCTATGGTAATCATAAAAAAAATGGTTGCAAATTTCATGTCCTGGTCATGGTGATAATGATAGATTTCATGGGTTAACATGTTAAAAGAAAAAATATAGTAAACATGCAGTTATCTATGTTGCTTAAGCAAATTTTTATCAAAGATTATACATGTCTTCTCAAGGATAAAAAAATTACAAATTAAGGTATCTTGCAACTTGTGTTTTATTAATTCTTCACATCACTGCAACGTCAAGTAAAATTCTCACCCAATTGGACTTGACTGCATACAGTACAACTGATTCTCAATTGATGTACCTCTGCTGACTTCAGGGGAATTATGCTGATTTTTCTCAGCAAAAGATAGTCTCTGGGTTGTTTATATTATGAATCTAGGCTTCATTTAATTTTACAGAGTTTTAAAAATCAAAATGAAACAAATATTAACCCGATTATTTGTTTTTGCACTTGTTTCTTTTGCTGTTTGTCAGTAGGGTGAAGGCAACTGACTCTCAAATACCTGTCCACATCTCTTGAGTTAGAAAGTAATTACATTTTTCTGAAATACAAGAAAGGTCACTGAAATAATTTGCTTTATCAACATAATTTTACATCTATTCAGAGTGCTCTGTTTAACTTCCATTTCATGCTTAGCAATTCTGCAGACTGAAATGATTTTATGTTAAAATGTTTGCTTTCCAAGTCTATCATAATAATTAAAATAATAGTGTGATCATTTCCATTTTATTGTCTTTCATCCTGGAGGACCTCCAAACACATCTCATTTTTTAGTAGTAGTGACTCAAATGACAGCATAAAGTGAGGAGAATGGATTAGCAATAATAGTTTATAATCTTCCAATAACATAATTTTCTTAATCTTGTCCACAGAGATGTAGCTGGAAAATGGAAATAAGTAGCTAATTAGTGTGCCAAAACCATGAAGTTGTAGAAATGCCTGTTGAAACTACTTGTTTCATGCAGCAAAATGTAACTTTAGTTATTTCTGTATGCTACTGGCAGCCATGGAGACAGAGATCACAAACGCTTGGCTCACTTACAATTGTGCCATCTCTGCTGCTGGAAACAAAGCATAGTTTGAGAATCTGTGGTCAGGAAACAGGGGTCGGTTGCTTTGCCTTGCACCCGCATGCCTCACTGAGGATCTTCAGGCACCCCGTTTATTACACGTACCAGGAGGAGGAAGAAAGATCTTAACAAGGCTATTGGAGAGCTGCCTAATTGTAACCGAGAGCTATAGGGGTGAAGTTACTGCTTTCAAAAGTCTATGAAGACAACAAAATAACCAAGGCAACCTCAAATGCTTTTTCAGTCTTCTGCTTTTGAAAGTGTGCTAAGGTCTCTCTGGCCTATGTTTCTGTTTTCTTCCAAACTGATTTTTGCCAAAGGTAGTAAATGTCTGTGTACAGTTTCCTGGAAAACATTATACCTGTAACACACAACTTCCTATCATTTGTGCATTTGTGCCTATCCTTCCAAAGTTTTTAGACACATTACCTCTGTAAAATGGAAGGTGAGACAAATCAGAGCTATTGGTGATACTTCCAGTTATAAATGTTCTCTCTCTCCCTGTCTTTGCTTTTAGAGCTTGTGTTATTCCAGGCAGCAACTGGATGAAATTCATCGTCCCTTCAGAGACTGATCCTTTTTCAGAATGTCTTCTCTCTTCAGAAAGAATGATCTCTTTCCTGTATAAGTCAGGAGACTAGTACACATGTATCACTTCTCACGTCTTATGTATGATCATGAACTTTTCAATGACTCTTGTGACCTTTATTCTGTGGTGATGTTTTCTCCTTTTCACATGCAGCTATCCTTACTCTGTTTTCACAATCAATGAAGAAGTCAAACAGAAAAAATTGTCCTGAGTTCCCCAAGCAAATGAAAATGTCATCTCTGTAGTGAGGTCTTGGTCCAGCAGGAATTAAAAATCACCAGTTGTGACTGAGGAATCTTGAAAGATTCAGAGTTTCAGTCCAGGTGCTTTCCTAGGACTTTTCTGAATTGTCTAATATTTTCAGCATCATTCTTTTCTCACCCAGAACAGTTTTATTCCAGTTTAACATCACTGACCTCCTTGAATTATTCCTTATTTACAAAGATGCAAGATAGAAATCAGGCCTGTATGGTGCATATATGTACTGAAAACCATAATAGAATTTTTTTTCTTGTTGGTTTTAGAACCTTTTTTAGCATGAAGCAGAAAAGCTTCAAGAAGCTCTTCTACTTCTGAACCTGAGTGGCATAGAAAGATCAGAGCTCTTTTGAAATGAAAGAGAAAATTATTTCAAAAGCACATTAGAATGTTTCAATTGAAGAGGAAAAATAAAATCCTCAGTAAGGATTTGATGAATTTCTGTTTTTTCTCCACAGATATACTTCTTCAATTCTTGCCCTTTTAATTCAGCCTCAACCTGCAAGGGGTCCGCTATTTTAATTCTTATTTTCCTCTTTAAATATCAAGCACTGTTCTTAATTGCATGACCTTCAAAATATTTTCATGTTGCAAAAGATGCAATATTTTCTATCAAGGAGATTAAAATATTGCTATTGCATTGTTTTGGGCTTTTTTTCTCCTTTACCTTTAGCTATGTTTTAATCTCCTAATTTGATTCATTGATGAGACTACAAGTAGACAGAGCAATGTCAGTTATCCTATGGATCCTTTTATTACTGCTTCTGGCTCTGCCTTGACACGGAGGGAAAGAAAAAAGCACAAAGAGAAAATTAAACACACCTTGTGTTAATGTAATGATGAACAGCAGTGATATAGCCCCACTGTGGCACTTCTAACAGGGGACAATACCACTAAGTAACAAAACAGAGAGTGACACAAACAATCAAGAGTAAAAAGAAAGCAGCAGGTAAAGAAGATAGGGGAATGATCCCATAAATTAAAAATTAAGTTCCTTCTTCAGTTTCTATAAAGTGAGTTCCCCATGGTGAACACCTGGCAGGGCATTAGCTTTTGCTATTCTCTTTTATTAAAAACTCTAAGGAGAGAGAAATTTACTTATTTACATTTTGGGAATTGAGTCCAAGCCCTTGCATTTATTCATGTATTTATTTTCCAAATCAGATTTTTCATGATAGTCTTTAGCAGGTAGCATAAGTTGCAGCAGGGAATCCTGGCTGTGCAGTTCATTTTCTTTTTACAGCATTAATAAGCAGTGCATTTAAGAACAGGACAGCCTCTTGTCTTTTCTGTAGTCCTTGTGATTCTTGCTGCTGTTAAGTGTAAATCATCAGAAAGGCTGCCTGCATTTGCTGAAAGGAAAAAAAACCATGCTGATAGCGCCTTCCTGCTCTGCAGCCTCATATTTATTTAGAATTTTCTCAACTATTATTTTCAACAAGAACTTGAATATCAGAACTATTTATACAGGGATTTTCAGTGATCCGTTGAAAAGATGTGAGTTCTGAAGTTCACTATTTGCTTTATTTGCAGAGCTGCTTTAGTCCAAATCATTTCACAGAAATGTCTTTTCCTCCCTGCCCCTCTGCCCCAATTCCTCTGTGAAGTGTAATGTATGCTTGCATAGGTAAACATTTCACATTCTATCATCGACGCTCTCTTCTCCCGTATTAGTATAGGGGACACATGGTAGGGCCTTGTTAAGATGATTATCTGGGCTCTACAGAATTCGCTTCTGGGTGTGAGATAAACTAACAAAAAGGGAATTTTATGGAACGTAGTTGCACAACTCATCTGAGAGACATATAACACAGAGACGATAATCCTTTGAACACAGATCAATTTCCTCTCTCCTGTATGAAGGACCCCTCACCTGTAGAAGCAATGATGCTTCCCAGCATAAAAAGCTCTGTGTTAATGGTGAAGAACACAGAATTTGGGATGGATCAGGATAAAGCTAAAGGAATCACTGTTGGTTTTTTTTTCCTTTTCTTTTTTTTTTTCTTTTTTTTTACCCCTTATAGGACCAGGGGCTGAGATGGGAGCAAGTGGAAAGGGAGGAAGGATTATTCGGCTGCCTCATTTCTGTTTTGCCTGGTACCACCATTTGGGCTATATCCTTGAATCTGTATTCAAACATTTTACCATCTGCTCATTCTATATGTATTTAACTAGTTGCTTGCTGTAATGATTGAGATAGCAATATTCTCAGATTCCTTTTGGTTTGTGGCTTATATGACCTATGGGCCTCCCAGAAGTAACTGATGGGGTTCTCGTGTATGTACAACAATTACAAAAATGCCAGTACTACTAACCCTTGTCTATGCAGTCCTGATGTTAGCAGAATATCCATTGTTTGTATAGGGCTGTGTTAAAAAGATTTTGGGAAGAGTCTTAAAGCGAACCTCTCTGGGTGCTACTTCCCACTGTTAGCTTCTTAATTAAGAACACTTATTTTGGAGATTTTCAGCTGTGTGATTGTTCAAATAAACTCATGGCTCAGGGTGCTTTGCTGGGGACCTGGGTCTGAAGAATCACATTTCTTGAAATGCTCCAAAATTCCTGTTTTGTTCTTGGGAGATTGCTTTCATTGTGTTTTCATTCTCCACCGCTAAAACGTGGGCAATAGTGTTTCTATGCCTTCTACAAGCAAGTTAAAGAGAAAACTTTTAGTAATGAAATAAAAAAAAGCCTAATTATAGAGTTAGTAAAGCAGGCATTTTTTTTTCCCATACACATCTTCTTTTCAGTAATTTCTGTGTATCTAAAAAGTGTGCATGGAAAAGTTGTGATTGTGCCTCAGTAGTTATGAAAATCAGAATAATTTTGGATCCTATTTCTCTCATGAAGTGTAGAATCTGTGGTCCTATATATGAATGTCACGGCTGGTGCTGGGCTGCTGTCATGAAAATTCTCTATTGGCCATGCCAACTGAAGAGAGACGGTAGGATATAAAGTATAGAATTACAAGAGTAGATATTTATGCATGCACATGAGGTGTCCCATTCATATCGGGGCACTCCGAATGAGGTTTTACACAGGGTTCTTATACCCTTCAAATGTTCAGGTACAACACGATTTGACTAATCACCAACACCCATGTTACTGATTACTAAACATAGTAAAACTTTGCAAAGCAACTATGTTTTTGTAGCATTCTTACAGCTTGTGTATTGGTCCAGATGTCCCTAGGATCAGCCTTGCTGTAGTGACTTACCTATCATGCCAGATGATGCTGGCAGGGTTTTGAAGGTGTGTTAGATGGGCTAGGATGCTGGTGTTAGCTGAGTTGTCCAGGATCATCCTTTGTCCTTCATGGACAGCTCCAGGCTTCCAAGAAGCAAAGTCCTTATTTCCAGGGCTAGGTTGTCTTTTAGTTTGTTTTACTTAAGCATGAACAATATCAAAGTCTCTGGTAAAATTCCACTAACTCACCACATTACGGTGTAGAAAGTGAACTAATATATATATTAACAAAATTAATACATATTCATTTTATAAAGAGTGATTGGTATTATAGTTAGGGAAGAGAACTTTCATAACAGTGTAGAAGATACAGCTCTAATGAAAAAGCAGAAATGTACCTGGTAGACAGACATCCTTATGCTTGAGACCGTCCTTCATTTGTCACAGCTACTGCCATTGTATTTGTACCTGTACAATATTTTTGTGCCTTCCTAAAAAAACCCTCTTAAGGTCTACATTCCTAATTTCTGTTTGGTTTTGCAACAAAACTAGAGTGATTTACACCGATATTTAATTTATGTGATTGCAAAATTTGAGTACAAATGTGATGGATAGATCTTACAGAAAACATATGAGGTGATTTCTTTACTGAGAGAGTGGTGAAGCACTGGAACAGGCTGCCCAGGGAGGTGGTGGAGTCACCATCACTGGAGGTGTTCAAGGAACGTGTGGACGTGGCATTGTGGGACATGGTTTAGTGGGCATGGTGGTGTTGGGTTGGTGTCTGGACTTGATGATCTTACAGGTCTTTTCCAGCCTTAGTGATTCTGTGATTCTGTGATTTACCCAAGCAGAAACAGAAAATCTGTAGAATGCAGCATAAAGCTTGCATCATCTGACACCAAAGGCTTGTTTTTACTACAGTTTCAAGTCTCTTGAAAAGCAAGGAAGGAAGAGGATTGTTAGAAAACAGTAAAGACATCAAAAAACTTGATCATATGAGGAAAGTCAAAGAGTCTAAGAAGGGAACAAATAATTTCTATAAGATAATATTAACAGACCTTAATACAAGAGGCTTCTTTTCTTTTTATTACCCCTCACTGATTGTCTTCACTCTAAGATTTTCAATTTTCTTCATTGTCTAATGCATACTTTCATCACCTCTCTAGTTTAATATCCTTTAAAGCTGCTTCCATTATCACCCTCTGGTCTGGAACATGTTTCATACCCTTTTGATCCACTAATTGGTGTTTTACCTTCTGATCTCTTTTGCATTTCCTCTTTATACCACTTGACTCTATTTTGTCCTAATATGCATCTTTTTTTTCCTCATTCTCATTCCTTCTTTTATCTTTGAATATATACTGTATCTTCAATTTTTCTTTTCTTTGGTTGAGCTTTGTTACTTTTTTTTTTCTTCTTTGCCTCTTTCCTTCTCTTCCTTCCCTGAAAATGACCCATGATGACAAATCCCTCGTTTAATTTCTTTTTCTATTTCTAGTGTGTATTTTTTAACCTTTTTTCCCTTTTTTTTTCTTCCTTTTTTTTTTTTTTTTTTAAATTCCTCTTTTTCTTTTCTTTTGTAGCTGGCACATATACACAGCACTAGCTGTTTTTCATGATTGTAACTCAGTGAGCTCCAAAGGCATGTGTTACTCTGGGGAAAAAAAAAAAAAAAAAAAACCAGAATAAGAAGTACAGGAAATCAAGTACACTTTCTGGATGAGGAACTTCAGTAATTGAATTGTTGCATAGCCACTAGGTGAAGGGAAGGAATACAAAGTGCCTGAGATAGGACTAAGTGGAATTATAGAGTTGGTTAAATCGGATTTGAAGACTTAGCTGGTGACTAAAACCTGAAACACATGGAAAGCCATCCTTGTGAGCTTCCTGAAACAATTAATATCATGTTTGAATGTTAAGTCTACACACATGATATTTGCCAAGTGAGGTAATATAATGAAAAGCATCCCTATGAGACTCTCCTGGATGGCCATCTGTAGCAGAAGATAGATCCATGTTAATGCATTGTTATTTAAGTATAGAGTGTCTTTTAAAGCTGCTTTTGAAGACAGCACGTAAGAGAATATGGAGAGCAGTTGTACTTTGAAAGCAATAAGCTCCTTTCTTCCTGAAAGTACTTGAGACAGTGAAAACACTTTAAAAATACACAAGAAAGGGTTAGAAAGACTTTCAGTCTGATAGTCACATTACCATCCTTGTTATGGAGCAAGGTTTCAGGTTCAGAGAATCATAGAATGGTTTAGGTTGGAAGGGACCTTAAAGATCATCTAGTTCCAACCCCCCCTGCCACGGGCAGGGACGCCTTCCACTAGACCAGGTTGCTCAAAGCTCCATCCAACCTGGCCTTCAACACTTCCAGGGTTGGGGCGTCCACTACTTCTCTGGGCAACCAGTTCCAGTCTTATGGTGAAGAATTTCTTCCTACTGTCTAATCTAAATCTATCTTCTTTCAGTTTAAAGCCATTGCCCCTTGTCCTATCACTACATGCCCTTGCAAAAAGTCCCTCTCCAGCTTGGTGTTGTCAGCAAACTTGCTGAGGGTGCAATCAATCCCACTGTCCATGTTGCCGACAAAGATGTTAAACAGTACCAGTCCCAATACCGACCCCTAAGGATCATCACTCACCACTGGTCACCACTTGGACATCAGGCTGCTAACCACAACTCTTTGAGTGAGACCATCCAGCCAATTCCTTATCCGCCAAGTTGTCCATCCATCAAATCCATGTCTCTCCAATTTAGAGACAAGGGTGTTGTGTGGGACAGTGTCAAATTCTTTGCACAAGTCCAGGTAGATGATGTCTGTTGGTCTTCCCATATCCACCAACACTGTAGCCCAATCACAGAAGTCCACCGAATTTGTCAAGCGTGATTTGCCCTTAGTGAAGCCACTGAATGCAGAACCTAAAGGCAGTGCATAAAGACATCACAGTAAATGTGCTTGCGGCAGTCCCAGGATCATTCCATAGGCTCTTATTTTATGTTTTCTTTTGGGAAATGTATTTAGATGTCTTTGCTGAATGTCATTTATTGTAACCATGCATATGCGTAGGAAACATATTCTGATGTGAATTGAGACAGCTAAGGAATAAAAAGCAAAGGGCTCATCATACAGATCTCCAAATGAGTAGGTAGTTGGCTTTATGCTGAAACCATGTGACATTTACAGGTACTTCTAGATAACTACATTCAGGTGTGAGAGTGTCTTTTGAGGTTATTTCATCTGCACAGCTTTTATGTGTAATAGCCTAGCGTCTGCAACTTGATGAGTGTAAAAGATGTTTTAAATCATGTAATTAGGATAAAGGCCATTAAAGTGTTATTTGGCCAGACTGGAAGGTGTGATAGCAAGCGTTTAAACTGCTGTGTTCTTTACAACACAATTAATGGAAAATATGTGACATATGGCTTTTCTAGACTTCAAGGCTATATTTGTCACAGTGTCACTATTCATTTAGGTGTGTTGTCAATAATTTGAAAGGGCACAGAACAATCTTATGATATATATACAGCTATTGAAAGCAGCAGCCTTCCAAAAAACTAGCAAGAAGCAATCAGTTTAAATTCATTGTCTAATGTAATTGAATGAAAAGGGAAGATATCTTTTTAAGGAAATAAAAGAAAGGCTCAAGGCAGTTATGATTTTAAAAGATGAGGAAATAGTCAAAGTTGAAAAGCAACAGTACATTGCATACATATCAGGTCCAGCTAGAGGTAATCTCAACAGAATCACAGTGGGAGTAACATGTCGTTTATAACACAGAAGCTGTCAAGCCAAAAAGGTCCTTTTTTAATTTATTTAAAATTGATAAATACTTCATGGCATTTGAAGAACATTCATTCTCCACATCTTTGAGTAACCTGTCTCAAGAGAGGTTTTAAAATGTTGAGGATATTTGCTTGGTCAGAGTTCTTCGTAAACTCCATTGTTTTGCAAGCATCTCATACCTGGCTACATTTATTTTAAGTATTTAAACTTGTGGTACAACCACCACAGGTTACAAACCAGAGCATCTGCCCAAAGAGCTTGCCCTTCAGACAACTCACCAGTGTCATTGCCTGTATAATACTTCGTGTGTTCAAAGGAAGGATAGATGGTTCAGCGCAGGGGTCCCTGGCCTTTGCACACCATCATGATACATGTGAATTCATGTTTTACTACAGCAACGTCAGGCGGCAGCACCTTACTGCACCAGGCAATACAGATATCTAGAGTCTAATTAATAGCTTTCACTTATGTGAAAGCTTTTGCAGCCTTTCACAATTGTGTGTGGGTGTGTGAGTGTGGTATGGACCAGTCACAAGTGTCTCAGTTTCTGGTCTTTAAAATAGGGATAGTCCTTCAAAAGGCATTGGGAGTTGAGATCTGCTAATGACTGTGAAGGTATGAAGGTATGGAAAAGAAAGATTGAATTGGTTAAGTACCTTTTCAAAAGAAAGTTACAAACGCAAAAATTAATAGTTCCACATTTAGTTGGAATCCCAGAAAGCTGGGGCTGAAAAGGGCCATGAGAGATCATTTTGGATAGCTAGGCCGTTCATATACATAATATTTTCCATTAGTTTATTGACTTGATACAGAACTAGTCTGCAGAATATAAAGCTGTCTTACACTCCAGGGTTTCTGGGTGCCCTTTTTGGACTTGGCCAGGGCAAATAGAATAAGCATTGTGTCTGGATTGTATAAATACAGTGTCCAGGACATACTCCATACTTTCCTCTGGCATTTCCTGATGAGAGATGTGGGAGCCCCTAACTGAGAAAGATCAGCAAATGCTGGCAGTGTTAGAGGTGTAGAAATTGAGTATGATCAAGAACGTGTTTGCATGATGAAGAGAACCTTAAATCATTCAGAGCTGATTTAGAGAGAAAGCCACTACAGAATGATCCCATGACTGACATACCCGCTAGCCTATACTGACAAATGAGTTAGTTCAGCAAGACAGAGCCAGTACACGATACCACTTGTAATTGCCCAATTACCTCCTCCCAAAGAAGGGGAGATTAAAATAGATGTAAAAGGGAAGAACACTGAAAAGTCTGTTCAGTGAGAAGTGCAAGATCTTGCTTTTGCTTTCTAGTTCTTGGAATACACATTCATACAAGAGAAAACCAGACAATAGCTATTCTCTGTTCTTGTAGAAACTCTTTTCTTGTATGGTTGGAATATTGCATTTAATGATGATGTCGGCTCAGAAAGAGAAGCAGATATATCAGCATAAGCCTGTGGGAGACAGACATGAAGTAAGCATTAAGCACAGGTCTCCAAAGGTGAAAAGCTAATGAATTAAAAACTCCTGCTCTCTCTGTCTTCCTGCTCTGACTTGTTAATTACAGGGACTTATGCATGATCTATACTTCAAGTCAAGTGGGCAGAGGGAAAGTGAGTTGGTAAAGTAGGTGACAACAGTTAAAAATTACACTAAAAATAACCCAGTCCTTTTATAATATATTATCTTCAAGTGCCTTGGGACATCATGTTACATGAAAAGTGCTGTGCTAATTGAAATTGCTATCTCCTCACATAATAATTGACTCCATTAATCCCTTTTCTCCCAACTGCTATAAGTGAGGAAGAGAAAGCAGAAGCCTGCCACTTCTTGCAGTCCAAAAATAGGGAAAGACATTCTCTGGGAATGGTATGGGAGAACACGAAATTATGAAGAAATTATAGGCTGCAGACACACACACGATCTAGATTAGTTAGATTCTTTTTGATGGGTAAGAATTCAAATAGGAAGAGTGGCTAAGTAGTGCTCTAGGGATAGAGCCCCTAGTCCGTATTATGGGACAGTCTTGTAATTTTCAAGGTGTTGTCTTTCTGGGGTTGTGTGTGGATGGTGTTTCTTAACAAGAAAATCTTCTGTGGTAGGTGCTAGAAAGGAGTAATAATAATTGAAAAGACATATGAGTTCAACTGTAATCAGAGATGTCATTGGGACGGAGACCTTTCACATAGTTGTGTTATAAATGTGTTGGTGGGTTGAGAAACAGATGGGAGGAAGTTACATGGAAATATGCACAGGACGGACAGTTTATTACAAAATTTAGTTTAGTTGAAAGGCTGGAAAAGGATGTTGTTGGCATTTGTTTATTTTTTAAGAGAATACCTACAGCTAATTTATTAATTTTATCTTCAGCAGTTTTCTTTCTCTTATTTTCCATTTCTTTTTGTCTTTCTTCTCAGCCACTAAAACTTTCCAATTCAAATATGGTGGTCAGAGCTTGTTTCCTTGAAGAAAGGATCATGTGTGCAAATACTTGTATGTTTTCTTTCAGATATTTCAGTGGGAAAACTGACAATAAAATTAATTCTTCATACCACTTACCTCTAATTTTAATTAATTTTAATTGAAGTGAATAATGAAAGCTTTGAAATTCCTCTACACACTTTATCTTTCTATGTGTGGACATGTATGACATCATGGCATATCCTGGCACAGCATAGGTAAAGAAGCAGCATTTGTCTGTAAGATATGTAGCGTGAAGAATGGACCTAGTATTTGGTCTTCTGTATAAATTTTAACTATGTTGTGCTAACATATTGTTGTGATGGTTAGGTCTGAATTACAGAGGGATTAGAGAGATGGAAAGCTTTAACAGTAGATTAAGTGCCCATTTCACATGCGATGGCATGGACATTTATGATTATCATCATTGGTTTCTGCATGGATGTATCCAAACTGAGTTGCATGGTTTAAACTTTAGATTCTGATTTATTTTTGTGAGGGTCTTAAAGTTGTCATGGCTTGCTCTTCAGAAAAGTAAAGAACAAGTTTGTTAGTAATTCTCTGTCCAACTGTTATAAAAAAAAATCCATTCTCTGAGTGCATGATATTATTTAAAAACTTTTCTGGACTTTCTGAAACCCTAATGCTTCCCTAGTTTAGATTCTGGGCAGCCGAGCACCAGCTGTATGTTTAAGGTATCTTCATTCATCAGAAAGGCACCATGAGCCATTTAGCAATGTATTAGCTATTGCCTGGGTTGGTAATTAAATAACAATAATAATAATAAATCTTGATAATATTTTATCAGAGAAAGAGGTCCATAGATGTTGAGTAAAACAATTTTTGATTCCAAAGCTCTGGAAAAATGTACGTCCATTCATCTTTTACTGTTTCCATTTAGAGTAGGAGAGAGAAAGAAGATGGGAAGATAAGGACAAAAAGAGAGCTCACCCAGTTCAAGTAGCAGTACTTTAGCAAAAGAACAGATACAGTGTGTGAATGAATGAATTTAGGAAGTATTAGAGTGACTTTTGAACAATGCCAAGTTGTACATAGTATCTAGAGTAAGTAGATCTGAAGAGTCATCCAGGTAAGTATGGAAGTCCTCCTGGGAATTAAATGGAATTAAACAGTTATGTGAAGACATACAGGTTTTATGCATTTTTGATTATGGAAATATGGAAAGTATTTCTTCACCTGTATCCAGGTCAAACATATACTGTAATGACTTACTTTTAACTCACTTTTCAGTTCAGGCTTAGTAAACTGATAGGCCAGCAGTCCAGGAAAAGAGAGTTAGTTTCTTAAATCTTAATAAATGTAAGGTCTGGTGACTTGCCTGACCTCAGATCATGTCTAATGACAATTCTATTTACCGTTGACCAGATAGTCAGGATGATCTCAAGGTGTATGATGAATCTGAGACTGTGATGATCTGCTTGTTGCAAAAAAGTTTGCAATATAGTTTCTCAGCTGTGGCACTTTGTTGATTCCTGTTTACAGCCTCTATTCTCTTTAAGTTGTAAGGATTGAAACCGAGGAAGTTTTGAAGTTTTGAAAAACAGACTCCCTATTAATGTTTTACTTAAATTTACTTAAATAAATGAAATATTTTACTTAAATTTACTTAAATAAAAAATTACATTTACTTAGATTTACTTAAATTAATATTTAACAATTTTTGTGGCATAATGTTGCTGTGCTGAGTCTCTGAATAGTGTGATTGGACAGGGCAGGAATGATGGGAATAATTTTTTGTGCAATTGAAGCTTAGAGAAGAAAGATAGGTTTATAAGGCTGCTCCACAGGGAGCAGGGTTTATGGGTAACTTATGAAGCTGTAATCAGAAAATTAGAACCATCAGAGGAGGAGACCCATGTATTTTGAACTAAATTCAGCTATGAAGTAAATGCTAGTGCAAATTTTTTTGTCCTTTAAAACTAACATTATTTGGTACCCTCTGTCTGAACTAGGATTAGAACTAGACATCTTTTGCCTCAGGAGCTTATGCCTTGGACCTTTGCAGAGTTCCCAGGTTGCTGCTTCCTCCTCCTCTTTTATTCCCTTCCAGCTGAGGAGAATCACTACTCAAAGTTATAATGTTATTAATTTAACCTATTTTTTAAACATTTAACTTTGTTTCTTGGTGGCTTTTTCTATATGAAGTGCATTAATCCTAAATACATGTGCATTTACAGGGTTGCACAAATGCAATATTTGAAATGTCATGTAAAGTATTAGGTTATCATAATCATCTAGTTGCTAATAATAGGTTGAACCAAACCATCCATAATAGTTAACGTATAATTCTGCATAATCATTAAAGTTTAATTCACATTTCTTTACATTATTTTCTTTAAAAATTCAATAAAAAGTGATGGATGTATATAACACTTCCTTCAGGAATGACATAGTTAAAGCTACAGATGAGCTGGCTGAAAAAAAACGAGCCAGCACTCTTAAAAGGCTTTTGGTACTGCTGTGGGATGGAGCTGTAAATTTCCACTGATTGATGCTATGAGATCATTTGGGTTTATCCACATCTTTTTATATGGCCAACCCCAGTAGTTTTGTCACAAGTTTAAGGCTCCCAAGTGATGCGTAATACAATGAAGATCACCCCAAAGAATTAAGAACAAAATTTGTAAAATGATTCCCTAGCTAAATCAATGTGGAGTGTATAATCTCTCATGAATTCAGATTTGAAAGCTATTTCTACATCTTTTTTTCAGTGACCCTTGAGGAGTATTACATCTTGTTCGAAAAATCTAAATACGGCTGGGCTAGTATTTTTATCCTTTCTTATTTGAAAGCAGGAGTGATAAAATTACCTCAGAGAACCTCTAGAATACTCTTTTCAAGTTTCAGAGATCCGAACTATTGTCATTGCTGAGCTTAACTATATACTGAATCAAAATCTTGGAGGGAGGTCCTGACTATGGGCAAGATAAGTTTTCAGTCAATCATGATCTCTCTCAAGCAATGAAAACACAAGGCAGCTGATTCTAGCATCTTCTCTTTGACCCTAGTGCTCGTAAGGGGGGGTTGCCTCTCCTTGGATAACATATAAACACATTCTTTTTTTAAGCTAAACAAACATATTTAAGAGATTTTTAAGAGAGAGGAAGAGAGAGTGATCTGAATCTCTCAGAAAGCTTTGTTTTCCTTAGAAAAATAGGAACGGCATTGGAAAAGCACTAAATTTATGGAGTACTCTTTTAATAATGTGCTGGTATAGTTCCTGAGGTGATAGATAGTTCCTATATGCTTCATGTGAACTCAGGGACTCGTTCATGTTTGGGGCCAAATTACTCATACCTGCATCATTACTAAGCAAAGTTTCTTACTACTTCTAGGCAAGGAAAAAGCTGGTAACATATCCAGTGTCAGCCCTCTGATTACCATTTGAACCTTGTAGATTGTACTACAAAGCCTGTCCTTGTATTGTGTGAACTGCACTGCTAACTGTGTTAGGATTTGTGCAAACTTTGTAAACTCTATCAGTCATTAATAGTTTTGCTAAGAATTCTTTTTTGAAAGTTGGGTGAAAGGGAGGCCACAAGGGCTGTTGCAATTGGTACAGTGATGAAGACTCTGAATTCACTTTTCAAAACTTACTGACTAAGCATCAAATATAAAAAGGGAAATGTTATGACTAAATCTTGAGATTTTAAATCACATAGAGCTCTTCAACAATGTGACATACACACCTAAACAGTATACTATTCACCTGCTAAATAGGCTGTGATAAACTCCGGGAATCAGTGAACGTAGCAATGCCATTTAAATACTGTATTGAATTCAAGAACATTTTTTGGGAAAAAAATGCTCTGTTGTGCAGTAGATCTGGGGATTGGTTTTTTTGAGTTATGTAGACAGGGTTTGTAATAATAATAGCAAATCTGTCGTTCATAATGAGCTATTGAAACAGAAGACAGCATTTTCATACTGAGAAAGGGCATCCGATATAAGAAAAGGACTAGCTGCAGATCACTGTAGCTCACGGCTAGCTATTGCTTGCTCAGCATTCAAGGTTTTATGGAGACTTTGGCGTAAGAGCACCTGAGATTTAATATACATAGCTTTAAATAATTCCTGAAGAAATGGAAGGAACAGTTTTGCAAAGGAAGTGTAAACTGATTTGTAGACAGTGATTTGTTTAAGCAGAATATTTCATTATTTTTCATGACAAGTTCCTGTGAATGTTAGTATTTTCTGTACTTCAGAAGTTTCTTGCTGTCCTTTACATATATTTGGCAGCAGTTTCAGCATATTGCTTATGATATTGACTGTTACTGTCTTATTGATTGCGTGCAATTTCTGGCTTTGTCTGTTGCCATCTCTTGTCTATGTAGTGTGCTACTTCACTGCTTGTAGAGTACTTAGTACAAGAGAACTCCGCCTCAGGCTTAGGGTGCTGACATGATATGGTATCACAAGTATTCCAATAATAATAACAACAGTAAATCACAATGGAAAAAAAATCATCTTATAAATAAAAAAGAAAGATTATCAATAACATACAGTCATGGGATCCTAGGAATCAGGTTGGAAGAGGCCTCAGGATGTTATCTATTCCAGCCTCCTGTTCAAAACAGGGTTGGGAGACATACTGGGCCTCGCTTTTCAAGTATTATTTGTATGTACAGTCATGGTGCTGTCCTTTTCTGCTTCATGTTACAAGAAAAATATCACCTGGATAGACGTGTTTGGGGTTTTTTTCTGCAGTCATGGAAACTACAACATATGTGCACAGTGATGTATGCATGAGCTGCAGGTCTGAATCTGGCAGGTTTTGTGTGTGTGTGAGAGTGCATGTGTGTGAGTGTGTGAAAGTGGCAGTACAGCTTACTAATGACATAGATAAGGAAGTTAATCCTGCTTGCTCTATGTACATGATTAGATCATTCTGCATGAAGAGTAATAGAGTACTGTCTTCATAGTTACACTTTTGTCCTTCCTTGGGAATAACGAAATTAACGTGCATGGGTTCTCCGGCACTCAGTAGCTTTCCTGAGCTTTCTGTTTGCAGCATACCTCTGGCACAGTAGCTGTTCAAGTGTATCACAGTTTTTGCAAGGAAATATACTGTAGTTTCTGAATTTGGGAAACTTTCAGAGACTTCAAATCTTAAAGCAGCTTGCCATTTTAATAGACTAAAATGCCTTGAACATCTGGAGAAAAAAATTGCTGATCTTTTTATGAATTGTTTATAATTATTAAAAACACTAAGATAGATTCAAATGCTGGGTTTTCTGTTCAAGTCAATAATTCTCCAGTGTGGTAGAATGAACAAGTAGTTGTGTGATATGTGTTATTCTTAAAATTAGAGGAGTGTGAAAAGTACTAATTCTACTTTTCTTGACATAATTGCTATATTTTCAAATGTCATTTTGAAACATTCATGCTACAGTTTAATGCAAATTGCAAACAACCATGTTTAAAAAATATGAAAGCACTTCAATTAAGAACTTCATACTTTCCAACTACTCTTAAACTGAAAACAACCTGCTAGTTTTGATGGTGTTTTTGTGAAATGTATTTTCTCACATGCACACATGTATGTACGAACGCACACACTCTTCCTTCTCACCCACTCATGTTTCAGTCTTGTTGCTGATTTGTCCTTTCAGTCCCATCTGTGACCTTTACAGTTGTGACAGCGATTAAAGTTTATCAAATGCCTTTGGTGACTTGAACTGTCAGAAAGCAACAAGAGTGACTGATGCATTTCTTGGCCTCACCTTCTGGGGGAAAAATCCACTTCCCAAATCCCTTTCCAAACATAACGCTTTTTAAGCTGTCAAAAGCTTACTTGGAAAACAAATCAAAAGGAGAAAGTGAAAAGTAAAAAAACATCTACTGAATACTTTTTTTAGATGAACAGAATGCAGCTTTGTATGAGTTTATATGAAGCCTGTTACGTGAGAAACCCCCAAGCGATATGCCATTATGGCTGCATTTGTGCAATTAAAGACAGTTATTTCAATATGCCGTTTGACAAACAGTCTGTAAAATATATTTATAAGTTTAAGGATAAATATCACCTAATAAGCACACTAGCAAATATTGAATCTTACAACTGTGACCAACTAATTTGTAGAACAGTTAAATGCAGGGAAAAATATTTATTTCCCAAAACTTACAGGCTTTAGATCAGAATTAAAAATTGTCTTACTCCCAAGCCACGGTCCAATCTCCAAGCACCCTTGGAGCTGGATAGAGTACGATTCCAAACTTTGCATCTAGGCTGTGTTTGATCTGATTGTTTTTGCTTAGTGAGCTTGTTTTTTATTCCTATAATTAAGTAGCTGAAACTCCTGAAGCATCATTTTCTGCACAGCATTTAAAAGCTAGGCTCTGCGTCTCTCCCTCTGGGTGCTGCCTGTGTTGTATCTGTATTTGTTTTCACCCTGTATTTGTTCCCCTTCACTTTCTGACCCATTATAGTCCATGCCTATAGAAAGGGTTTTAATTCAGCCTGAATTCAGCGTAAGAGCTCCATAGGGAAATCAGATAAAAAACTTTTGAAACTAATTTTTAAAGCCTTCGGACTTTTTAAAAAGCACTTTCATTAGAAATATTATAATCATCAGTTTGTTTATGCCTTGTGCAAAATAGTAATTAATTCTCTAGAAGAAGAATGTGGACATTTTTCTATGATGCTCAGGAAAATTAACTGTGAAAGATGGGAAAACTTAAGTTTGCTAGGTTATTCTTAAGGGTAGATGCTTAGAAGTGTGTACCTATGAGAGTATTAAAAACAAACACACAAAAGCTTCATTACAAAGAGCACTTATATCTTGTAATTATGAGGTAGGTTGCAGTGAACACAATAAAACATATATACATGTATGCATGCTTACAAACACACATCAAGTCATTCATCAGTAATTACTGGAGATCCTCCTCTATTGTCTCCTGGTTGCTGTAATTTAATGTGTAGACCAATACTGAAATACTAACTTAGGTAGGAAGTTGATGGCAAGCATTGAATTTTGGAATTAGTCTTGTCTGGTTTATGTGGTAAAATCCTTCCTACTCACTCTCCTTAGTGACTATGTCTGTGATGCTTTTAGATGTGAATGGTCCTTGCAAGGATTATAATTACTATGCTGTAAAAAACAAAGGTAAACCACTTTGGAGTCCAAAACTTGATTTTCTGAGTACAACTGCAATTAAATTTTACTTATAGGCTTAGGAACTTACTGTAACATTTGGTAAATAAGGGATTAGATTTGCTCTTAAGTACTTCTATCTGACTCAAAAGGTCAAAAGAGACATTACTTTTGTTTGTCATATTATAATACACCACAGTTAATAAAAGTTGTATTTTAAGCTGCAGCGTGGAGAGACAAGACTTTAATTTCAATTCAAAGGCCTGGAAATCAGGAAACTAAAACCTTTCATAGGTTGAAACATGTCTCTTAGGCTAGATATCAGATCAGTGGGGAATAGATAGTGTCTTTGAAAATCAGAGGTTACGTTGCTAGGAATGTAGAGACCTAGGAATTGCTATTGCAGATAAGATGAGTTCTTCAGTTAGTTTAGTTTCCTGTATCTCACAGCAGCTAATGCCAAATGCTTTAGCACAAGCATATCTACCAAGGAAAGCTATGCCTGAAGCATGAAGGTTCATCTTTCCACATTTTTATTCTTACAAGGAAGAGAACGTTCTTTCTTACCATTAATTTAATGTTGAGATTTCTCCATGCCTCAGCTGATTTCTTGGGGGTGAAGGAATGTTAAATAGACTTTTCTCCAGCTGCAGTTCCTGATTACTGGAGGGTGACATCTATGTCGGTGTTCTGCCCTTGCTCCTTATCTGGTACACAGATCAGGGAAACTGCAGTAAAAAGGACGTTTATGCTCCAAAAAGAGGACCTTTAAGATAGGACACTAGCCTGAGTTTTAGAAATGGTCTCAATACCTTATTTGAGACAGGGTACCTTGGAGACCTTGGATCAGTTGTTTAGCTTGTCTGGACCTCAATATGCCATTTCTAAACTGAGGATAATGGCATCAACACTGCATCCTTGGAAGAATATTATGAGAGTAGCAAACTAAATATTAAAAAATGCAAGGAATTTGCATGGTCACAGTTATCACATGACCTAAATGACATAGATGCATGATATTCAGTACTTTGAGAAGTTATTCTCATATGACCACAACATCTTTATTTGAAGTAAATAATTATTAAAGCAAACGTATATTCTGATGACTCAATATCTCATAAACTTTCACTGTCTGTAACACTTTTACAGACAGCATATGTTAAGTTCTTCAGAGGTAAATTTGTTTTTATAATGTTTTATATGTTCCTGAGCACGTACACCTGTTTCAGATTAAAAAAGACACAGATTCTGCAAAGCTGTAGACGAAAACACAAGGGACCAATGGCTTGCTGACTGTACAAGACATCCTTGTACCACTATGATTAGTGAAATTACAACAGTAATAGTAAATTTTAGGAGAAAGAGTTTAATCAAAAAGGATACAAGAGTTGCTTGACTACTTTTTCCTGTAAGATCTGTTTTTGCAGGTGGAATGGCATATCAGCTTTTCCCCCAGTCAGACTCTTTTTCAGACCGACTGTGAGCAGTTTTCTCCAATATTCCCTCATTTAGATACCAAGTCCCTGATGACCCTTTAGACTTCAACCGAACCAACAGCTATAAACACCCTTCTATATGAGGAATTAGGTTGACCCTTTAACCTTCTGTGTGAAAACGACAACAAAGGAATGTTAGTACTTAGTAAAAAAAGGGAAACTCAATTTACTGTTTCACTGTTAAATTAATATACATAGTTATTTCATATATATAGAATACATATAACTATATGTAAACTATATATATTAAAAATATATAAAAAACTATATATAATGCATATATACAGTTATTTCAGAGAACACTGTGAGGGTATTGGAGAGTGGAAGAAAGGATAAAATCAATGAACTTTTGGATTTCTGGCTAAGCATGGTATATGTACATGAAAAATGGGACAAATGGAAGATAAAAAGCAAATACTCCACTTCATATCACTAGGTATTATTCTATTCTGCTGAACAAATTGAAGATTTATGAGGTGACACATACTAATATCTGTCCATAATATGTCCTTTGTCCAAATGCTGCTTTGCTAATTGTGGACCACAAAAAAAAAAAATTCATGAAATGGTTTTAATTAATCTCCAAAAACTGAATAGAAATTTGCCTGAATCACTATCCTACTGTTATATACAAGATCTGTTACAAAATGACAAGTCCTTCACTGCTCCTTTTTTTTTGTAGAGCTGGATTTTATACTACGAATAACACGCAAGTGATAGGAATCTCTGTATATTTGGATAAGTATGCATAATTTATCAGTTTTTTCACTGTCATCTATGAGTTCAGTTGCCAGTACTATAGAAATAAAACCTGTTCATTGTTCTAGCACTATTAGCTTATGTTTCATAATGCCAAAAATAAGCTTAACTTAAAGAAGGGGGTATTGTTAGACAACAAGAAACTAGTTTCATTGGAAACTTTCAGCTTGCTTGGAGAACTGCAGTTGTTAAACTAGGCCACAGAAATTGAGAAAAGCATCTTATTTTGGTTTGGAAAACAGGAATCAGTGAGAAGCCTGCTGCACCTAAGACCACCCCAGATTATTTCAGGAAGGCAGAGAGCCCCTCAGTGAATGTCCTGACACAGTGGCAGAACCTTGACCTTCCTGGGAAAAATCAAAGGAGTGACTCATGAGATCCTTGTTTTCCCTCTCCTGTAACCTGAGTTACTTCATGTGTTTTACAGAAGTATGCGTGGGTATATGTTAACCAACACGAATCTTTTGTTCAGCTTCCAGTTTATACCTGTCTTAATGTATCTTGCTTTTGCTAGTAACTTACTATATAGTAAAGCCACATGGTACTCCTTACAAGAAAGTAAAGTTCTATAGCCTTGGAGAAGAGAATAGGACAGTGTTAGAGGAAAATATATCATACTGGATCCAACAGCCTGAAACAGGCGAGGCTGCTGGTCCATGTTCCTAGGGCAACTGGTTGTGAGGCTGAAGATGCATTGTGTACACAAAGAACACATATACAGTACATACGTACATACATACATACATTCATGGCCAGGACACAGATCACAAACAGATGCTCAGAGCACTCACATGAATATAACACCAACGGCCTCATCCAGCTCCCCTCTCTGGCTGTGCAGAATGGATGTCTACTAATGAGAATACATATGACAAGCTAGAGAGGTGGGCTTGTGCAAACCTCATGAAGTTCAACAAGGCCAAGTGCACAGTCCTGCACATGGGTCGGGGCAATCCCAAACATGGATACAGGCTGGGGGATGAAGGGATAGAGAGCAGCCCTGTGGAGAAGGACTTGGGGATATTGGTGGATACAAAACTGAGTATGATCCAGAAATGTGTGTTCACAGCCCAGAAAGACAACTATATGCTGGGCTGCATCAAAAGAAGATGTGAGACCCCACCTGGAGTACTGCGTCCAGCTCTGGGGCCACCAGCATAAAAAAGACATAGACCTGTTAGAGTGGGTCCAGAGGAAGGCCACAAAAATGATCAGGGGGCTGGAGCACCTCCTGTATGAAGAAAGGCTGAAACAGTTGGCGTTGTTCAGCCTAGAGAAGAGAAGGGTCTGGGGAAACCTTATAGCAGCTTTCCACTACTTAAAGGGAGCCTACAGGAAAGATGGGGAGGTACTCTTTTTCAGGGAGTGTAGTGATAGGACAAAGAGTAACTGTTTTAAACTGACAGAGGGTAGATTTAGATTAGATAAAAGGAAGAAATTCTTGACTTTGAGGGTGGTGAGACACTGGAACAGGTTACCCAGAGAAGTTGTGGATGTCCCAACACTGGAAGTGTTCAAAGCCAGGCTGGATAAGCTTTGAGCAACCTGATCTAGTGGAAGGTATCTCTGCCCATGGCAGGGGGGTTGGAACTAGATGACCTTTAAGGTCCCTTCAAGCCTAAACCATTCCATGATTCTACAATTCCATATATACAGATATGTACATAGTGTATGCCTCCATCAGCTGGGCTCTGACCCTCAGTCTGCCCAGTACCTTCCCTGGGATCCCAGTGTCCCCGGTTGCTGACATCTGGACATACAAGCCCCTGAGGCTGCAGCCTCAGTTTTGTTGCTGGTATATACCATTACAGACACAGAGCTGGCCAGGACTTTCCAGGTCCCAATAGCTGACCCTGCTGTGCTCTCAACCCTAGAGACTCATGGACAGTCTCATATCCAGAGCTGATCCTTAAAGACCCACTTAACCCTTTGCTCCCAGGCCACTTCTTCTGCTCACTGGCTGGTCCAGCTTGACCTTCACTGTCACACTTGTACAGCTGCACTTGCCCCAGTTGCTGCACCATGAACACATGGTCTCTCCAACCTGTGATCTGACCAGAGTGGCTGCACTCAGACCCTGTGCACACACAGAACAGAGCCTCTCACCCAGGAAAGAGTTAGAAAGCAATTTAGCAAGAAGACAGGACAGATTGCGCTGACCAGGCACAGGGCAGAGAAGCGTAATGACCAGCACACTATATATGCAGGACCAAACCTTTTTATCCACTCATCCCTCTATTTTCCTACTCTTAACCCTCCCTAAGTCAGCTAATCTCCTTCCTTGTCACACCTTTGGTTCCTCCCCTAAAAATCCCGTAATAAGTCCTGTGTGATCCTCAACAGCTTTTCCACTGCATCCCATAATGTGTTCCACCCCTAGGCAGCAACCCTTGTTAGTCTGAAAGGTGATCTGGAGATTTGTTCCCAGTTACTCATGGTGATGGGTTTCATGCCTGAACAATACGGTTGAGATTCTGCTGGGACAGCCCTGGGAGGGGCTGGACAAGGTGGTGGTTCCTTGGGAGTCCTTGATTTGGTTTCCCACCTACCATCTTGTTCTCCTCCAGGCTTGTGGAGATGGACCTTTGATGGGCTGATGGCTTCTGTAATGGGCCTGGGGTAGCCTGGCAGGGTATTATTTGGGCTCCCCCACTGTGTCTGCAGGTGTGCAGAGCAGCTTTTATCACTGTCGTGGTTTAAGCCCAGCTGGCAACTAAGCACCACACAGCTGCTCACTCACTCCCCCCAGGTGGGATGGGGGAGAGAATCGGAAGAGTAAAAGTGAGAAAACTCATGGGTTGAGATAAAGACAGTTTGATAGGTAAAGCAAAAGCCGCACAGGCAAGCAAAGCAAAACAAGGAATTCATTCACCACTTCTCATCGGCAGGCAGGTGTTCAGCCATCTCCAGGAAAGCAGGGCTCCATCACGCATAACGGTTACTTGGGAAGACAAATGCCATTACTCCGAATGTCCCCCCCTTCCTTCTTCTTCCCCCAGCTTTATATGCTGAGCATGACATCATATAGTATGGAATGTCCCTTTGGTCAGTTGGGGTCAGCTGTCCCGGCTGTGTCCCCTCCCAACTTCTTGTGCACCCCCAGCCTACTCGCTGGTGGGGTGGTGTGAGAAGCAGAAAAGGCCTTGACTCTGTGTAAGCACTGCTCAGCAGTAACTAAAACCATCCCTGCTTTATCAACCCTGTTTCCAGCACAAATCCAAAACACAGCCCCATACTAGCTGCTATGAAGTAAGTTAACTCTACCCCAGCCAAAACCAGCACAATCACATAGCTTAACAGATAGGACATCTAGACCCCTCAGTCAAGTGTGTGGGAAGTGGTGACTTCCTCTTAGTCAGCTTCACTTCTGTTATGCTGAGTGTAAAGTCAAAAGGGAGAAGCTGGAAGACAGAAGAACATTAGCTAATGGTATTCCCATGTTCAAAGGAATATCAGTGTTTACAATGATGAAATCTGAGGCTGAAATAAACTGATGTGGGGAAAGAGGGGAATCCGAAAAAGTGATGGTACGATCTTACTCTTAGATTATTTAATGCTTGTTTAGAAAAAACATAGATTAATTTGTATTCCATAAACAACTAAATTAGAATTAAACTTTGAAAAAAGCTGCTAATTGATTCCAGTGTGCATGAGTGTGTGTGTGGTTACTATTTGGAACCTAAATTTTTTCCAGGTATTTGGGCTTAAACGTTGAAGATAGGAAATTGAAAGGCTAACCGGGAATAATACAGAACTTCACATGACAGAGACAAATATATTCAACAGTGCACAGCAAGTGTAATCATCAGATGAGCTGCATTAACCTTATAGAGATATTTTATGCTGGCTAATGTCCTATTGAAAGTACTAAACAAGAACAGAGAGCTCTGAAGCAATCCTTTGAATCCAATTTTAAGGATATTGCTGTTGTGTCAGCTGAATGACAAGTGCAAAGCTATCTGTTATAGGAGTCAAATGCACATATGGTGCAAATCCAAAATGCATTCAAAGCAAAAATTTGTTTTATTTTGATGTAACTTGTAACTGATTAATGGGCGCATTTGGAAGACTGATGCAATTTAACTTTATATTTTTTTGTGTTAAGTGAAGAAAAGACACAGGTAAGAAGGATATTTGGAATATAATTTATTGGACTGTATTTTTTTGAATCAGCTATTTTTTTAAATTGTGACCACTGTTGTGATACTGAAATTTTGCAAATTTTTTGAAAAAAATTTCTATTTCATAACTGCAGATAATATATTTAATTTGCGAAAGCCATGAAACTAAAGCTGTTTTCCAAATACCACACCTGTTGGTTAAAGTAAGAAGGAAATAGGAGTAAATCTTCCAGAATTTTACCTATGACCTAGATTTTTGAAATAGAATTTGATAGCTTTCCCTGTCAGCAAACTAAAATTTTATTGGTACCTGGAGGAAAAAGCAAAAAAAAAAATCAGGCTAGATCCTCAGCTTGTGCACATGTTGCGTGAGGAGATAACCATAGTTGGTTTCTTTACAAATATATTGAACAAGAACCCAAACTTCTGTCCTTCTGTAAGTAGTTGTCTTCATACGCAGGGTGGCTTAGCTTTAACGACATGGTAAAACTCTCTTATTTTCCCTGACCACATTTCATAAAACACAGGGACACCAGCCATTCCACAGCACAAAGGAGAGTATGATCAAGAGGAAATCTAAGTATCACACTGAAAAGAATAAAACAAGCAGCACAGAGTGACTTGGCTAATTGAAAATAACCTATATCCTGGGGAAGAAAAAAATCAAAATATGAAACCACAGATAGAGTTTTGTTACAGGGCCAACTTAGTGGCTTTATAGAAAAAGATAAATTCATAGACATGATTTAAACATAAATTTCAGACAAGATTCACGGAAATTTACCTTGATTACTGTATATCATAGGCCTTGACTATCATACATTTTCAACCAGATTGCTTACAACATAGCTTGTATGAAAACAACAAAAAAAATTTCCTGTAATAACAAAGATGGAAAAAATTACAGTTTAAGAACAGAAGATAGAAAATCTACCATTTAGCAGCAGTTAATTACAGTGTTTAAATAAGTGATTATGCTCTAATTTCAATTCATGATTATCTCTTTGTTCTAGTCTTGGGATTTCTATTATGGCTTTCAGTTTTACGTCAAGCAGCTTGCCTTAAATTAGTTCTTGCTGACTCATATTACTTTGCTGTGTTTAGTTGAACTAAGATTGCAAATTTATTGCCTGGGTCATGGACAGCTACATTAGAATTTTACCCATTTTGCAGGGGATAAGGATGGGAGAAGTATAGCACAGCTCTACTTGGAATAAAAGCCCTAAACAATTGATGGTGTATTGGTGTATGTACATACATACATTTTTTTACACCAGAATGGCTTGTCACCCCTGCACTAGAATTACAGTTAAAGTTATTGGTTGTCTGGTTGCAAGCAAATAGTATGTTCTGCCCAGTACTAGGAAACAGAAGAAGCAATCGATGCATCGGTTACAGAGCTGAGAACATAACCGCGTGTATTGTAGATATTTTAAATTTTCTACATAGAAAAATATCAGTCCTCCAATTATTTAGTATATTATTGTGATTATTTAGTATGCATAAGAACGAAATGCAAATGTTTTGCTTCTTATAATTCAGTGGTTCAGAGGAGTGAGAGAGCTATATAGCACCATCATGGCAATTTTCATAAGATACGTCTCTAAGACTAGGAGGCAAATTTCTGTCTTTACTAACCAAGGTTATCTTGGACCAATACCTTTAATTTCCTCAGATTGTTAATCTATAAAGTTGGTTCAGAAAGTTTAAGTGTCTCAAAAGTTCCCTGTGAGTCAACTTACTTTTGTTTTCCCAAACAGAACTTATTTTGCTAAATATCCAAGTCTGTCTGCTGTTTGTGCAATTGTAGGTAATTCTTTCAATAACGCTTATTCTATCTGGCTACTTCACTCTGAATGTATGCTGCCAGCATCTATACTGAAAACAATTTAACCATTGGATGGATTTGTTGACTTTCTATGATTTGGATTTATTCAGATAGGTGCATGCTGAGAACATTGTTTAATATTGATACTTGTCTGTTACTGTGAGCTTCTAAAAATGGAGTTTGCCTTATACACTTACGGATGTAGCCACCAGATTTATGTTGCCTAGGCAAGTAAATGCAATAGATCTGCAGTGCTTTACCTTTTAGAGATGGGGTTATCTGATGTCATTTTATGTAGCTAAACTTTCACTTTTGACTTATTGGTCATAAATTCAGAATTCATGAGCAATTCTGACTAAGCTGTGGGTCTTTTATTGTGTTTCATTTATCATTAACTGCAAGGTGCAGGTACCATCAGCAAAGTCAGTATCTTCAGGCATTCCAACCAGCCTTTTATCCTTATAGTTCCTATTTTTAAGCCAAAAGTCTCACAGGAAAATGAAAAGTGACAATAAGGACAATGATGTGAAGACACGTTTTTGTTTAACTGCAGTAGTGCCCACTAAAAAGTACATTTGATATCTTCTTGAAAGTTCTAGAAAATATAGTGTTTTTTCATAAAGGAATTAGGATTACCATTATCTGCTGCTACCAAGGGCTTTCTGAAAACTGATAGAAGAAATGGTCACTTGTTTTGTTTAGTAAATATATGTTATATGAAGGTAGCTCATAAATAAAGAGACTGAAACTATCTCCTCAAGATCTGTTCTTGTTGGCAGTGGGATTTTGGCTCAGATGATAACACTGTAAAGGAATTTCCTGGGATGGCAGGATGGAAGGCAGCAGGGAATAATATGGCTACTCCACTCATTACATTTAAATTCCCTTTCCAGGCAATGCATAGATAACTCTTTTCTGCTTCATTCTCCTGCACTTAATTGCATCTTTCATATTTCATAGATGCCTTGACTATTTACTCCGGACAGATTTGCAACCATTACTTCCCAGACTTACTCTTTAGTTTTCTGAGGGTGGCTATAAGTTTCCCAGAGCAAACTTCCATCTTTTTGTGTATAAGTAAGTACTGTGTTCAGTTTAAGATCAAAAGTACTTGTCTTTCCGTTTGCTCTTTAGGACATGGTGAAACTATTTCCATGTTAGTTTTCCATTTCTACTAGAGCTGTGATGGAGGTTCATATGACTTTTGAGAGCTTTTGTCTCTCTTTCCAGGATTATTAATCAATGTAAACTTTTTTGTGCAATGTTTCTAACCAATTACTGTTTTCTCTTTTGGTGATGACCTTCCCCATCATTTTGGTGAATCATTCTTATGTCGCTGTACTTAGGGTTATACACATCCAGTTTGTTACCAGCCATATGAATGTTTGTCTTACTCAATATCAGTTAACATACATACAAATCTAAATCCATAAGAATGCCAAGGAAGAAATAACTAAATAAGAGACATTTGAATACAAGGTAATCAATAAACACTAGAGAGTGCTCTGCAGAATATTCAGGAACATTTTCTGTCTACGTCAGACATCTGATGTCTTTTCTTCTTGTAAAATGACTAACATATTCCTAAGCAAGGCTGTTTAGTGGGAAGGCAGACTCAAGAGTTAAGAAAGGTTATAATATTTAAAGAGTAGGCCTAAATTTAATTAAAACTGGATAGTAGTCTTGCTGAGCATAGTGGGATCATATTTACTGTAAGTAAACATTTATTTACTCAGTGATTAAACTAGTGCCATGATATATCATGCAGTGCTTTTTTAAAAAGTTTGACTCCAAAATGTTTTGGTAGTATAGACTTGCTTAACTCTGTCCATGTTATTTCTTCAGACTACTTCTGTGTATTTTTCCCTTGCATTTTTTATTGCTTCATCTGAATTGTATTTTAAAATAAAATACGTTACAAAATCTATTTGTGTCCAGAGAATAGTTAATTCAATGTCATGAATGTCTCTTCTGTTTAGTAGAGAATGCCTATGTCTATTTACTTTTACTAAATCACACTTTTTTTTTCTGGAATGAAAACAAAATGCAGAAAGCAAGCAATCGGTTTAATTCACTTTGGCTTGCCAGTTTATGTTATTTCTTTTTCAAAAACCCTTGGACTGTTACTGGATATGGGCAGAAGTAGTTACTGATTCCTAAAGATTTATAATTCTTACTAAAAATTTTTATTGTTTTTAAATTTTGTATTTGGCATCAGCTATTTATTTTGTAGTTTTTCTTCTTAAAATGTTTCAGCTTTACTTGTCAGAAGCTGAGATTACAGTATCACTAACAATTATCTGAATGTAGTGGAAATAATTTATTTACAGTTTTCTATCCATTTAATTACATGAACTATATATTTACTAATTATGAAACATGCATAAATCAAAATGATTTGTAAAAGAAAAAGAGGCAATTTAAAAAAAAACCCCTCATTCCTGGTTAATTCAGCTCCTTCTGCTTTTGTCACATGTATTCTACAAGAGTATTTAATCCAAATTTAAATGTCCCAAAGAGCAAGTTAAACTACCATTTAAGCAACTTCAGATCAGAGGAAAAGTAAAGACAAGTTAGTTATCGGGGTCAGTTTCAGCTGCAAGTAAGTAAATTGTAATATACAGAAAGAAGTCTTGCACCAATGTCTTCTGACAAGGGTTTAAAATAGGTAGTTTTGGAACAATGTCAAAATGGCAAAAAATCTGATCTTAAAATCTGTTCTTCAAAGCTGAGTGTTCCTATATATATAATATGTCTAGGACTTGTATTTTGTCCTTTAGGCTTCCACATTATGAATTATTATGGATTTATGGGAATAAACCCCCCATAAATATATAAAACAGCTGGGCCATACTGTACCTGAGAACCACATCATCTGCTAGATTAAGGTTACATCTAATTCATCTGTATGTAATTAAGCAGAGTACTTCAAGACTTCTAATTTGGATTGCACTTTACTTTTCTTCGGTAAATTGTCTCCACTGGAAACAAAGTGGGAAACTTGAGATATGTAGAAATATTGAACCATCTGTTGTTTGAGACGATAGATAACAGAATCTAAAATTGCTCACTCTCATTTAATTTCAAGTAGGGGAATGGGAATCAGAGATTGCTTATTTAATTAAAATTAAAATTTCTAGAAATAGCTGTTGTGCTGTGTATTATTTTAACCTGTTACCTAAGCATACTAAAAAGTATGTTCTTTCAGAGTTGGGTGACTTTTTTTAAAAATGTTCAATTAAAAGTTGTTATTCAAAGTTACAAATGTCATTTGTTAAAAATGAATCATTATAGAAACCCAAAGAACCTATGACTCATTCTATGATAATTTGAAGTGGAAGACATTACGTTGGTGACAACAAAGAGGCATTATGAACTGCTTTTGCCTCCAAGGGTCAGCCTGCTTTTACAGGCCAGTCTAGGCTTTTTTTTTTTTTTTTTTCTTCACCTCAGGTTTGAACATAAACCACAAATCTGGTGGCTTTTAAATTGAAAGTATGTTATATTTTCAATTTCTCTTGAGAGGAAAATAAGGTATCCCTGAGATAAGAAGAGCAGCCAAACATAGCAATAAACACTAAGGGTTAACTTTAAGAGTCTGTAAACAGTAGGTACTACATTTCATAGTGGAAGGATGTGTAGTACAGCAGCCCCACTGAAATAGTTTTGGGCTGAAAGTAGTAAATACAAGTGTAAAATAAAGAGCTGCTGAAAGTACTTGTCAGAAAACATTCCCATAATCCAAATCTCCTCAACTGTTGAAATTGGTTTAGTTAGCAGAAGACATGGTGGTAAGAACAAAGTTCAAAAAATGTCTTAGACACAATGGCATAGATGACTTCCATGCTTAATTTTTTAAATGCTTCCTGTTTATAGTGGAATCCACAACCCAGACTGTACTACCGAAGTCAAATGCCCTTCTTAGCCAATGCATGGTTAGGAGCTTCAGGATGCTGTTCTAAAACAATTTTGCATTCTGAGCAGTGAGCTGTTTAAACATTGCAAATAAGTAACACTGAGTATATGTTAATGACTGCCACTGTCTGCATCCACTCTAAGTAACCCACCCTTGAAGATGGGTGCCAATTCTTCTCCCTTTGTTGCAAATTCTCTGATTTTTTTAAAATAATCAAAATATGTTCATATAGAAAGGTTAAATTTGATTAATAAATAAAATAATAAAATACAAATGCATAAGTTAGGATTATTAAGTTAGAAACAATAACCATAGGAACCTCACCAGGGAGTTGCTGTTCCGTACTAAGGAACTAACAGTAACGAGATGGAACGATGAGGAAATGAATAGAAAAGTCTTGTTTGAGTCCTGGCACAATGTGACCTGATATGCACCAGTGATGCTGCTTGGAAAATTCCTTACCTTTCCCATCTTGATTCGAATATCAAGAATGCCAATCAATAAATATTAATAGAAATGACCACAGATTATTTTAAGTATGGGTATTGATAGAATAGTATAATCCAGAGAGCGATTAGTAAAAATTAAATTATATATATTCTGTATGAAGGTAACTAGGTATGATTTATCTGTGATTTAATCACGAACTAACTGTTGAACAATGTAGCATTGTGAATAGGTAGAATTTGCTTGTCAAGAGAATGATAAGTTGTAGGCCTGGTCAGTAAACTGAAGAAAACTTAAGAAGATTCCAAGAATGGAATTTTGTAACCAACCTGAGTATGCGCAAAGATTGGGTTCAACTAAAAGACACCATGAGGAAGACTATGGACGACCACCAGAGGACCTTAGAAGACCACCTGTGTACCTGAAGGCGCATGAGTCACGAGCATTTACATATATTAATGAGTTCTTGGAAATTGTATGAATATGTTAATTGTTTCTTGGAAATATGATGAATATGTATACTTTGATTGTATGTAACTTTGGTAGCAGAGAAACTAGGCATGCACACTAGGTGGAGTGATCCCCAGTGCGTCCAGCACTGCAATAAAGAAGTGCCTGCTCACCTACATACATTGTGTAGATGAGTTTTTATATTACAGATTTGTAACACCTTGAAGTGTGAAGCAGACAAATCTGCCCAGTAGAAGAACCTCAACAGGACAGGACTATCTTGTCCATACAGAGGCACTTCTGAGTATGTGAAGATGTGATACTATAGGCATTTGGGAAAGATAAGTATAAAAATGCAGCTGCTTATGGTGTTTACAAGGCCTTTATAGTTAGCCAGGAGGATCATTGATTTGCAGGTATTTCAATTTCCACTGTAAGCACCTGAGTCTTTATGATCTGGCCACAGGTTATTTTCAACACTATTATAGAAAGCACAGAAGAATGGAACTTGGTTTCTCTGTAGGGTACTGTGTTAGTCCATCTACTTTAGCAGGAAAACTAATTTTAAACTACTGTTATAATGATTGACATCTATCAGCTAATTACGCTATTCAAAAGACACCATTCTCTCAGGCTCTTTCCTTCACTCTGCACATTTCTGCGTGTGCGTGAGAAACAGACAGAAAGAGAAAGAGAGAAGATTGCCCCAAAATATCAATGGAACTCCTTTGAAATATGAACAGAGGTTATAGAGAGCTCTTGTTAGTGATACATCATTTTTCTTCAAACTTCTAAATTTGGGAATTTTCTGTTTCAGAAATTATTTTCTGCTATTAAAGGGCAAAAAGACTTCGAACCAAGGGTTTGGTCAGTTACAAGCCTTTCAGATTGTAAGACTGTATTCCCAAGAGGCCACTTGCTTTCTTATTTCAGTTCCAGTGTTCTTGTGTGTCTGATTAGGGCATCTGTTTTAGCTGATCAGTGTAAATGTGTACATTAATACCCTGAGGGAACATTTGAAATTCACGTAGAACTGACTGCCACAGGCAAGAAGGTATTTTTCATGTGTTAAGTTGGGAAAGCTGAGTTGTAGTTGGGTTTCTATCTACATGCATGGACAAGACAAAGTGGGAGGATTTGAGTTATTTGATTAAAACTTAATCCAGCAATACCTATCTTCCATCTGTGAACAGAAACACCTCATAGTAAAGGATAGGATCATGAAGGCAAGATGAAAAAAGGTATTTAAAGTCTTATATTTTACTTCAGCATAGTAGAATGTGCTATTTGCTAAGAAGGGACATTTGACTGCTTTCTTCTGAGTATGAAGCAAAAGAGGGATAGTTACTGTTATAGCAGTAACAGTTTTCTGATTAATGACATAATAATAACCCTGCTCAGTGTCATTAACTTTTGTACATAGTCCTTACAGCATATATTAATTTTATCTGTTAAGAAATACATTAACAGCTTGTTTATGACCCACTTCATAAACAAGAAAAGGCTAATCTCTATTTTTCACCATCAATCTTTACTAAAAACAGAACTGTGTCTTAGACATATAAACACAGGCATAACAATAAAATCCAGGCCCTTTCTCACTGTTAAGAATTTCATTATTTTATCATTTGATCTACCATCCTGTGACAATTGTGACATTCTAATTAATATCTTAGCTATATTTTATTAGGTGGTTACTGAAATACGTGTTGACTAAATACGGTATTTGCTGGTTCGATGTCTACAATATCTAGAAATGGCAAGAGTAAAAGTTATATCCTGAGGTACAAATGGTGCTTAGGAGCAACTGTTGAAGGATGTGCTTCATAGGGAGTGTTTGCATTGACCTGGAAAAATTCCTTCTATTACTTTTTTTCCTTCGTTACCATTATCATCACTATTCTTTTTACAGAATACTATAAGAGGTCTTCCTTACATTCTTTAGTTCATTAATAGTACTTGTCATTTGTGGAAAAACTACACCAAGAATAAAGCTGTATTCTTGCTAAACAGCTGTCAGATTCTAGTGGAGGTGTCACCAAAAAGCACCTGGTGGCTAAATCATTTACCAACACTTTAAAAAATATGAGCGACAGAGCTGAAGTTGTTCTTAAAAAGCTGAAAAGCATTGCATTTATAGCAAGCAACTTCCTTTGTTTCATGATTTAATTCTTATGTTTTCCTTTAAAGAACTCACCTGCACAGCTACTACCACACCCTCTTCTCTCCATCTAACTTCATTCTCTGAGAAAATCAATAAAATTCAAAAATTGACCATAAAATCCTGTCAAAGCTGTTAATTATCAGCAGGGGACCTGCACAGATATATTATGAGCTGAGAGACTGAACATCATAAATATATATTAAATCCAAGTATTCACAAAAATTGGAACTCATTGGCAACCATTGCCTTTTGTATCACAAGTCTCTTTATAGAGGCTAAAGAGGATAAAAGACCTGCTGCTTCATCTAATTCAAAGTGAAAATCAAAGCATATGTGTGTTAGTTGATATAGTGCTATAATGAACTGATTACTGCTTATTTAAACTGAAATAAAGTAGGGTTTAATGGAAAACTAAGAATGTAAAGAAAGTGTAAGTTTGATGTAGGAGCTTTTCTTAGCTGGGGAACCATGTTCTTTTTCCTTCTATTCCACCATCAGTTGTTTTTCCTTCTGACTAGTATATAATAAAGAGTACAGCAGACATAAGTTTGCCAGCCTCCAACAGGTGCTAAGTCAAAAACATTTAACAGCTGTTCTACTTGTGGGACACAGCTGCTATTATTTGCTTCCCTTTTCACACCATGCACTGCTATTTCAACACCCATGAGTAAATTCTTTACTTTCAAACACATGTTTTTTGAGTTTGAAAGGGTTAGTGTCTTACAGCTATCTTGTCCTACAAACTAGATGGGCACATGGGAACCAGCCTGGGAAAGGAAGGGAAGAAAACAGCAGTAAAATGAAAACACAAATATTATGAAAAAGCAATTTTATGTTGAGAGGCTTTGTATAACAGGTATTTTTATGTCTTTAAAATGTGTGTGTGTATAAGACCTTACAGAGCTCTTTGTGTGTGGAGGATTCAAGGATGCAGAAATATTATATTTCCATACAGAGGCAACAGTTGTCAGGCTCAGAACAACTAGTTCAATAGAATAAATTTATTATGAATGGAACCCATTCTCTTTCCCTCCATTTTTAATTTTTGCATTGGGGTGCAGCTTGTTGCTGGACTGGAGCAAAGTGCATTGACCTGTAAAATGTGCTAATTTCTCCATTTCAGGTTTATCCACAGAAATCTTGCCCATGTCACTTTAAGCACAGCCAAATATAATGAATCAGAGTATTTTAAAATATGCCTTAATTTGGAAAAATGGGCAAAGTGTATGTGGAATTTTGAAGATTATGGTGGAATAGGAGAAGATTCTTCTGAATATTCCGATTGCTACTTCAATGGCATCGGATATCTTACCAGGATTATCAAAGGTTCTAGATAAATTTTGACTGTAAGTACTGAGGACCTGGAAGCTCTATACTTTCTTGGTCAATTTTATCACAGATTCCTTTGTCTACATAATCATTTGCAACCCAGCAGAAAAATGTCATCTTTTGAAAGCTGACATATCAGAGCAGGACAATCAACTTAAATGGGGCCACTCTAAAAAAGGTTTTAAAATATAAGTCTTCTAACTATTTTAAAAAGTGTAAATTAAAATTTAATCATCAGAGCAATAAAGATCAATACTCCCAATGAGTAAAACATTTGCATGTGTTACACTGACTGTTGATCTGAACTATTAACGAACTCCTCCGCAGTTTTCCTTAGAGTTGCAGTGCTCAGTGAAATGGTTGTAACACACAATCAGTGAAATGGTTGTAACAACTGAATGTACACAAACAGTGTACCCTTTCTAAAGGTGTGCGATGTGCAGTATACACTAAATACTCTACACATCTCTATTATTGGTGGTCATTGAATCCTGCCAGAGTGCATAATGTTGGAAGGAATACCGAAGGCACATTCCTAACCCAGTAGTATGATTTCAGGAAAATCTGAGGAGTGAATGAAAATGGACATGGAGGAGTCTCTAGTTTCTAAGAACACAGATAGCAGGGAAGAATATGCAGAACAAGTGCTGGCAGCCCTTTAAAGTTAGTGCAGGTTGCTTTTACTTTGTCTGAGACTAGAACTGAGATGTAGAAACTTAGAAGAAGCTGGAAAGAGCAAGGTGTCACGAGGCACATTAACAGTGTATTTTGCCACTTCCTTGAAGGTTTGGCTCCAAGATTCTGGCCATGCACCAAATTGTGTGTCTTACTCATTGCTGATGTAAAGAAAGGGTTGTGAACAGTGAATACTTGTACACAGTTCTGGTTCTCTCACCTTAAAATAGCCAGAAATGGAAAAGCTTCTGAGAAGGGCAGAAAGGGTAATCAAAAGTAAGGAATAGCTTTTGCAAAAGGAACTGATATTTCAGCCTGGGAAAAAGATGACTTAAGTGAGATACCATAAATGTGATGAGTAATGAGTGGCCAAAAACTACTGGTTCAATTTTTATTCCACTATGAGTGCCTGCACCCAATATAAACAATAGGAACCAGTGTAAAAAACACAGTTCCCTGTGAAGTAGATGGCAGCTGTATGCCACAGACAAAAAATGGTTGTTGCATACTAGACATTTACATGACTCTCCAGGCAGACTGCACAACTATTTGGAAGAGAAATATGTATGGCATATGAAATGCAGAAACTCTCTCTGTATTGGGAAATCCCAGATTGAGAACAGCTCAAAATAGGTAGAGTACTTGAGAGGGGAATTATATACCTGTGCACTGTTTTCACTCTTCCTGAGGCAGACATTTATTGTCAATGCTAGAAATCATTTTAGAACCTTTTTTCATAAGGGTCTAATCTGATTCAGTTTTATGTTCTTACAAGGTAGGAAGGGAGAAAAAGGAAGGGGCACAATAAACCAGAAAAATTGTAATAAGAATTGTCATCTCATTAGGTGTGTAGGAGGACACGAGAACTGAACAGTAGGTGGGAAGAAGCAGTTTTGTGACAAGCCTTAAAGGTGAGGACAAAAAGTTAGAACTTTCCTGCTAAGAGATGTCAGGAATTGCCTGTAAAAGAGGAACTAACTCAGTAAGCGTGGCAAGAAAATAACATGCTTTTGACAGCAGCAAGTTTGGTGCACTGAAAAAGAGCAAATTGGGATGCAGAGGAGGATTGCAGCAGGTGTGGTATATCACACACATGAGGGAATAATTTTTTGTAAGAGAAGATGGAGACCTTGAGGTGAGCTGCTACTAATCATGCTACTTCCTGTTAAAGATTCTAGGTAGTGAAATCCAAGAGGCACTTCTTGTATTACAATTAGACTGTTACACCTGGGAACATGATGTGTTTGATTCTAGTTTCATAATAGAATTAGGTCCTGCTATATTTGCATGTAAAACTAGAATGACAACCAGTAATCAAGATGAAACCACACCTGCAGGTTTATTTCTGATGAAGAAAATAGGAAATACATAGAGATACTTACTGAAAGAGTAAAAAATTTAAAATGATAGTGGTATACTTTGCATTTGACCCTTCACATTCTCTGATTTCAGAGATTTGTTCGTCAGGATTTCTACTAGACAAAAGAAGCTAGAAATATTGGAGAGTGCTTGTAAGAAAGAGTTGGAGAAAAAAATGTGAGAAGCCTCACATGTCTTATTCTGATGTTATGATATGCTGTGAATTAACACTGTTTCCCAAATTGATTTTGGGTTATGAAAAATGTTTTGCTGAAGAGAAAAATTTAGTAGGCTCAGGGAATTAAGCTTTGAATGTACACATCTAGCACAACTAGAGAGTTAACAGTTTTACTTTTGACTAGTGTAAATTTCTAGCTTCTGGGGAAAAAAAGAGTGAATTTTCATGCTTTAATATTGGTGGCAATTAAAAACTTGGCTACCAAAACTGAATTTAAAACTTGTACAGCTTCCGAATAATGTTCTATAATTGACATTTACTTCTGTCTTCGGGTTTCTATAGCTAAATAGCATTCAAAATGATGGTCAACATACAATTTATCATTATTTTATAAATGCCTGTATAAGCATGCTTCTTTAAGAAGCTTTAGTGTCTACATGAAGCACAAACCAGGATACTTGTAGTCTAGTGTGTATAATTTTGTCTGTCGATTGTTCTAAATATAATTAAAAAGCATTACTTTTTCTTCTAGAGCTCTTGATTGTCTGGCTCTGTTTAAACTGCAGATTAATACAAAAGTCACTAAGGGCTTGGTTTGCTCGAAAAATAGCTTCAGGGAAGACAGATTTTTTTCCCCAAATGTTCTTGAAGATGTAAAGATTTTTAGCTTCCTATGGCAGTTAGTCATCTGTTTTGACTGTTTAAACCTCCGTAACACCTTTGTATGACAGTCACACTTGACCAATCTGATAACCTTGTACAATGGAATGATAAGGGGACAGGAGCAAATGTTGTCTCTCTTGACTTCAGGAAGGCTTTCAACACTCTCCAATAAGATCCTTATAGGCAAGCTGTTGAAGTATAAGCTGGATGAGCAGAATCACTCTCACAGTGATTTCTGATGTACAGTGTTTCATAGAATCATAGAATCATAGAATTGTTTAGGTTGGAAAAGACCTTTAAGATCATCAAGTCCAACTGTTAACCTAACCCTGCCAAGTCCACCACTAAACCATGTCCCTAAGCACCTCATCCACACATCTTTTAAATACCTCCAGGGATGGTGACTCAATCACTTCCCTGGGCAGGCTGTTCTAATGCTTGATAACCCTTCCTCACAGTGTTTCCTCACAGTGTTTCCTGATGTTCAGACAGAGCCTCCTGTGTTTCAGTTTGTGCCTGTTGCCTCTAGTCCAGTCACTGGGCACCACTGAAAAGAGCCTGGCTCTGTCCTCTTTGCACCTCCCCTTCAAGTATTTATACATATTGGTGAGATCCTCCCTGAGCCCTCTCTTCTCCAGGCTAAATAGTCCCAGCTTTCTCAGCCTTTCCATATAGGAGAGATGCTCCAGTCCCTTCATCATCTTGGTGGCCCTTTGTTGGACTCTCTACTATGCCGTGTCTCTTGTACTGGGGACCCCAGAACTGGACACAGTACTCCAGGTGTGGCCTCACCAATGCTGAGTAAAAGGGAATGATCACCTCCCTTGACCTGCTGGCAAATTGTCTCCTAATGCAGCCCAGGACACTGTTAGCCTTCTTAGCAGCAAGGGCACACTGCTGGCTCATGGTCAGCTTGTTGGCCACCAGGAGCCCCAAGGCCTTTTCTGCCAAGCTGCTTTCCATCTGGGTGGCCCCCAGCATGTACTGGTGGCAAGGGTTGCTCCTCAGGTGCAGGACTTTGCACTTCCACTTGTTGAACTGCATGAGGTTCCTGTCAGCCCATTTCTCCAGCCTGTCCAGGTCCCTCTGGGTGGCAGCACGACCCTCTAGCCTATCAGCCACTTCTCCCAGTTTGCTGTCATCAGCTGACATGCTGAGGGTACACGCTGACCCATCATCCAGTTCATTTTGAAGATGTTAAACATGACTTAACCCAATATTGACCCCTGGGGTACACCACTAGTTACTGGGCTCTAGCTAAACTCCTTTATCTCCACTGGACTCCAATTAGACTCCTCTACTCCTTTACCTCTCTTTACCGAAAAAACTATACTGTGTTTTACACAAGAATATATACTATTGAGAAAGCACTAATACAACGTGGAATCTGTTCAGTAAAACTAACAACTCCTTCAGTGGCTGGTATGAACACTTGAAACTGAGAAGTAAACTGGAATGCTGTTATCTGTATCTGAATTTATCATAAGATGTATAAATTTCTTCCAGCTAAGACGTTTCTTACCTTTGACATTTTCTTTAATGCAGTAGCAATTTTTCTCTGGATTGACAGCTCCCAGACCTCATTACATTTGGAGATCATTTGCAGTATCCCGAATATCCAGCAAATTAGTGGTGCTTGCCAGTCATTTATCAGACTCTAAAATATTGACTGCTGTTGCTTCAGAATAAGATAAAGCTGAATATGGGTACTGCCATCCACCTCTGAAGTATGTAGCTGGAATACACTCAAGAGTGTTGGCAAAAGGACTGTGACATGAAGGTCTTCAGAGAAACATTATTAAGTATTCAGGTTACTTTCCCAACCTGAAAAGATTGTTAAGTGTGGATAGGAGAAGCAGTAAAATACTTATTTAAGTCTTTTTTAGTCAAGTATATGTGTTCAGTTCTATTTATTTGTATTTTTAATCCTTCTCAACCTTACCCTATATGATTCTATTTATAGTTCTAAGAATATAGTAACAAACTACAAAAATAGAAAGTGGGTGTATACTGTTACTTCACTTGATCTTAGCATTAGTTCATTCTCCTTTGTAGCTAGCCAAAGTTATATAGTACTTGCCAAATTCCCTTCATGTCAGAAATTCTCAAACACTTAAAAAAGTTAGTGTAGTAGAGAGGTTGCATATTAGATCATCTTTCATGCTGTTCACAATTGTGTAGACCACTCTCTGATTAACCCCTCTGCAGATTTTGCAGCAATTGGTCATACAAAAAATTATACCATGAATTCCATTTTATAAGGCTTATAAAGGTGGAAGCAGAGAGAAGACCCAGTGATATTTCATTAGCGAGTCTGCCATTGGTTTGATTGCTTGAGAACTGCCACCTCAGTTCTTCATAAACTCAATACATAGAACTGAACAAATAAGGCATGCACTGCTCTAATGGGAACTTAGTTGCAGGAAAAAACATTTGTAGCTTTTAATGATGACCGGTATAAGTATTCTCTCACTTGTACAAAGCTGTTTTTGCCAAACCACGCACAAACATTCAAATTATTAATTACATGACACACATTTCTTTTGAGGAAGATATCCTTAAAAGGGCTATCTTCTACTGCTGTTATTCAGGCTTCTTTTCAGTCCTTGACAGAGGATTATAAAAGGATAAACAGGGCTGCTAAACAGATGATAATTCCTTAGCCAAAAATTGATAACAGAAAGTGACTTCTTGTCACTATTCGTGGCATCAGATAATTCTTGGTTTACTTGTCTATGGCTCAGCAAATGATTCCAGTGGCTGCAAGGTGCACAAGTCTCTGTCTACATATACCCGAAGCCAGTTGATGCAATGCCCAAATGCCAAAGCATGTGAGAATATAATGAATGCCTCCTGTATTCATTTAGTCCCAGGGCATGTAATGCATTCCTGTGATAGGTGCCAAATGAATTTAAAATACTGTCTTGTACTGCAGAGAATTTTTTCTAGCTCTAATGAAGTGATTTTCTGTAAGACTTTGAAGATTTTTGCCAAGTGTTTTTGTCTTTGTTACTGGTAGTACTTATAATAAAAATAGGAGGAATTATAGTTTTAGCATTTAATTAATAGAGGAGATGTTTGACTGTGGAGCTGGTTAAATTATAGGGTGCACTGGAGGCTGAATAGGTGATGGACTAAAGTAATGATTAGGGGTCATGTGGAGAGAATTTCTTTGGAGGCCAGAGATACAGAAGATGGATTGAGGAAGAAAATTGTTCATGTGCCAGAAAATTGATTGGTAAGGCTGGGAGAAGAGAGAGGATGAATTGCTGGCAAATTGAGTAAAGAAAGGAGCGAGAGGTGTTGACGGGGAAGGAGAAGGTAGATCCAAAGGGAGGAGGACTCTTGAGCTGTTGGATCTTCAAATTACCGACAATGACTTCGATAGACGGTGGAATGATGGTGTCATGACCTAAAGGGTTATCTGACCTGCGGGTGTGTAGAGATCATGACTGTAGGTTTGTAGGTTTCCATAATACACAAGAACACAGAGGCTTTACTCTGTGCATTTCTCTACTTTATTACAGATTACCACAAATACTGCAAAAATTACTGCTAGCAATTAAACTACCACAAAAATCACCACTAGCAAGTATACCCATGATTAATAAACTGTATACATATATATATAAAGCTATTATAAATTACTATCAGCAATCAATAATACAGCACCAATCAGTAGTATGGCAGCAGTAAATAATAGCAGCAACCAGTCGTATAGCAACAATCAATATAACAGCAGCAGCCAAGTAGGTATATACTATTACAGGTTACGACAAACTTATCATTAGTGAACAAACTTTTCAACAATATGACACTGGATATACTTATGATGAATTACTTATATGGATATATATAATACCAGTGTCAAGTGAATTATACAGATTTCAGAAAGGGCCAAACCATACCAAAGGGCAGGACAAAGTGATCCCAGAGGGGGACCCAACCATCCCAGAGGTGGGAAGACAAACCTACAAATAGTGGGTCCAAAGGGGGACCAATAAGATAATAGACAGAATCTCATCTCAAAGATGGTCGTGTCAAGGAGTCTAGTGCCAGCCAGGCATCCCTGGAGGAGTCCAAGGTCTTGTAGAAAGTTTTTGTGGGATTCAACCTGCTTAGGAAAGAAAAACTACGGGCAGCATGGGAAGTTCTCAGAGAGAGGCTCCATTTTGGATAAAAATTAAGTCCCTTTTATATATAGAGGTAAGAGGGCATAGGACACCATGGCTTCGAACTGCCAATAGGTGCTGTTATTGTCTATTTTTCATCTGTAACAGCCAACGATGATGACATTTTCTGTTCTTTCACACCCATTTTATTTTTCCAGACTGTTTCCACTCTTCCACATGATAAGTTGCTGTTACTGTTTCTTGGTTTTGCGATTATTCATGGTAGCTCAGAATGTCTCTGCTTTCTAGGTATGGCAGCTGTACTTCAAAGAGGCCAGCTGCACTTTTGAAGGATGTTTCTAGTTCCAAAGCCTAGTTCCCAGGCTCACAGCTCCCAGGCTGGGAGGCAATTTCTCTCTCAGTACTCTTCAGCAGACTTTTTCTTCTCTTTACTAATTTTCCCCTTCTAACCAGGCCACCTTTATGGCTGCTCATATCAGATACCAGTAGGTCTGGGACCTCTCTTTGGCCCTTAAGCAAACAGAATTTTTGTGTTCACAGCACTGCCTCCTTGTCCTTGCTAATGCCCTGCCACTCCTCCTTATTTCTGGTTCTTCACACTTAGCATGGAAACAGAAAATGGGTGGCAGTTCCAGCTGTAAGCATGTAGAGCAATTTGGTAATAATGGGGGCAGCATGGGGAGAAGGCATTAGAGAGAAGAAGGATCTTTTTTAGCCCACTGGTCCTTTACTTTTCAGCAGTTCTTCTCCACTCCCTGTGCTGTAATGTCAAGCATGGAAGATGAAGAGGGACACTGGAAAAAGAAGGAGAGGTCAACAGCGAGTGAAACCAAAAGGCATTGTCTCTCCCACCTTTGGGGAGGAAACAAGATAGGAAAGAAGTGAAAACACTCCACAGGGTCCCAACTTCCGCCAGCCTTGCCCCAGGCCAATAAAATTCAATGTGATTTAGGTAGGAGCTCATTAATATGTGAAAGCAATTTGGTTAGAATGAAAATCTGAAAAGATGAAAGAATGTGAAGAAAAGACAGTTCAGGAAGCATAATAAACACTAAGTTATACATATAGTTTAGCTCCAAAAACATTTATAAAATGAGCCAGAAAAAAAACAGGTTTTCCACAAGTATAGACTGCCAGTGAAAAAATAAAAAACCCTTTGATTCATGCATGACTGTCCTTTTCAGTATTCTTTCATTGTGACCAGAGTTGACCAGAAGTTTTTAAGTAGAGATGTTTGTCTTGTTGACACAGTATCAGTCTCGATGATAGGTTTGAATGAGGTAATAAAATTTCAGATCACGCACTGAATTTGTGTTATGTGACAGACATCACCCTGTGGTGGACTTGCAAAATAACTTGTGAAACTTAAAGAGGTGAATTCTGGACCCAGTGAAGTCATTGGTTCAGCCCCATCATCAAGCCCAATTTACAAAATCTTTTCTATCTTGTTATTTGTATCATACTGCTTATGATTGCTGTGTAGAAGAAAAAAAAGTTAAATGAAGAAATACATGAATAGTTTCAAATAGCAAATATACTTGAGAAATTTTATCTTAGTTCAGAAATAGAAAAAGTGAAATTTGATTAATAAATTACTTATGAATAATTCACTGAGTTCTAATTAAGTGAGCTGTCTTTTTCTATACAAATGAAAAGATAACAGTAGACAGTGATTTGTAATTTAAAGTTTTTTAAAAAGTTTGTTATTATTTCTCACTGTCTTTTTATTTTGTCCTCTGTCTCCTATTAGCAGACTCCACGCAATCTTGCCTCTGGCCATGAGTACAGAAATTAGTGCCAATGTATTATTTACAGAGGTTGATCAAGTCTTCCTAGTGTGGGTAGAGAAAAGGTACAAAGCACCATCTTTTGTCTTCACAAAGGCAAACATGAATGCTGAGCATGACTCAGATGAACTTCTACATGAGATGAAACTTTGTCCGTTCTGTCTCCCTAGTCACAATTAAAAAAACAAACCTCCTCTCATAACAAGATGAAAAGTGTTTTATTGCAAAAGCAGACTGTCCACTGAAGTAGGGCTGAGATTGTCTTACCATTTAAGCATATAAACAAGATTTCAAATGTTCATGTTTCCTCTGACCTCTGGATAAACAGAATGAACAATCTGGCCAGCTGCTCCACATTACATTTTAGAGTGTTAAAACAAAGGAACTAAGGTGCACTTGATGTGTGAAAATGATGAAAAACTGTAGAATACAGCTGGAAAATGTGATACAAAGGTTAAAGTCAAGTTCACCACAGGACTAGTTGCATTTGGACAGAGTCAAATAATTATATCTTTTCTCTGTTGTGTATACATAACATCTAAAATGGATTACATACAAAAATGTTAAGATTTCAAGGTCAACCACTCAAGAACTGGGTAATTCCTGAAAAAGAATCCCCATAACCTTAAAAAAGCCCCCTTGTGTGAATGCTTTATGGCATAGTGTTTTAAAAGAGCATGAATCTGCCAATATCAGGAGAGAGGTGTCTTCTCTGCTGCAGCAGTGTGCAGACCTGCATAAGCCATTGTCTCTGTTCCAGCCTCCAGAGAGGAAGGATGCCTTCCACAGGGTCCAGGCTCTTCTGCTCCTTCTGCTTTTTTTCGTTTTCTTTTCCCTCTGCTTCTCTTTCCTCTCCCTTCTGACTCTTTCTGCCTCTGTTACCTTTGATCCTGACTGTGTTGTTAATAATTTTTTCTCCTGCCTTTTTTTCCCCAGGGCTTCCTGTCTGTTTTCCCTCCCTTCTTTTCTATTTGTATTTACCTTCCCACTGCTTTTAACCTGAATTCCCTTTTTTTTTACTGTCTTAACCCCTGTCTCACCCACATCACCTGTCTCACTTTTCTCTCTCTGTCTTTACCTTTACTGCTGTATGATACTTTGCCTAGTTATTGTGGTTGTCTTGTGGGTCAAGTACAGTTCCTACCCTGTTGAAAACCAAAAAATGTGCTACATGTCTCTCTACAGTTTATGTCCATGAAGGTGGTAACAGTGTGAAGAAATGTTATGGTATAACAGGGTCACTGATGTCAATGCAGGAACAGAGCCCTTTACTTGTTGCATCAACCTGTGAATGTTGTGGGGTATGAAGGGAGTCCCTCCATACATTATGGGCTAGAAAACACACTTATGCAGAACCAGGCCACAATGTGGGAAAGGGAGCCAGGCAGGGAGTGTGACCTCTCTTCTTTTTCTGCAGTGACTGCATCACTGGTAAAGCAATCTCTTGTAACTTCACTTCTGTCTGTGGTGAAACTTTCCTGTCAGGTGGACAGATCATTTTTAAGAAACACTAGTAGCTCCTAACATCTTATCTTATAGTGACATTTCTGATTTGCTTTTGCACCTCATTATGTATCTTCATTTATCTTGGATATCTGGACTAGTATTAGATTTTTGCTCACAGCTCTCTGAAAAAGTTGTTGCCAGGTGACTTCAGTGGCTTCCTAATGCTTTTGACGAGAATCCATGTCTCAAACGCTTTTTCTCAAAAGGCATGTCATATGAGTCACAGTAATGGGAGTTTACCATGAGATTTTTCTATTTCTACAGCAGTGAAAACTGTTGAAAGTGCTGAGTAGTGTTCCATTATAAGGTTGCCGTGTCAAGTTTGCCCTTACTGGCAATGGCGAAAGGAGGTTGTTTCAGTTTAATGTTTGTGTCCCACAACTAAAACTTCAAAACTATGTGCAAAACTTCAGGGAAAGCTAGAACTTTCTTTTCTGCTTGCATGTAATGAATTAACATTGTTACTGTTGCTTTGCTTCAAAAGCTCTATAACATGTATGCATCTGGTCACCAGTTTTTTACACCCATACAGTGTTCTGAGAGTCTTCACCGCCACTGCAGAAATCTAATTTTCTCCTTACTGGCTGTTAATGTCTTATTGTGGTCTCCTCTAAAAAGGCAAATCCAGTTCCAGATTACTAGTTAAATTTTGTGATTAAATGTTGCACAGCATGGTCATTGGGCATCACCGTGTGTATCATTCGCAGATGTCTGGTCTGGCCAAGAAGTTTATCCTCCCAAGCAACTCTTTCAGCTCTTCCTTGCCTGTGCTAGTAAGGTCTCTGTTGTGTTGGATTCCCCTGTACACCTTTATTATACTAACTCGTTGTGTTAACACCTTGCTATATTAAATAACACCTGTAATAGGTCTCTATTATGGAATTCAAGGATTTTTTTTTTAAACTTTAGTCCAAGATCTTCAGCTTTTTTTCGCAAAGTATTTATTGTGTCTGCGTATAGACTTCTACTGTTTTTCCTTCACAATTAAAATGCAAGTCCAGTGAACTTTACTGCCTTCTATACAATTAAAAATGGTTATATTTTCCTGTGAATTACCTTGGGTATTATCTGAAGAATCTGCTCCCCAAAACTGATGTTGAAAGTCTGAAAATGCAAACTTTGTTTTTCTGTTTCATTGTCCAGAACCCTGCTGATTCATGAAGCCTATAAAAATACTCGGCATGGAACATCTTTTCTAGAATTTTCTACTCATAGGCAGTGGAAACACTTTTGTCTTTTCACACCCTTATTTAGCAATATTTTAGCACGTTTAGAAGCCAAAGCATCACTCTTTTTTCCTCATTGCTTGCTTCCTTTGCTTTCACTAGAGTGGCCAACTAGTGTAAAAACCTTTCTTCTTTTTCTACTTGCTCTGTAATTCCAAGAGTAGTGAACCTATCCAATTTTTCTTTTATCCCTTTCCTTAAAGTCAGAAGAATTTTCACAGGGGCAGAAAACTGGGCTCCTTTAGCTTTATTCTATACTAAATTGACAACTTCCCTTTTCCTGAGAGCAATTACTCTTTGAACTTGTCCATAGTTGAGGAATCAGCTCTACCAGTGAGAACAACCTCTTGCAAAAGCTGTGGACATGACATGTTTTGAAACCAGTAATTGGTACTTTTCCCTCAGTGCTGTTATAAATTGAATACATGTTCTTCCTCAAGCATTTGACACAAAACTCCCTTCGGAAAGATAAGCCTCTGAGGCTTGAGTTTCACTTATTTCCTTCCCACTGCCCAGTTTTGGGGTTTTTTTCAGTACTAATTCACTGTTAAAAACATAACTGTATTCATCTGTGCTAAACTTACTAGACACCTCATTCTGCTTCAACACTGCTTGCAGCTTTTTTGAAGAGTTCCTCTGAAATAACAGCCCTCTTGTTATCTGATTTGTCCATACCGTGCATGCTTTGCTGGGGTTTGAAAAATGATACATTTCACTGTGGTTCTTTCATCTTTCTCCAAATACTGTGTGTTGTCTTCACTAGTGATTCATGTGCTGATCCATGTACTGTCATTTTGTGAACTCTGATTCTGAGCATTGCAAGATTTTTGACTCTCATCTCTTTTCTTGCAGTATTTGGATTCTCTAAGGTTGTTGTTCTTCCTAAGCGATAGCCTGGAAGAGGTGATGTCTTTGAATGGCTTTTTCTGGATAGTTTGCCAAAATTTAATTCTGTATTTTCTAGCAGCCACACTTAGGCTATTTTGTCTTAGATCCAAACCAGGTTGGTGTTTCTTATCTGGGACGTAGGTCTCTAAAATTGCAGCCCTGACTCTTTCACCTCAGATCATTCACAGTCTTCTGTGTTGTGTTAAGTTTCCTTCATTGTCAAACTGTAGTGTTCCTTAAGTGTTGTTCAAGCTTTCTCCATTTGTCCTCACATTTCTGGGTACCAACTCAAAGGGACTCTTAATTCCCCATTATTCCACTCATGGTCTGTTTTCTTTCCCCAGTTTATTTTCTTTTTGGTCCAAGCAATGTTCAATGATCATTAAGAGTGAAAAGCGTGAGAGAGAATTTCTCCCTTTGGAAGTCTGTTCTAACTTTGTGTAGCATGAAAGACCTCACTAGAGCTGTTTATGTCCTGGCTTTATTAAACGTACATGTTCTAGTCTTTCTGCTTTTAGGTCCAATGTCTAGGGACATGTTGGCTGTGGCAGATGTTTCCATACCGATTTTCTGGAAAGCTGGCTAAGTATCATCCCTGTAGGAAATAGTCGCAGTAATTTTTGGGGGTCCTTGCAGCGTCATGGAAATATGAGAAGATAGAGCAGACCCAACAACAGGTTGTATTTTTAGAGCATTTACCTGCCTCCTGTAATTCTTAGAAAATAATTTATAAATGGTATTTGTAAATGCCTTTTTCAGATATTGTTTCAGATGTTGATATTTTCAACAACTATCACTTTCAAATGTTGATGACTTGGCCAAATATGGTTATTAATAATGCAAATAACAAAATGCAGTTTCCTGGACTTGTTTTGTCTATACTGTTATTAATCTCACTGTGTTTCAAGCCATTACATAAAATTAGATGATGGAAGATAATTCCTCAAAATTTTTGGAACATTTTGCACTTGATCAATAAGGCTATCGAAAGACCCAACTATAATTACTATGGTTTATGTTTGTATAAATTAAATTCCCCTACTGTTATATAGTCAGAAATGACATGATAGATTTCGTGCAAATCTTACTAAAAATTACCTTCAAGAGAACAGAAAATAGGGAAAATTCATTCAAAAAGTGCAATTTTCAGAATGACGTAGCTGACAAAAATGCAGGTTAAGAACTATCATAGAAACCTGAATCATAACAGGTTCATCAGAGTCTGATGAAATAACTACCATGTATTTGCTACCTTTCTGATTGACCTAACAGTGGGCTATTATAAAATAAGGTTTGTAATGAGATATGGAAGAGGAGAAGAAAAAATGAAGTACAAATACAGAGCTAAAATATTTGAGTAGGAAAATAGTGTACATTATGAAATTATAGATTAACCCCAGTAGAAAATGGGGTCTCTCATTTTGCCATTCAATCTTTTGATTAATGGTACAAGTGAAAAAACATCTTTTTATGGACTAGAATGTCTGTTGGAAGCTGTTCTATATCTGCAACTCCAAACCATGCTGGTTACTTACGTTATAATAATTATAATAATTATCTTGGGATTTATTTTTTTTTCCCCACCAAACATGTTTATCTGTGCTGATGGACCTGAAGAACATGATGCACATGATTCTCCTTATTATGCATGATATTATTATTCATAAGAAATACCAAACCAATGGTGGGTGCTTGCATTTCTGATACTTGAAGCAGATAATCCATTGTATATGGACTTGTCACTCCTGATTATGGCAAGTAATACTCCTTTGGTTGTCTCTAATAACACATTATTGACATTTTTAATTCATGCACATATTCCTGTGATCAATATTCAGGGATTTTTATGTTAGGGATAGAATGAAAAGTAATACTGAAAATATTAAATAATGTCATTATATAAGTAAATTGCTCACCATTAGCTGGAATCTGGTCTATAGCACTTCATTTGAAAATAGATATTCCAGACGTGGTGAAACTAAGGCCAGATAAAATCATGGGGGTAATGGAGAAACATTAATTAAAAAAAAAAAAGAAAAAAGGGGATTATTTTCCTCTTGAGAATAAAATCCTAAACCCTAAAAGACAGAAAAAACGCCAGAAAATAATGGAGGCTAAAGAGCAGGGAAATCAGATCCCTCTTTTTGTCTGTTTTGTTATATAAGAGTATAATAATCATTAATGTAACTGAAAGGAAACAATTTCAAAAAGAATGAATAGTCTTTTTTAGCAGTGACATTTTTTAATTAATACTATTTAATTCTGCAAGTAATGGTGCTTTAAAATTAAAGCGAGCTAAGAAAACAAGGATTCTAGGTAGAATAAACTCCCACACTGAAGGAAGCAAGTCAACCTTTGCTTCTTAGGCTTTGGAGTGGAACTTTCTTTAGAAGGAGGTTCTAGCAAATTAGCCTTGTACAGGGTTTTCATACCCTCATCAAAGGTACCTAGTGGCAGCCATTGTCTGGCACAGGATATATTACTAGGTGAGCTATATGTATATTCCAGAATGGAAATGTTTGTATTCTAACATCATCATCACAGGAAATGGAAAATTTTACTTGACTTGGTGGGCTTTGGGTTTTATTCTCAGTTTTGAAATTCTCATCACTATTGCAAATTTATCATAAGGAACACTTTCACATGGCTGTGTCTTCAAAATTTTAAGTCCTAGACAGGTAGGGAAAATAAATAAATCACATAACACATTCCTCCTGTTTGTTTCTTCCTGTTAAACTCAGCTCTCTCCCTTGGGAAGTCTGTTAGCATTTCAGCTGAGTCTCCGCAGTTTGTGTACCTGGTTCTTAAAAGAACTATAAGTCTTTCATGACAACAAATGCCTCTTTTCTGCATAGAACTAGGAAAATGGATCATTCCCTACGACTGCCTTCAGAATTATTGGCATAAACAGAGCAGTGTAGCCTTTGTACTTTGACTTCAAAGTTTCGACTTTTCTGTGTTATCTTCTTTTTAATATATGGCCCTTTCTACCATCTGCTTAGTTTCTTACCTTTCTTTTCTACCTTCCCCCCTGCACCCTGCCCTTCCCCCCCCCCCCCCCCCGCCCCCATCCCCCATTTACCTACAGCCCTCTTTTTTTGGTAGTGCTTAACTGACTGTCTAGCCCTTCTGTAAGAAGTTCATCATACTCACCAGCAATTTCATTATTACTGAGAATCTAATCAATCACTGGGCCTTTCCATTGAAATAAAATGTCCAGACTTTTAAAAATTGGATGGATTAGGTTAGACATTTGGGATCCCCTTTTAGATACTTAATGAAGTGACCTAACTTTTAAAAATTTCATATGCTCATTGGCTCCCAGTAATTTCTTGAATACTCTGATAGGAAGTGTCCATCAAAAAGACCAAAGGTAATGATCTTGCAACAAATCAAGGTAATGTAGCAAGAGGAGGCCTGTTCATTACTTTGCTTCATTGTGATGTCCAGCAACATCTTGAGGCTGCTGTTTCTTGTGATCAGACTGCATCTGAACCCGACTGTTGGTTCTTAAAAGTTGAAACCCAAACCTGAAAATGTGTAGGTAACCAGACGGCAGTCATGAAATACCATGAAATCTTCGTAACCTCTTTTGTTGCTGAGTGAACAAATTGTCTCTTATTGTAGCTAATGCAGATTTCACGTAGTGGGTTTATAAATCCTAACTAGGGTCAACATCCCTAATTCAAAACTGAGATAAAAAAAAATCCAAAGCAGAATAGCACAGTTTATAGATGTTTTTCTGTAGGCGTCACACAAGACATGGCGAAACTGGTAACTATAAAGAAGCCAAAGATTTTCTTTTTACAAGTAAAAGGAAAAAAATACAGTTTTAATTTAGTTTAAATGTTTTGGATTTGGACAATGTATTTTGATAACTCAGGTAGACTACTTCATTAGTGTAGCTATCTGTCTTCTGATTAAATTTGCAGTACTTGGAACCTGTTCACAGTTTAAAATTTGATTTTTAGCCCAAGATTATTTCAGTCCACAGAAACTGTGTAACTGGATGGGGGACAGTCCAGTGTACGTCTTACCAATCAATAGTAACTGTGTTATTTCGGTTTCAGATGGAAGCTCTTATAAAATCATTGGACAATGTGTTTATAACAGTGCATCAGTAAATTACTCAGAAGGATTTTATAAGGACTATTGCCATCTTAAAAAAGCATTTTTTAAGATGGCAGCAAATAATTACATATATTGACTGTTCCTGCTGCTGTTGTGTTTGTTAACATTGTATTTTTTGCTCTTGAAGATTTAGGAAAATTATACCCAAAATTTAGTCCCTGTGGATTTCTGAGTAAAGTACAACACTATATAGAGCTCTCAGTTCTTAGTAAGGATTTATTTTTATCAGCATCACATAATTTTATCAGCAAATCTAAGTCTGAAATAAGTCCTTACGAGCTGATCTGCTTGGAAAACAACTTTGAGAATTGTTATGGAGCTGGACATTAAGGACTTTCAGGAGAAGACAGTCTGAATCACAAATTCTGAATGAGAAAGAAGCTGGAACATTTCTTTCTCCTGTGAAAATTCTGTCAGAGGGTAGGAAAATGCAGGCAATAGTCCTATGGTGAACCTGAGATATTCCTTTATTAATGAGAGCAAGTAAACGCCACTTTGGACTCCAGAATAACCCTGAATCTAGAAAGTGATGTCTTGCACTTCCATACTGAACTAAGCCTTTTGTCTGGAATGGTCTGCAAGATTAGTTTTAAAACAAAGGACAGGGAGAGAAAAATAACTTTATACCTGGTAAAAACACACTAAGTTTAACAGGAAACAACATGTAAAAAAAATGCATTTTTATCCTCTAGATCTTATATTCACATAATCAAGAATACCTGGAAGTTTTTTTTTAATTTTGAGTTTTCAGCAGGACGGGTGGGGAAATGTAAACAAGGTAGCACAGTGAAATTTAGTCTGGCTGGAATTCATGGTGTTTTGATTCCTGAAAGACCAAATAGCCAAATATGGGGAGCCTTTATTTTGACTTGTATAATGTAGGAAATTTTGTCACCTAATTATTATATTTTCTTACTGATATTAGTAACTTGTCATCTATTCACATGATAGACGTTTAGGAGTTAAAAGACTGTGGTGGCCTGACCTTGGCTGACTGCCAGACCCCGACCCAGATGTTCTTTCATTCCTCTGCCTCAACAGGACTTGTGGAGAAAAGAAGATGAAAAAGCTTGTGGGTCAAGATAAAGAGAAGGAGACCACTTACCAGTTACTGTCATGGGCAAAACAGACTTAAGAAAATTAACTTGCTTCATTGGGAATTAAAATAGACTTGGTTGGTGAGAAACAAAGACAAAAAACTGAAACACCTTCCTCCTCCTCCCCTTCTGCCCTCAGCTTCACTTCTCCATTCCCCAGTTCTCCACCTCATCCCTGGTGCAGGGGCATGGGGAATGGGGTTTGGGGTCAGTCCATAGCAGTTCCTCTGTGCTGCTCCTTCCTCCTCATGCTTTGCCCCTGCTCCAGTTTTGATCCTTTCCATGAGCTGTGGTTCTTCAGGTTAAACCTGCTCCTGAGTGGATCCTCCGCTGGCTGCAATGATGGGTCTCTGCTCTGGCATGGTCCTCTCTAAGGCTGTGGGGGAATCTCTGCTTCAGCACCTGGAGCACCTCTTCCCCCTCCTTCTCTGACCTTGGTGTCCCTAGGGTAGTTTCTTGCACTTTCCCCCTCTTACTCCTCTCTTCGATGTACTTTCTTAAAATATGTTTCCACAGAGTTGCTACCATCTTGGCCAAGGTGCTCAGCTGTGCCCTGCAGTGGGTCCACTGGAGGTGTGTCTGGCACAGGACAGGAGAGCCCCTGCCTCTCCTCACAGAAGCCACCCCTGCAGCCCCACTTGCTGCCAGCACCTGGGAACGGACAGCCAATACAGGGACTAAGCATGTGTTACTGATATCGAGAACTCAGATTCCCAAATTATCAAAGTCTCTCTGCTCTTCACTTTCCTGTCTTCTCCACCTCCCTTTTAAAAGATGCAACCTGAATCCGATTTACACAGACAACCTGCACAGCACGGTTTAAGGACTAAGATGAAGTAGGGAACAAGTACTGGCAGGAAAGCATAAGCATGTCAGATGGAAAAAGATTTTAGAAGATAGGAGCCCGCAGCAAACAGATAACTCAGACACAGTACAGCACATAGAACAGTTTAGGTGCCAGGTGTGGCAAAGCTATTGCTAGTTCCATGTCAGTCATTGGGCTATGTTGTGTCTCTTAGGTGTATTAATAAAATGATACTGATATTGTGCATATTGTTCCCATTAGTTGTTCCTCTGTCCTTGTTAATCTTATAGTCACCCCTGTTGAGCTATGGGATGTGGTGCCACGTGGAGCTTTATTCATACATAGTGAAGGGCATCATAAGGGAACTGAAAGAGCCACCAACAAAGAGAATTCACTGTCTGGATCTGTGGATGTTATTGCCCAGCAGAGGTCATCTTTTCAGGCCTAGAGGCACTTATCTTCATAAATGCAGAACTCTCATCTATATGTGTTTCATTATGCCCTGTATTTAAGTTCTCTGGCCCAGGTGTTCTTTAGCTTCCTTCAGTCACTGTCTGATAAGAATCCTGAAACATTACCAGCCATCTTGAAAAAATATGTTATAAGGCTTTTGAATGTTATACTGAAATTTTATACTTTGTATGAGGTTGGCACATTCTCTCTTCCTTAAGGAGATAGCACATTTTAAAATTTTATTTTCATGTAAATTTCATTTAGTCTTTCATTTAATGCTTTGTGTTACACTGTATGTTTCTAACAGGAATTTATCAGCAACCTTTTAACTGTCTGTGCAAAACAGGCAAACAGACTGTCTGTAACCTAAATTATGTGCTATTTAAGAAGGTTCTTCCACTTTGACTTCTGAATTAAATTTACCAGGAAGATCGTTTAACACTGCTAAATCCTGACTTTTTTGAAAGGAGGTTATCTCTTTCAAAGAGGCACTAACCTTTAACTAACACACTCCATTCTGCTTATCCTCTTTCTACCCTGGAGAAGGGATACCTCATTCACCATGGCTGAGATGGGATAATTCTCTTTTGTGCAGGTTCCCTTGCAACTGAAGCTGTTCATCCATGAAATGTTAATCTCTTCCCTGCCAGCTTCTGAATGCCAGCTAACCACACTAAGGGGGATCTCGGCAACATTGTTTTTGCTTGTTCATAGACTCTAAAAGACAGCCTTGAAATAGGTCATACACAAGCAAAATCCTTTGTTGCAATTGTTGCTCTCATGGAGAAAAACATTTTAATTTGGTATTAAAGTCCAGTTTAATTTAGTCTGGGAACACAAATACCATTATGCATTAATGACAATTGTGTCATTACTCTATGGCATTGCTACAGACAGAATTAAGGTTTTAATTTATCTAAGTATTCCCATAGCTTCATGTCTTTGGGTTTGTTTTACTTTTACAGGGTACATCTAGATCTCCCGGGCTTCTAAAATTTTGGGGAAGAATTAGACTATTGTTTTAGTATTTTACTCCAAAATGCTGAGAGTATTGTTTTTACACAGACACAGATTTTTGTTTTTAAATAGCTGGAGTTCAGGTGAATAAACCAAGCAGGTAGGAATAAAATCAGTGCTCACAATTTCTTTTAAAGCCTAACAGGTATTTAGCATGGCAAGAGCAAGAACATACATGAGTGTTTGAGCATTGTGGTCCCAGGTGTTGCCATCTGTTAGCAAGAGCAGCTGCTTAAAAAGGGGGCGGCAGAGAGTTCGCTGGTATTAGTGGAAGCAATATCGCAAACAGAGAGCTTTGGCTTGCTTTCCCTTGTGGGCATATGGAGTGAAATAGATGGCTATGTAGATTGATTTAAAACCCAGAAGAGTGTCTGAAGCGAAGACACTGAGCTGAACTGCTTGTCTGGCTGAGAGGAAGAGGAGATCTCTGAGTGGTACTTGAAGTCCTTTCAGTATTATCGTTACACAGAGTATTTATTAACTAAATCTGCCTCATTGCTGTCAAAATTAGCATGCTTGCTCATGCTTCTGAAATTTTTCATGCTCCCCCACAGGGAAAGGAGATAGAATTGTGTGATATATGTAAACAGGGATTAATTTAATCTTCAGCCAAATCCACACATTGCTGTGCAACTGAAGTTTGCATAGGATTATGAAGGCAATATAATTAGATACAGTTAGACATCTTGCTTTTTGAAACTTCATATATTTCTAGGTTTTTTTAAAAAGATTAATCCATCATATCTCCTGATTCAACATTAAAAAGAGATTAGGAAAAAAACCAAGTTTACACTACATTGCATATGCAACGGGAAGAAAAGTTGTTTGGCATCTAGGCAAAGGAATAGATCTGATGTGACCCTAAAAGGCACCTCAATCCTCTCTGCAAAATGGTGATTGTCTTGCCCAGGGACATATGTTGAAACAATGTTCATAACTTGGGACGTTTTGCTTGGTTTGATTCCCAGCACAGTTCATCACTTGATTGAGTGACATTTATTCTGCAACAGCATATGAACTCCAGAATGGAGAAACGAAAAAAATCCCAAACCAAATTACTCCTTGCACTCCCTGCCAAAACAAAAAAAGCAAACATACCCTTCACATGCTACAAGAAGCTGGAAAAATAAAAAATGTATCATATGTAATACTCTCTTATACTTTAGACGATTATATCTAAGTAATTTCCATATTAATCTTAAACTATGCTTGGGATTTTTTTTAAAAAAGAGAAAAGAGTAGAGTACAACTGTGGGGTTTTTTTAAAGAAGAGAACAGAGTAGAGTACATCTGTTTTGATACAATTTTGACTTATTTATTATACATTTGACTTAATTATTATACATTTTAAACAAAGGAATGTCATTCATCTTACCTCCAAATACCTAAAATCCTTCAGAATTCAGACGTAAGTATGATTATCTCCATGACATCTAAATTGCTGAAAAAGTCAAACATAAATAAGAGAAGAAACTCCAACTTATTACACTCTAAAATTGTAGAACCATTATATCTTCTTCTAAAATAGCGTGTGTGTTAATAGCAAAGGAAACTAAGATGAGTTTTCTTGAAACTTCTTGTGAAAACTTTATCAAATATTTTGATTCTCTATGTGTTTCCACAATACCTATAGTATTAATGCTACCTCCTGAAACTTGTGAGCCAAGATGCAGATGCTTAGAAAGAGCAGTCTGTTGCGACAGAGCACCACGTTAGTAATCACTTAACAGAAGAAAATTCATCTGCCTGATATCTGGCCCTGAATTCTAGGATTAGTATTAAAGCTATCATATTACTAATAAAATTAGTCTTGAAAAGGAGTGAAGCTGAGACATGTGAAATCCAAATTTAACACCTCAGTTAAAAAAAATGAGGTCATTTAGGTCTCAGGCCTGACTCTCCTAAAATCAATGAAAAAAATTTCTCTGACTTTTATTGAAAGTAAGAAAAAGCTCATATTCTTTTATTGTTTTGCTGGTAACTACAGTCTCATTAGTCTGAAATAAGCACAAATGTGGAAGCAATTTCTAACTAAATAAATACAGAAAAAGTAAAAATAAGATAATGTATACTCTGTATGTTTCATTGGTAGATTGTGTAATGTATTGATAATCTGTGTTTTAGATGAAAAAAATGAAATTAATCTAGCCTGTCAATTGGGAAAGTATTTAGTGTGAAATCACTTAAGAAATTTATTAATAAATACAGTGACAGTAAGGAATAATTATAGAACTGTACAGTAGGTAAGGACCTGGTAAGAAGCAGGTTTGGACTAGAGTTATTTGCATTACTAAAGAAGTTGGTCATGGGACTAGTTTCACTTATGATTTTCCCAAATATCAAGTGGAAGTGTCCTAGTGAATCTTTAAGATGTCAAGAGGAAAACAGCTTGAATTCTGTGGAGGACTGGGATGGTGTAGAAAGACCTGAAGGAGCCTGAGGACAACAGAAGTAGAAATGAGTTTAAATTAAGCGGTACAAAATGCAAAGTTCTGTTCTTTGTGATTAACAAAAAATTATTCCAGAAGCTGGAAGCTCATCAGTTAAAAATGTCAGAGAAGAAAGCACTGCTACATTAATCAAATGCAGAATGACTGAAGCGCTGATAAAATGGCAAATGCAGTCCTAAACTGTCTCAGATAAGATATTTCTAGCAAAGACATGGAAGTATTAAAGCCATTCTACAAAGTACTGGGGAGACATAATTTTAAATACTATATTCAATAAAGATGAATTCAATCTCAGCTGATGAGAGGAAAGAGAGCCTACTGGAAAGTAAAAGAGCACAGCTTGTTTAGGATAGAAAAACAAAGTCTAAGAAGGGGTATAATAGATGTTTATGAATACAGTGGGAGGGATAAATAAACTGAATAAATTGAAACTGGACTTTTGTAACCCTCAGAGGAATGAGATTCTGAAGTGATCTTTCGGTAAAAGTAATGAGAATGAGACACACAACTTTCTTTAAAAGGTAATAATTATTCTGAAATATAGACCATGATTGCCTGTGATATCAAAGGACTTAAACTGATGATGTGGGAAGTCTCCTCCAGTCCTGTGTTTTTGCATTGAGCAATCATTCCAGAGAAAATACGTACCCCCTTTCAGACAGGATTTAGCACAAATATCAAGGAACACATGGTAATATTCAATAGCAGATTCACAGTTTATATACTACTTAATCAAGCACAACACAGTTTTAGAGAGAACTTTAAAATAAATAGTTGTAGTAGAATAAAAATTAAGTATTATATCTATATAATAACATTATGTAATAAATAAATAAATTTAAAATCAATTTAAAAAAAAAACAAAAGAAAAAAGAAGACACCTTACCCGCCTCCTGATCACAAAGTCTCCATACCAAAATAAATAAATCCAGAGACTATTCTGACATCTGAATGTTTTTCACTAAGTATGACAATGCTCTGCTCTCTACAGTCATTCAACCCATCTTGTATGCAAAACAGCTTTGAACACAGGCAAGGGAGTGGATTGCTGTCCTGTTTCCTGATCTGCATGTAACCCTGGACAATGCTCTCAAGCTTAAATGAGTCTACTGAGAAACTCTCCTAGATGTCTTTAGGGTATAGAGACAGAAGATACATCTGTCAGTGGAGGCCTTTTTAGCTTTGATGATTGCTTGTTGCAAACAAGAGAATCTCCTGCCTGGAAGAGCTTTTCTCCCTGGCTGGCAGTTGCCATCCAGAAGAAATCAACTTTGAACATGGATTTATCTCGTACAGTCAGTCAGCTTCTCAAGGTTTCATACAGTGCCTTGACACAGCAAGCAAAGGCCTACCATAAGAGACATTGAAGTAAATAAGAATCTTTCAACAAACAATTAGCTTTGGATAAGACTTAAGGCATTGAAATTTATGGCAATCTAATGTTGAAGGTTTAATCTCATGTTTTTAAGGTTTACCTGCATTAAGCCTTTGAATAACATTTCATCCTCCAAATTAGTATATTCTGCAGTCTCAGTTACCAGCGACCCCGAATATTACTCAACTTCTTTGCTTTAAACTGTTTTTGCCTAATGAATGAAGCTTTTTTACACCGAATTAATCTTTAAGTGTATGCAATCTCCCTCGCTTGCAATTCCACGCTGTCCTGTGTTGTTTCATTGCAATTTTCGTTTTAGTACCCCGGGCAAGAGCATATCTTATCCCACACACCAACATGAACTGACATTATAACCCTCTCGTTTGTTATGGACTATTTTTGTCTCCCCTGTTTCTTTTGTTGTTTTATTTCTTCAGTATACATTAAGTTTTGATTCAATAACAAGGGTGACTATTCTATGTTTATCTTTTACTGGTTCTATGTCTACTTTTTTGCTTTCATGTACTCCTTGGAGAAAGATTACACAATCTCTGGAGGTGACAAGTCAGACAGTTGAAATGTCAGCACAGCATCTGCTAAAGAAAATAAATAAGCACAGAATACATACCCTGACTGTGGGAGTCAAACTTCATTTTTTAACTGGCTTTCAGCTACTTATAGTTTGCTGCAAAAAATGGAAACAGAACTGTGCTTTATACAACTGTTTTACTTAAAATCAGATCTTTGTTGCAATCTAACATAGACTTACATCCAATATTTATGGGAAGCTATCACTTGAAGATACGTTATAGCATTTATTTCAAAAATTATCATATTGTTGCTCTGTTTTTGAATTCCAGAGTATGTATATGAGCTTAATCTCATAAATGAAACCAACCTTCTCTTCCATCTCTCCCTTCTTTTTGTTTTTGGATTTTGGGGTGGTTTTTTGGTGTGAATGTGGTGAATATCTTTTCCTTGCATGCAGTAGTTGGGAGAAACGTTGGACAGGGAAGTGAAACAGAGTGAACAGAGATCCTTGACGTGGCAAGACTGTTATGTTCATTTTCTTCCAACTTAACGGTGGACAAAAGAAAGGATATCCTGAGTGTTCCTCAAAGGCAAGATCGACAACACAGTAAGTTCTGTATAGCATAAGAAGTGACTTTTCTTTCACTGTGTAAGGCTTAATATTTGTCTTCTGAAAAAAGTTGCTACAGCAATATTGAGAATACTAAAGCTGAATTATATAAAAATAAAAAAAAAACCTTTTATTTTTTTTCTTTAAGCAAAGAGGTGATGTTATGGATAAAGAACAAGGTATTTATTCTCTTCTTCAGAAAACATCTTTTGCTAGAAGTGTACACTGTTCTAAAAGGGTGTGTAAGTATCTCATTTACTTGTAGTTTTACAAGATCAGCCAGAAGTGTTGTCCAGGTGGAAGCCTCCAATATTATGATTAGACATATTTCGCTCTTCAGAGTGGAAGAATGTCTGTCTTTGTGATCTTATCATCTGAGGTATGTGCTTAGTATAATATCTTTTTATCATACAGAGGATCTTTCCAGTTGCAATGTGGGTAGGTGACAATGAGGGAAAAGGGAATTTTGTCAAAATGAGTACGTATTTAAGAAACTTACCTCTTAATCCATATAATACTCGGATTTTTTCAGCTACAGTAGTGATAGTGGCTGCTGATGTTGGAAAATAAATAGCTTGGTCCTGTACCAAATTGACATTTTCTAAATTTAATTGATTTTGATCTCATCAAAATGTATTAATTGTGCAAATTATGAAAAATTTATCTTATTTTTGTTTTCAGCTTAATTTTTTTTCCATAGGCTTAAATGTTACACCTAAAAAGTCAGCAGACCTCCTGGAGGCAGGAAGTGAAACTCATTTCAATTGCAAACTACATTAATTCTGAGTGAAATCAAACTTATTCTCACATATGTTAAGGCAAGCAATTCCTTGTGAAAAATTGCAGATTTTTAATAAGGGCATTTTCAGTGTTCCCATTCCATTCTGACAAACTCATAAATCATTTGCTGTCTTTCAACCATTGCAGGCTTATCAGTTCATGTAAGTAAATGTGACAGCTGAATACTGCTGAAATCCATGCAGCAATACCTCTGTTACCATAATAAACACAACTTGACCTCAAAGATGACTGTTTGGTTTGTTGAGGCTTTTGGTCTTTGGCTTTGTTTTGCTTTATTTCAAGCATCTCTTAGAGTATAGGAAACAAGATGAAAAGCCTAGCCTAAACAATATTTTGCACTCTCCCCCCCGCCTCTGACAGTACAGTCAATGATAAACACATTTTCATCATGATAATATCCCCATGTTTTCTTTCAGTCAGCACTTAAGACAGAGAGGAAAATATAATTTTGTTTAAGACATTATTTTGTAATAGAGGAAGGAGGATAAACATTATTCATTTCTAATATTTAGATAAAAATCCCATACAAGTTCATCAGCATCTGTAGGACTCACCGTATTTGTAACATGTGAACTTTGCTTTTCTTGTAATGATGACCACATGGCAATCATTTTATGTATATTGTAAGGCTACCATATTCACTAATGGCATGCCCTAGGTGATTTATTGGAGTATATACAGCATTCAGTACTCGCAGTCTCTGTAGGCTAATTAAAAATATCAAATTTTATGGAAGGTGCCTTGCTGTTTATTTTGTTGGATTGTAAATTGTGAGAATGCTTTCAATAAATTATACATGCCCACAGCAGGGAAGAAAGTGCAGAAAAATGTGAATGGGGTGCAATCAGACTAATAAGAAGAACATTCAGGGTCCATAATTTTGCACTGACAAAATTATTTGGAAACAGAATTTTGAGAAGGTAAAGACAGAACAGTGACCTTATTTGAATGTTTCCAAATTTATGACAGTATCCAAACACAAATCACTTTTCAAGGCTGCTGAACAGTTATATAGGAACATTAAATATTATTAATTTGTGTCTATTATTTCTTACTGTCACTCATGTATCTCAGTAATTGAAATGCTGAGTAACAGTTTCCCTCCTCAATTCTAATGATGCCCTTTATAATCTTCTTTTTAATGCAGTGCCTGAACTTTAGAAAGGTTGTTCGCTGCCAAATGTCAGTCTATTGCATGATGTAGCAATGGAAACCCTCTTGTTTTATCCATTTTGCTAGATAAAATTGTTGTGGACTAATAAGGTTGCTAAATGTTTGGCTCCTGTTTCCTGTTTATTAAGTAAAAAAGGGAATAAACCAAATCCAATAAAAACAGCACTTCCGGTCCAATCTCCCACTGATACCAGGGCAAACCAAGGTCTTGTTATTAAATTTAGGGGGAGAAGAATCCAGTTAGTCACCTTCTACTTCAACAGAAAAGTCAACCTAAAAACAATTTCATAGAGAATGTAACATGTTAGTAAAGATACAAAAATTAGTTCATAATTGTAAGCTAATGCAGACTTGACAATGTTCAACACTACAGCTTTCACCCAGATGAACAATTTACACCCACTCCCAGTTTAAAATACAAATCCTTCTCTTTGCAGGGAAAGCTCGACAAACTATGGAGATTTACCCTAGTAAGAAATCCCATTGGCAAACCCTGTTCTGCACTGGTATTTGCATTACTATGGCTGCATTGATGCAATAAGTGCCTTGAAGTAGACAAATTTTTAATATAAAAGTCAATGGAAGAAATTGTTTTCTTTTTCAGTAAAACTTTGGTGCTGCAGGGCTGCATAATTGTGGAAGGCTTTTCTGTTCACTCTGTGCTGTCCACTTTAAGGCTGTTTTCAAACAGTTTGTGCGTGTAACATTGGACTTCCCTGAAATGTGCACAAGCTACAAGACTATTTCCTAAGTATAGCTACTCCAGGCACCGCTAAAGGCTTGTTCCTATCATAGAAATAACTGTGCTCTACGTTTTTTGCATCAGTTTAGAGAGTGTGAGGAAAACATGCTTCTTCTCTCCAAGACCCTATCTCCAGCTAAAACAAGAATCATCCAGTCTCTCTCATTTCATTTGAACATTCTCTCTGTAAGCATCTGAAAAAAACCTCATGGTTTTTTTCATCTCAACTGTTTGGTGGGTGGATAAGAGGAAGACTCTGAGGGGGTGGCAGGGAACAGCCCCCTTGAAAATGAGCGCTGACTATTTGGAGGAATACAGAAGAAAACAGAAATCACCTGTTTCACCTGGACAAGAACTGTGCAATATTCAGTGGCTAGAAGAAGAGCAAGAAGCTCATGAACCATAAAAACACATTGTTCAATTCCTTCCATACTCCAAACGTAATGCCTGAATAATTTAATCAGTGCTTATAAGCTTAGTTGTACCCTTGACACAGAGCCAAATGAGAAGACCTTGGCAGTGTGGGAATTCTTGGTCTAGCAGCCAGGCCTTGAATCATGTCCTAGGTCTGTCTTCTTGGAGCGTTTAGCCTGCAGAGTGCTCAGGAAACTTTGATGTCTCTAACAAGTGATTTAAAATCACCTCAAATGCCAAAACATTTGGTGTGTGCAACAAGAAATGTCCACTACAGCTTAACAAACTTCAGCATGAACACTTGTTCTCCTGGCTGCTCTCCTCAAGCTCCTGTGGGCAGCCAGGTAAACAGACAGCTGTGAGTATTGCCTCATTCCCCTGACTTTGTTCTGAATGAATTGGGAGGGCTGAGGGGGGGATAAGTGGCTATAGCCACCATGATCTCTGGCTGTCACCCTGATTACAGTCTTTCTTTCTGAGGTTTTTCTCGGGCTGCCAGCCCAAAGACTAGCTGTGAACTGTCTCTTTTCACAGCTGAGGTCCAAACAAGCTTCTCTACAAAAGGATTATGCATGAGCCGCATTCAGCAGGGATATGCAAGGGAGAGGAGGTTTGTCCTGACCACTGATCTGTAAGGGAGTCTTGTAGTTACTTTGATTAACATATATGTTAGCTGCAGGTATCCCAAGAGTCTTTGTGCAAATCTGGATCTCAGCTGCCACTTGTTCCAGTCTGTACATTGCTATTTAAACTTTACCCACGCCCAAGCATCGAACCATGCACCTCCACTGACTCTTTAAAAAGCAAGACACTTGCCATTTGGCAGCTCTGTTTCCAGACCTTGGTTTGCTTTGGCTGTCTTTTTTGATTCCAAGCTTATGTAAGCCGCTGATCATAGATGTTCTTACTTGTGACAGAATGATATGGTGTGAAAAAGATGAAACAGCAAGCATGAAGGAAATATTGGCTAATGATACAAAGGCAAATTCATAAACTTTGAAAACCCTCTCTTTAATGTCCAGAATAATCTCATAAGGTCTCACTGAAATATTGAAAATTTGGGTCCAAATTTCCATAGCACCTTGTGCCATATGATTAAAAAAGAGATGAAGAATGTTCCAGTGTACAGAAGATGTTGGCAGTGCTTTCTGTATACTTTACACTCACTTTGCTTAGGTTTCAAATACCTTTGTAGGCTAAGATGTCAAGCAGCAGAGTGAGTTCTCTATTATTTTAAATGTGTTTGTATGTTGTTATGTACTTCAGATATCTCTGGTAGTACTAGATATCTGATTAGACAGTTCAGTAAAAAGCTCAATAAGCAAACAGATGCCAGAGTGTATTAACTATCCATAGTAATAACAATTCCACGTCAGAAAAGTTAATTCAATGGCAAATAATTCTGCCAGAAAAAAAATTGTCTCCTATGACAATAAGTATCTTTGTTTCACCTGGAGACCATTATCCTTTGAAAATGTTATACCCTGCAGATATTATTGACTTAAAAGATGGCAACTGAGAAATTTTAGGAGCCTTTTTTTCAATCAAAGTGGTTCAATTAGCATTATTAATGACTAAACAGTGTTGTTTCTTTAATGTGAAGCCTTTACTTTTTAGACTGTTATCAAACTGTGTGCACCATGCAGCTTCAGTGCCATGGAGCTTGTTTTGAAAAGCTTTCCAAATAGATATAAAAGAAATAAATAAGTAAAAATGCTCATTTGCTAGTACATTTTTCCGAGACTTAAAATAAAATAAGTTTTATTTTTCCTCTGAAACTTCAAAATCATATAAAGTTGCATCCTGCTGCAGTTACCTGAGATATTTGTGTCTGTTTGCCTGACAAACTCTTAAGAGTGAATACTTTTATGATGTTACTTGTACCTTCTGAAACAGTTTTGAGCTTTAATGAAAGTAAGTGTAAAATCTTTGAAGAAACAACCTTTGCAAGTCTGAGCAATGCAACTCTTAATTTTTAAGCACCGGAATTCAGACTGAAATCTATAGTTCTGCATTAGGCTTCCTACACAAGGAAAAAAGGCTTCCCAGAATGGGATGCATAATGTCTTATAAGCTCAGCAGGACACTGCCTGAAATGACATTAAGGAATGTTACAAATATGCCAAAAACCCTTCCGCCTTCTGGGAATCGGATGCCCCTCTCTGGGCTGTAGAGAAATGTCTCTTCCCATGTCCTGAGCAAAAATGCCTGTGTCTCTTATTTAAAAAATAAAAAAATAAATAATGAGCAAAAATAATGTTCTGCTTTCAGAGCAGCAGTGTGTACAGTAGCCTATTTACAATGGAAGAAACCGAATATAAAGTATTTCATCCAATGAAGACATTCAGATCCATCTTCTAAGACACTGTGTATCAGGCCTGACTCTCCACTTCTCTTTAAGTTGGAGGGTCCTGCATGGGTTATCAGAATATGATGCACCTATACCCACTAAATATTTTAAAGTTTGGTTTTTTGTTGATTTGTTTGGTTTTTTAAAGAATTATGGTTTAAATGTACTCCATCACTAAAATTACAGCACCCTCTTAGCAACTTTAACTTAGTGTGTGCTGATCTGAAGACTTAGTTCTATCCATATCACTCTGATCTTTGAAATAGATGTAACACCAAGAATTAGTGAATGTTGCAGAGGGAATTTTTTATTGGTAAATTGAATTTCTTTGAGCTAGTACAACCAAAGACCAGCATCATACCAGAACTCCACAAATAAACTGACTTCTTGTGCCTGCCCAAAACAATGCCAGAGATTCAAAACGGTTCTCGGTATGATGGGAATAGTTCTTCCATTTGTAATTCCCACTACTAACAAAGATCTAGACATTTTATTGTGCTGCTTGATGACACATAAAGCAATGAAACGATGTTTACAAAAAACAACTCTTTGTCATATTGCATTTAAATCCAGGTCTTGTGTGTTTTGAATATAAAACCTTGTAGTCTTACGACATCAAGTGTGTCAAGGAGAAAAAAGCTAAATAGCCATAAGGGAAATTGAATTTTGTTCACACTTCTGCCAATTATTTAGGAACACAGTGTACTTGTTAATATTAATTTAATTTAACTACATGGAAATACATTTTTATTTGCAAAGGAGCACGTGTGGATCCAAAAAATATATTTAGATATCTTATTCCAAACTTCAGGCTGAAAAATGCTAAACCTCACTCAGCTAGGCCTGGGGCTTCTCACTCTCTGATGAAGGACTGGCTGCAAGATTGCAGTCAGGATCTCACTAACCACATGAATCTTTCATTCGTTTCTGCTGGCACCCAATCTCCACAGCGTCACTAAGGTATATTCTTCCTTAAAGTTGCTAGCAGCCTTTCAAATATCACACTTTACTGAGAAACATAGGTTTAATTCCTTCCTGCTGGAGGAATGACTCAAAGCTAGGTTTTTAACTGCCATTTTCTTCATGGCATTGTACGGAAGATGGGCAGTGTCAGTAGATCTGTGTCATCTTTACTTAGTTTTTTGACATAATAATATTTTCTGACTTCTAGGAACATGTTCTGGACTTTAGATCCAGCACAGTCACAGGTGATTAAAGCTCAGATGGGTGGGGTTTCAAGGGTCTTTTAGGTTAGGTATTTGTGGTACTGTCCCGAAACATTAAACTCCTGTATTTGGATTCCATTCTGTGGAGGAAGTGACCAAAAATTTAGCACAGCTGGGCCTGACTTATTGACGGCTACATCCTTTCTTCAGTTTAGTGGTAATCCTTCCATAATTTCAGTAAGGGTTGACAAAACTACTATGCCTATTTCACCTATCTAGCAATATTTTAAAATTATTCCTTGGAAAAAAATGAGCCAAAAGAGAAAATAAGTATGAAGAAATCCAATAGTAGGTCCAATATTCCTTTTTAGGGCTAAAGAAAGAAGCACAAACTTGCAAACCACTCTTCAGGTCAACTTTAAACTCCATATATAACTTAAAAATAGTTCAACTGAATGTTACAAAAGGACCTAACCAGCACAGGTGAACTACTATTTTTCCAAATGAAGACTTAATTCAGTGTCTTATTCATCGCGAACCACATGGGTATTACTTTTAAAGAACTTAATTCTAAGCTCCCAAAATGGACCAATTTACTCTGAGAATTTGGCCTATAGTTACAATAGAGTTTTACAAAATAAATTATACAAACACTGTGATTTCAAATGAGAGGAAAACATTGAAGCTGTGCAAATGCTGGATTAAAGCCAGGAAAAAAGAAGTTTATCTTTCCAAGACGAATATTTTAATAGAATTTGCACCCTTTATCCTTTTTTTAATAGACTGCCCTGTGTCTGATAAAATTAAACAGGATTTATACAGTACTGTAGCAGGGATTACCATGTTTAGGGTAATGCTAAACTCTCACAAATCATTATCGATTTAAAATTATTCTGATTAGTTTCAGATGGCTGGAAAAGGCTGCAAGTGGAATAAATCTAGATGTCTTCTTTTTGTTCTTGGTCCAGCATTGCCCTCATTATGGAAACACCATGCATAGGTTGTGTTGGCAGACTTTGCTTTAAAATACAAGTCTAGGTTTCATGTGAAGAAGCCATTTTTTTACATAAAGTTTCATGGTTCTTGCAATGCAGGATCAGGAAGCAGTTAATCAATAATGTCCAAGCACAAAAACTGCGTCATGTAATACCTGGATTGCAGATGTCATTATTTAGCATCCTCAGTTCTTTTTGATGAGCTATCAAAATATACTGAGACTTACAGAGCCACAAGTAATATTTGAGAATTGAAAGCGTTTCTGTGTTATGTTTAGGGATCTTTATGTTCTTATGAAAGAAGTGTTATAATTGTCAGAGGGACTAACAAATCTTGTATTTTGCTTGCTGGGTCAGAATTCCTGTAAATGTTAAAAATGCCTGTTAATTATAAATTATATCTCTTCATTCTTTACAAATATTACCCAAATGTCCAGTAGTTTTACAACTCTTTATAGGCTTATAACACCTCTGAGAGGGATTGTAAAAGGTACGCTGTAAAGGATGACACAACTTTTAGAGCAAGCAGAAGCAAGGGCCACAGTGAAGAACTTCTATGCTTAGATTGTCTTCCTGTCTTCCCTCTCAGTTTGGAGAAAGTATAGGTTGTGATATTGTGCTTAAAATAGTTCATTATTTGTTCATTTTTAAAAATGGCAACATAGATTCACTAGCTTGACAATTAGGTGTCCGCCTGAGAAAAAGATGTAACAAGCAGAACATAAGAGAATTTTTTTTTTACTCTTTTTAAACACAGGTGTGGCAGCTACTGAATCTTCTGGAGTCTAGTTGCATAGTTTTGAGTTAAAATGGACTGCACTGGGGAGTCTACTGAGAGTAATGTCCAGTTTCTGGCTGTCAACTGGTCTTATGTAGAGAGCAGGTACTCACTCTATTGCTCTGCACTGTCTAAACTGATATGCTTCTGTATATGCCCAGGGATGGACTCTGTAAAAGACGGGGAGCTCCACTGTCTAACACTGAACTGTCACTGGACTCAGGCAGTAGCTGAGCAGGGGATTTCAAGCTGATTACTTTGAAAGTTTAGATACTGTTGTTTTAGGTCCCTGAGCCCTTTTTTGCATTTGGCCCTTTGGGTCATAAGAAGGCCTAAATAGGAATAGACACAATATAATTGTAGAATAGAATATAATACAATAATTTCAGTTGGAAGGGACCTACAATGATCGTCTAGTTCAACTGCCTGACCAGAGCTGATCAAAAGTCAAAGCATGTTATGAAGGGCATTGCCCAAATGCCTCATAAACACTGACAGGCATGGGGCATCAAACACCTCTCTAGGATGCCTGTTCCAGGGTTTGACTATTCTGTCAGTAAAGAAATGTTTCCTAACATCAAGTCTGCACCTCCCCTGACACAGCTTTGAGCCATTCCCACGCGTCCTGTCACTGGATACCAGGGAGAAGAGATCAGCACAGTCCTCTCCACTTCCCCTCCTCAGGAAGCTATAGAGAGCAATGAGGTCGCCCCTCACCCTTCTTTTTTCCAAATGAGACAAACCCAAAGTCCTTAGCCACGTCTCACAGGACGTGCCTTCCAGCCCTTATACACAATAATTATGCATGGGCAAAGAGCAAATTAACTGATGGCTCTTGTATTCACATCCTCAGAACACCGTGATGTAGAGACATGTGAAAGTCAAAGTAATATACAGAAATAATCAAATAATATTACATAATTCCTAATTACAACACATTGATTACTAGCTATCACAAAGGAAAGATGTTTTCAATTTGGACAGTTATGTAGCTAGCTATAACGTCTAAAATTATGTTGGATAATATATTTCTGTTTTCAGAATGGTGACATATCACCACAATTCCAAATACTAATTTAATGTTATAAATAGTTTCTGGCACCTAAACATCTAATAATTAGACAAAGGGGAGAGAATGAGCTCCTGAGCTTCTGCATCTTGAAACTATTTTCTCTTTTGTTAAGAGTTACACAAAACTATGGATTGGGTGAAAAATAGTGAATGGGTTAAAAGAAATAACCGCAACCAAAGAAATCATTGTTACAGGAAATGTTAGGGTAAATGATAGGGCAGACTGTTTTCTGTGTGATGATTTTATTTGCAACGTTTTTATCTTGCTTTTTACAAAGATTAATGTAAACACTGTTACCTTTTTGATAGATACTGATGCAGTAGTATTTGTCCTTTTTTTTTCCTTTTTTGTTTTCTTCTCAAACAGATGATTTTGGAGGACGAAAGCTTATTGCATGTTCCAGTCAAGAAACACTGGCAGTGCTTTTGCAACTAAAATATCTATTTATTTATTGATGTTTTAAAAAATGATCAGCAGTAAATAACAACAAAAGACAGTCAGCCTCCAGCTGCCTGATTGGCTGATGTCAATTTTATGTGGCATAAGTGAGGAGTGAGGCAAATGGAATTGAACACTGCGAATGGATAATGATCTCCCACAGCAAGTTAAATTTCAAGGCACTGTAAGTGAAGTTATATAAAATAAATGCTTATGTGAGGCTGAGACATTTATTTTCAAAGCAGGAGACCATTTTCCAGTCACAAAAGTTCAATTCCACTGTCACTGTTGCTATTATATGAAGGATTAATATTATAAAATCAATAAATAATTGAAAGTGGCTTTGTGGATCAGTGGAAGAGCTATCTGCACCAAAATCCTGCATTTCGATTGTCTCAGGCTGCAGGAATCTTACTCATTCCATGCATGCTGAAGCTAGTTTAGTTAGGAGTCGGAGATATGAGAAAACAAAAAAATGAGGTGAAGTTAAAAGTATAAATTAACTTTTTGGTAAAGTTCCTTAGATTAAGTCTGAAAGTTTTTCATAGGACGAAGAGAGTAATAAATTTTACATTAGTAAGAGCCAAATCCAAGAACAAAATGTGTCATCAAGTAATTAAAAAGGGATGATAGAAGGAGCCCAAACTGGTGGAACATACATGTCAGAAGACATAAGCACAGATTCACCTTCAAATTTTAAGATTAGAATCTTAACTGAATTGAAGTCTTTATTTGTCAGATAAAGTTATTTTTAATTGTGAATGGGTTAATTTATGGACACTGGAATTTTGAATGGCTGTGTTTATGACATGAAGTCATCTAGAGGTCTTTCAGTTACTAGGGTGAGCAAATAAAATACATTTTCTTTCCATTTGTTCTTCTACTCCTTGCCCTACTGCTGTTTTCCTGTCTTCTCACCCTAACCATGAGATGACCTTATCTAGTGGCAGCTTCAGGAAGAAAACACATGATCTGAGGTATGAGCATGGGCCTACAAAGTGGGGGGGGAGGTTTCTCTGATTGAATGGACCTGCCCCTCTATAGCTTCCTTCATGGCTTTTGGACCAGCATAGATGTCTTTGTTCAGAGAACTGGGTTTCTCAGTTCTTCCAGGGTTATTGACCTCAGAGGACATCTGCTGTTTAACACTGTCTGAAAATCCAGTTCCTGTGTCAGGATGTAGAACCAGTTTGCTGCCATGCAGGGTTGGTATAGTTGGTGATGGTGTGATGTTGGAGCATAGAATCATACTCACACTAACCTGAATCTAACCAGGCTGAGCAGTTCTTCTCATAATGACATGATTTTTCAGAACAGGCTGTACAAGAATACACATGGGATTTGTAGCCCGTGCTAGGTCTCCTTCACTCTGCTTTTAGAGTAATTAAAGTTAATACCACATATTAATTTGACTGTCCAGGCCTGAAGGGATTTTGCCTTGAACACTTTTCAAAAACTTGCTAGATGTCTTCTGGCATTTTGTATAACTGGCTCTTAGATATTGTAGAAAACATTATCTCCTTTTTACTGCTCTCCATTGATCAGTCTAGAGAGGAGAAATTCAAGTTAATCCAGAAACTGTGATATAGCTTTAAAGGGTCTTGCAAAAGTGACAGCACTGATAGTGAGCGATATTAAGTGACAGTGACTGAGGAAGTTTGGCTTCCATTTTCATCTGTACTGCTGATGTGCTTTGCCATCTAGCCTTTCTGTGCTTCATTGTCAAAATAGAGGTTCCAATTAACAGGTTGGGATCTTCAGGTAAAAGGCTTCATACAATCGAAAATATCACTTTGGTGAAAGCTAACGTAAATTGTCCTTGTTAATAAAATTCTATTGTATATTTTTAAAACTACCTGCTTTTTCCGGCTTTGTGATCTGAAAACAACTGACCAATAGTTTTTTATTTCATTAATCCATTATGGCAATACTAATTTTAGTTCTGATTGTATCAAAATATTTCACAGCCAGATGCTTATCCACCAAGACAGTATTTTATTTTGACAAAGAGAAGCAAGGAATATAAAAAAAAACTGCAGGAAAATGTCTCTTTCAGCTTAGAGAAGAAAATCTGCTTTTGCTGACTTTCTTGACATTTTGAACTCCCCTTGGGAGATGTTTCATTTCTGTGTGTTGACCAGGAAGCAGTTATCTGAACAGACAAACTGTTGTATGTGAGTGAGGGGAAACAGAGAATATGAAGAACAGACAAAAAACAGAGAAAAGGTTAAAGTGGTGTTTTGAGTGGTCAGTCTTCTCTAGGAAATACTAAAGCAACACCTTATTTAAAATGTCACCAACTGGATCTTTTTTTGACAAAGGCACAAATCTTTTTTTTTTCAGTGAAGAGGGTGGATTTCATCAGAAAAAGAGCTGTATCAGGAAGATTTTTGAGTTTTGGTCATTAAATAAAAAGTCAGAATCACACTCTTGAAATTTTGGTCTTTGTGTTTTTGGAAGCTTTTACACATTTTTTTTTTTTTTTTTTTTGACTAAAACCTGAAACAATTTCAAATGAGCTTGTGAATTATTTTCTTAAACCCCCCCTGTATATTACTTAGGCACAGGTCTCCTGAAGAACTTCTTCTTCGTGGTCTACTAATGGTTTTGGCTTTTCTTCCATTTGTATAACTTTCTTCTCTCTGAAAAGGATTTGGCTAGTGTTCTTGCAGTGTTGGCCAAAAAGCAACTATTGACTTGCAGTTAAACCCATCTTTTATTTCACATTCTGAGAGCAATAAACCAAAAAAGAAGAAATATTCATGGGAGTGCATGCACTCTTTACTTTCTGTGTAACAGTCTGCATTGAACTGAAAAGAAAATTGTAACCTATCTCTAGAAACAGCAAAATGCTAGAAATGTAAATGTTCAGTAAACACAAAAGAAAATCACTACAGACACAGATACAATTTAAACATTCATGGATTGTGTCTGAAATTATATATTTAGTGGATTGTATGAGTCTCAATCACCTCCAAAGTCATCCTAGAATTGCTGTGGGACTTTAGGGTCAATTTTTCTCCCTGGGTTGCAGCCATGAAACTCCATTGGCTTTGGCTCTTTTATTTAAATACAATTTGTTCCAAAAACTGGAACCTTGCAGTGAACATTGTGCTGAGGTCCAGCTGCTTTTACATTTTCTGTGAGACATGAGCTAAATCGTATCATCTGGACTTCAGTCTTGTAAACAGCCATAGTTTCACTACAAAAGTTTTTCAGCTAAACAGTATGACTGAGTGAAATATCTGCTTCTGGTTGCTGTCCCTGAAGTTGTTATTCTTTTGCTGCTTCATTTTGACTTGTCTAGGGATATTAGAACTGTTATTGATAGTGGTATCAACTTACAACCTAGCTTAAATTTAGTACCAAACTTTTAGAATGCCATTTACCGTCTGTTGAAGCCTTAAGGTAAACTTATATGCCTGGCAATAATTCACATAGGAATACTCCCTATTAGTCTGTGATACGAAGAGCAATCTTCACAGATACAGTTTCATTCTATTCTCCAAATTGGCTTTGAATTTGCTTGTGACTGACTTTAGTCACTAGAGCAAAGTGGAAAGCATATTTTGAAAAATCTCCTGTCTCACTTCCCAGAACTGTCCATTTTTTTTTATTTTTTTTTCATTTTAAACAAAGAAACTCACAGCCATATGCTGTACAGTTATCTGTGATCTATTGGTCAAACTCTGCTTGATTAATGCATAATTGAAACACATCTCTCCCCACTGGCAAACTGCTTTCCCACCAGTAGTTAAAAAATGGTTGCTTTGTACTCTTAAGCACATACTCTGACATCTCCATTCTTAAATTAATCCAAAAAACAAGAAAAATAGTCTCTGAATTCCTCCACGTTAGGAAGCTCTGGTGTTTACTCTGAAGCAAAAGAACCTGTACAGTGGGAACTGAGATGCACTTTTGGCTGCCCACATAGTGGCTTCAGCAACAGCTATGTTATTGGGTCATAATGATTAGGACATGGATTATTGTCTGATTAGTTTGTTTAAAGTCTGATTACTGTAACAATAAGAGAGTTAAACTGCCTTATAAAGCTGACATCTTGGTATCTCTTTTTATACCTCCCATTTATAACTGCTAAATAACAGTTGAGTGGGGCACTACTATCCTTGTGGCTTTTGTTCAAAAGAGGAATCATTTAACAAAATAGGAGATATCACTACAAATGTAAGAGGTAGAAATGGAGGAATAATGATATATCAGGGCTGACAGTTAAATAAGTTATAAGCCTAGAGAATAGCTAAAATGATGAAAAGAATGAACATCAAAAGAAAATGGAAATTTAGACACATTTTAAATCCAGTTTTAAGAAAACAGCAGCAACACACAATCAGCAACAGACACAACATCTGCAAGTAGATGAATTACTCTCATCTTTAGGTTTTAAAACTGTATAGATAGGTTCAGCAGAGTTCCTGTCTCGCAGAAGGGGGATTGTAAATTAAGAGGGTCCCTCCTAAGAGAGGAACGTCCCTCCTAAGAGAGGTACATCCCTCTTAGGAGGGAAACTTGGGAGCCAAATGAAAGAATTTGTTGATTAATAAAAAAAAAGACACAAAAGGAAAGCTGTCCCCAAGACTTGTGAAGCCCAGCTCCAGCAAAAGTACCATTTTGATAGAAAATAGCATGAAGTAGATATGAAAAGCTGTTACTCCTGCAATGAATTCCTTCTTCATAAGCACCAGTGCTTCACCAAGATAGGGTTTTTAAATTTTGGAAGCAACAAGTATTACAGAACCACAGAGTCAAAGAATGATAGGGGTTGGAAGGGACCTCTGGAGATCATCCAGTCCCACCCCGCCACCAGAGCAGGTTCATCTAGACCAGGTTGCACAGGAATGCGTCCAGGTGAGTTTTGAATGTCTTCAGAGAAGGAGACTCCACAACCTCTCTGGGCAGCCCCTCTCTGGGCACTCTCTGGTGGCAGTGCTCTGCCACCCTCAAAGGAAAGAAGTTCCTCCCCATGTTTAGATGGAACTCCCTATGACCAAGTTTGTGCCCGTTACCTCTTGTCCTGTCACTGGGCACTACTGAAAAAAGACTGGCTCCATCCCCTGCACCCACCCCTTACGTGTTTGTAAGCATTGATAAGATCCCCCCTGTGTCTTCTCTTCTCCAGACTAAAAAGACCCAAGTCCCTCAGCCTTTCCTCATGAGAAAGATGTTCCAGTCCCCTAACCATCTTTGTAGCCCTTTGCTGTACCCTGTCCAGCCATTTCCAGTCCTTCTTGAACCAGGGAGCTCAGAACTGGGCATAGTTCTCCAGATGTGGCCTCACCAGGGCAGAGTAGAGGGGGAGGGTAACCTCCCTCGACCTGCTTGCCACACTCTTCTTGATGCACCCCAGGATGCCATTGGCCTTCTTGGCCACAAGGGCACATTGCTGGCTCACGGTCATCCTGTTGTCCCCCAGGACTCCCAGGTCCCTTTCCAGCAGGCCAGCCCCTAACCTGTACTGATGCATGGGGTTATTCCACCCCAGGTGCAGTATCCTACACTTGCCTTTGTTGAATTTCATAAGGTCTCTCTCTGCCCAACTATCCAGCTGTGGAATTTGGATAATGAGGTGGGATTCCTGTGCTCAAAGAACCATTAAGACTGACCTTCCTCTCTCTTGTGCGACGCAGGGGAGTGGAGACTCTCCTGGCTAACACAGGGTGCAGATAAGGAGGGGACCCTGTGGAGCCAGGACAGCCCTGCTTGTGGTCAGCAAAGACAGCAAAACAATAGGAATCTGAGGGGCTCTTTGTTTCTTTGAAAGGCTTCATGTCCAATAACTGACCTTTTCCTCATTACGGGTGAAATGCATATTACAACTCACACCCCTGCATATGCCAATGAACATTATAGAGGTCATGCTAAACATATATGACTATAGCACTCGTCTCTCCACCCAAATCATGCTACACGTCACATATGGGGGGGGGAACCTCATAGTTTGGGGGATAAAAGATGGAGAAAATGATTGTTAAAGTGGGAGAGAAGAACCTCAATACCTGACAGACCAGTCGACGGGCTGCCTTCTCTTCCTCCACCCCAGGCAGGGACACCTCTCTGGGTAAGAGCTGCGCCTCTCACCCTCTGGGTGAAAGTTGTCCGTGGGTTGTTGTATTACTGTAAAGTTTATTAGCAATATTAACCTTAATTAGTAGACCTATTATAGTTAGTGAATTTATCAATGGCAATCTCGAATCTGTTTCTGTCGCTTTCAATAAAATAACTAATTTTGATTTTTATGCATCTGCTCAGTGCAAGTCTTTTTGCTGGGGCTCTGATAAACGAATCGGTGACAGTCCTGGGACTCTGACAGACAAATTTTGAAGCTGTATTCCTTTTAACGTGGCACCAGCCTGTCCAGGTCACACTTATTGGTATCGCAGCCTTCTGGTGTGTCCACCACTCCTCCCAGTTTTGTGTCATCAGCAAACTTGCTGAGGGCACACTCTATTCCCTCATCCAGGTCGCAGATGAATATATTGAACATGACTGGACTCAGTTCCCTGGGGAACACCACTTGTTACAGACCTCCAATTAGACTCTGTGCCACTAATCACAATCCTCTGAGCTCTATCTATCAGCCAGTTTTCAATCCACCCCACTGTCCGTTCATCTAACCCACACTTCCTAAGCTTGCCTATGAGGATGATGGAGAATGGCCCAGCAGTGACTTCTGCCAGCTCCCTCAGCACTTGTGGGTGCATCCCATCAGGACCTGTGGACTTGTGAATGTCCAGTTTACTTAATGGGTCTCTAACTTGATCCTCCTCAACCAAGGGAAAGTCTTCCTTCCTTCAGACTTTCTCTGTTACCTCCAAAGTCTGGGACTGCTGAGGGCTGGCCGGAGAGGTAAAGACTGAAGCAAAGAAGGCATTCATTAACTCCACCTTCTCTACATCATCTGTCACCATGGCACCTGTCTCATTCAACAGCAGGTTCACATTTTCTCTAGTTTTTCTTTTGCCTCTGATATACTTGAAGAAACCCTTCCTGTTGACCTTGACATCCCTTGCCAGGTTTAATTCCAAAGAGGCCTTTGCTTTCCTCGTTTTATCCCTGCTTACTCTTACGGCATTCTTGTTATCATCCCAAGTGGTCAGTCCCTTCTTCCACATACAGTATACTTCCTTCTTCCACTTGAGCTTTTTCAGAAGCTCCCTGCTCAACTTTGCAGGTCTCCTGCTTCCCTTGCCTGATTTCTTGCTCTTAGGGATACACCGATCCTGAGCTTGGAGGAAATGGGACTTGAATATCATCCAGCTCTCTTGAGCCCCCCTACCCTCTAGAGCCCTAACCCATGGGATTTCTCCAAGCAGTTTCTTGAGGAGATCAAAGTTCGCCCTCCTGAAGTCCAGGGTTGTAATCCTTCTTGTTGTTTTGTGCATACTGCACATAATCCTAAACTCTATCTTCTCATGATTGCTACAGACAAGGCTGCCCCCAAACTTAACGTCCTCCACCAGTCCCTCTTTGTTTGTCAGTACTAGGTGTAGTAGTACATCTCTCGTTGTTGGCTCCTCCACCACCTGAGTCAAAAACTTATCATCAATACACTGGAGGAACCTCCTGGACTGTACATGCCTGGCTGTACAGTCCACAGTATTGTGGAAGTGATATAATTCTGTCACTGATCTATTCTACCTTTGATAGGAAATTGCCCCACACTATTTTCAGGAAACGCTGTTTTGACCTACAAATGTGTCAATGGGATCTTGGCACTTAGTGCATTAATTTTCCTTATTCTTCCCTGAGATTCAGCTTTAAGCCAGTGCTGTCCTTCAAGGTTCTTATTTTCACTAAAATTTTAGAAATTTTGCAGTTGTTAGAAATTGTATACGGCTAGACGCATGTGTTTTCTAATGGCATTGTAGTCCATGTTCCCACCCCTATTTTTAACATGCAGATGTTTCATAGCATGTGGGAGACAGCTGAATGCTAAAAAGCCTGATATAGAAAAGCTTCACATGTAGAAGAATAATTATTCCTAACAGCCTTCTTGACCTGAGTAGAAAAAGTGAGGTAAAACAGGATGTTTTGATACTCCCCTGTTGCCTTTTGGAAAATTATTAGTAAAATTAAAAACATTTTGCCTTTACTGAAATTACTTATTTAATTATAACTCCCATTGACTTTACAAGGGTGAGGTTTATAAGTTAAATGTGTTATAGATACGAATGGATGAAAAACCTTAGTTATATGCTTATTTTTAATATTATTTAATAATTCTGGTTTATTATGCTCTAAAAATTCTATAACAAATTTGTTTTTATTCAGTAGGTTTCGGAAGAGTTGTTTACATTTTACAGCTATGTCGTACCAGCATATTAGAGTAAGAAGTACCCCACAGACAAGACCATAAGACATACTCTACATTATTCAGACAATATAAGAACAGCAGTTCAAATATCTACTTGAACTGCCTCTGGCAAGTCTGTAAAATGTCATATAAAATATCTTTAAAGCAAAGAAAGGTACAAGATATTACATATATGCAGGAAAATATTCTCTTCTTGCATAGAAAAAGTCTAGGAAGAAGTCAACTGAAGAAATTTGTTATCTAGTAAGACGTCTATAGTGTGTGAGTTATGTGAACTCTTCAGAACTTGCAGCAGAAAAAAAACTACCTTAAAGACATGAAGGTGTGTACCAATTGTTCCACAATTTTTGATGGGGATCAAGCTGGCATGAGAAAATGATGAATAAATCACCTTGATTCTCTGCCTGTCCTTTGTCGCAGACTTCCTGTTCCTTGCAAAAGAGCCTTCCCTGGCTCTTCTGCAATATTTAATATTCAGAAGAGGTTAACAAAGTCTGCTCACCAAACTTTGGCTCTTGCACTTTCCTAGAGAGGCACTGTGTCCTCTGTGTTCTATGGCAGCAGGTAGACGACATAGCCAAGTAATCTCTTGCCTATGCCCTGCTGCAGTCAGTCTTTTGCCCCTGAACAGTATTCTCATGCTTATGTCCCAGAGGGCACCATATATATTTGAAATTCCAGAGTGTGAGAGAGGCATCATTATTTTTAGAGAGAGATATTTATCATAAAGGAAGAGAGAACAGTTGGCCAGGGCTCTCCTTCCATATATTTTTCTGTGATTTTCTTCTTAATGAAATCTAAATGTTAATGGGGCAGACGCATACTGAAACCCAGCCCATCAATTTTTTTTGGAAAATAATTTACTGAATGATCATCAGATTAATATACTGTAGTAGAAAAGATTGACTTTTTTTCCTCTTTTGTAACAAAACTCCCACTCTGTCCTTGTTTGTAACTTCTTTTTAATTCTTCGATTTTCAGTCATTTCAAGGCAGAGTTGTGTTACGAAAATGTCTTAATGAAAGTGACACATTTTAGGGGTTTTTTCCATTTCTTATATAAACCATGAGAAAATCAGTGGGGACTGAACTACCACTTAAGAAGAAGAAAGTAAAAAGAAGGAAGAAGTGTGTGGGGGAATCATATTCTCCCACAGTACTGTTTTTACTAGGGAAGAATACTAAACATTGCATATGAATTTTACTTACTACTGCTCAATAATAGTAGGGTCAGCTATTTCGGAAAAGAAAGAGGAAAAAAAAAATAAAAGTAGAGTGGTAACTATTTTTAAAAGAGTTTCTAATATTTTTTCCCTCATTTTTTTTTAGTTTAACAGACAAGGAAGAAAGAGAACAAATATCTAATAGAAGATTTTCTTGTAAAAGTTTTATAGGCTGTCAATACTGAAATTTTTCTAATTTTCTATTTTATTTTGCATTGAAATTGTAACTTCTTTTGAAATTATATTCTTTCCAAATTAATCACATTTTTTATAACAACAGATTTTTCACTACACAGAAATTAATTCATTCTGCTAGACTTCCCTGAATTGATTGTATAGGATTGCATTCTAGAGGTTTATATATTATGCATGACAAGATAAACTCTTAAAACAATTGATAATTTGCATCTTCAAAAAAGTGTTTTCCATTAACCACCATCAACATTTATGACTGGTGTGTCTGGGCTCCTACCTTCACTCTCTTGGATTGGACACCAAAACCCATTTGTATGTGTAAGCTGCAAAAGTCAAAAGGACTTGTGCTGATACTAACACATCTTAGGAAATCTGTATGTTATAGTCAGAAAGACTCCAAAGACCAAATTGCCGCTTGGACTTAAGCATAGGTAGTGGATTCAGAGATGGTCAGTACTGGATTGTATAGCTCAAGTTTCAGAAAAAACTAGTAATTTTATTAATTTTGAGGGTTGTGGTGTGGTTTCTAACAGAATTTATCCCTGCCTGCCACCATGTGACTTGATACAGGAAGGCATAGGCTGCAGGCAGTGCTAATGCAAGAGATGCAAGCAGATGGCTAAAACCTGCTTATTCTCATCTTGGCTGCCATCAGTTCATGTCTGCTGAATGTGGTAAAAAGATCCAGATGCTCCAAAAAGATGAGCAATTTTTGTAAAGTACAAATGAAAGGGTATTAGGAAGTTTTAGATTTGTTTTCTCTGCCTTTGTAAAAATATGTCCCAGGTAACTTACCAATAAGGGTAGGAAAGAAGGTCTTGGTGGCTCTTTGGACCCACTCATGCCTAACTAAGGCAGCTTCCTAAGCTTTCTGACTTCTGTGAATCCCATTAGTTGGCCTCTAACTCATAGAGTCACAGAATCATAGAATTGTTTGGGTTGGAAGGGACCTTTAAAGACCATGTAGTCCAACCCTTCTGCAATGAGCAAGGACATCTTCAACTAGATCAGGTTTCTCAGAGCTCCATCCAACCTGACTTTGAATGTGGCTAGGGATGAGGCATCTACCAGCTCTCTGGGAAACCTGTTCCAGGGTTTCACCACCCTCACTGTAAAAAATTTCTTCTTAATATCTAATCTTTTTCATTTCAAACCATTACCCCTTGACCTATCACAACAGGCCCTAGTAAAAAGTCATGTGCTATTATATGGGGAACCCATATACATAATGCAAGACTGTGTATTCAACTTGATGGCAGAATACTTAAAGATTTCGTATTTCACTACTGAGCACTGCTAAGTATATGTTTATTGATCTAGTCTTTCTTGGCCTTATTTCCCAGTTTTAGGAGAGGAATGACATAGCTCTTCCAACTGATATTTAAAGTGTATAACCTTCTCACATAGCATTATGAGGCAGGAAGAAGATACAACATGTAGAAGTGCCTGTCCATATTGAATCAACACTTTTTAAAGGAAAAATTGAAAAAAAGCTATATATCAGAGATCTTAATCTTCTTAAACAAATTCTTTATGTAAATTTTAAATGGCAGTTGTAGACTAAGGTTGTGAGATACTGGGAGTCTAAGATTAGACTCTAAAATACATATTTAAGCATCAGACTAAATCACTTTGACCTCTGCATTCCTGGTTGATGAACATTTATTTTGTCATGCCTCAAGTCCTAACTACAGATTTGCAAGGGAAGTTTTTTTCTTTTTCTCTTCTTTTTTTTTCTTTCTTTTTTTTTTTTTTTAAACTTTCTTGCACACACAGCTCTTAGGTGATTCTTCATGAATATATATATCCTTCCTCACCCACCTACATGCACATTACTACTATTAACTATGACTAAACTGGTAGCTAAATGAATGGACCAAGATTGGTTGTATCTGTAGCTCTGTTTATCAGGTAAATGTTGAAGTAAAATGGCCTTAGACCACTACAGTGTTCAACAGAGGAAACTTCTACCTGTATGTTAATGTCATTGTACAGCATCAGCAACAAATATAGCAGAAAATTTATCAGTCATTTAAATTGTATGTTATTATTTTGTAAGTAACCTTGCAGTAATTGTCCCGGTCACTCCCTCCTATGAAAACACATTCTACCCCTCTGACAAGGTTAGCATCCTTGTACAGTATGCCTTTTGAGGACCAGCCATTTGAGAATGTTAAGTCCGACCAATGTAAAACTTTTGTCAGGTACACAGTCTAATGATAATATTCAGTCAACATTTATTTCAGTGCATTTTACATACTGTTTTTCCAACACCAAATTTCTTTTCTCTTCTCTTGCCACAATTCTTCAACTGAACCAATATGTGCATACAGGGCAATGGTTGAATAAGTAATCATGGCTCCAGATGAAATGAGTTTCTGTAGCATGGTGTTCTGATATAATTTAATCACAGAGATGTATTTCTACTTCATCCTGTGCCTATCTGGTGGTCAACAACCTATAAACCTGCTCTAGATATATATTAAAAGAATATAATTTCTCTTCTAGGCTTTTCTGCTAGGGAGTTTAAGAAAAGTTAAAACTATCATTTTTACTTTGATTGAATGCTTGTCTTTCTTTTTTTCCAACAAAAATAAAGTTTAAATTTAGTCTAGACATAATAAATCTAAATCAGTTATAAAATCCACTTTCACCAGATTAAAATGTCATGGGCACTCTGCACTATCAATCTAGTTATAATTTTCAAAGAGATTTTCTTTCTTCTAATTTTCATTACTGACTTAAAATTCTTTCCTCATTGAAAGAGCTTCTAATCTTCACCTAGCTAGTAGAATGATGGTGGCTACAGCCACATATGGCAGTTCATACATACCTGGTTTTAGGTAAAAACATAGAAACCAAAATTTTTTATAGTCTTCAGAACAGATGAAACGCCAGATTTCCAGCAGCATTTTATCTTCTGATCTTACTGAATCTTAACAGTAAACCTGAGAGGTCTCTACTTTATTAATCTCTGAGAAAATGTATAAGGAAATTGCCAGCTTCCCATGTGGTCTAATAAGAAAATCCATATGCTGACTATAGTAATTTGCCCTACTCTCTTCCTTTTGTGAAAACCCATTCTATCTGCCAAACCAGACAAACATCCATGTACAGGGTCTCCTTCAAACAGCAGGTAAATGGTAATGTAAATGAAGCATTCTGACTTGCACTTCTGACTCATCTTTTCCCCTTCAATTCTTTCTTTTTTTTGTTTTCTTCCTAGTTTGTTCTTGTTCTGTTACACCAGCATCTGCTTTGTACACCAGCTCCATCCCTACACATTCTCTGCAGGGAACAGAAGTGGTCTGAACCTTTTCATCTACCTCATAATCCCTGTTTTAAAATAAATTCAGACATATTCTGAAAATACCTGATCTATAGCTGAGCTGCCCAGAACTCAGCTGTCTGGATTTTGGTTCAGACACATACGTAGCACGAACTATTTCAGTAGACAAACCTAAAGTACTACCTTTCAAAAGTCATCGCTATGGATCTTTTCTGTAGATTAATTTTTGTTTCAGTGTAAAGACAAAAGAGGATTCCAGTAAAAAGGAAGATGCTTGGCAGCAGCAGAAACTTTGCCTGGTGACTAGCTGCCATTTATTGTAATGGCCACAAAATCTAACTTTGGTGAAAGAACACGTAGTATTACAGAGGTTTATTCTGGTCAAATGTTATATAAACCTATCACTGCTGAAAGTTTGATATATGTGATTTATAATTTCTATAGCAATCCACTGGCCTTGTTTTGCTTTGAAGCAGTCAGTGTTGTAGGCTACTTTTACTTCCTTATGCAAATCATTACCAGGTACATTTATTTCACCAATTATCCTCATTATTTCAGCAGTTGTCTTGTAGGCAGTGTGTTTATCAGCCTCAAAGTGTGGGTGCGTAGCAACATCTAACGGGTCAAATGGTCCTATCATTGCTACTGTGTTAACTTTAGAATGGAGCAAATGGTAGGCCAGAACTTTGAAGATTGCTACTAAAATATGATCTCCAATGGTTCTGCCCTTTTAAAAACATAGACATAGGCAACTGGAGCTGTTAGCATTAGAAGATTCTGGAGACAATGAATTTCATATTCCCACTACCATTCATTAAATGTCCTGAGGTTTTGTAGTGGAAGGGCTGAAAAACAGCTAGGCTCTCTCTGCTCTTTTCATGACACTTGTGATTATCCTCATTGTTCTTCTCTGAACTCTTTCCAGGTGTGGGTGAGCCAAGGACTTACACTGACTAAGTGACATTCTTTATTTTGTTTGTCTTTCAATATGATAATTTTTTTGATCACTGCTGGCATATTGCTACTGTTTTCATACCTACAAGGTCTTACTCTTGAGCAGTAATTGTCAGCTCCAAGATGTTGTTTTATATGTGGAGTAAGAACTGGGTGGAGTAGTGTTCTCTTGTGTCCTGCTTTATGCTGATTTAAACTGAGATTATATTTCCTCTTTACCAAAATCAGAAAAAGGTCAAACCTTTACTATGAAACAAACCATTCTGTATTTTGGCCATTGGAAACAAAACAAAACAAAACAAAACAAAACAAAACAAAACAAAACAAAACAAAACAAAACAAAACAAAACAAGACAAAACAGAATTAAACAAAAAAATAAAAGAAGTATTGGTCTTTCAGCCTTTCTAGAATACAGTCCATGGACAACTGTAGAAGCACTTGCATAGATGTGAAACGTAATTTAGAGATGTAACTGAGATTTATGGCAGAAACTTGGGGTCTAGAGGTTCTATATCTTATTGCCAGAGTGTGCAGAGGAAATCTCCCCTGAGATTAGTTTAATACAAAGAAAAGATGTTTACAGTGGGCATTCTGTGAGATCTGCTAGTAAATACTGTTTTTGTAACTACTGTGTCTTATTGTCAGCTGTATTCTGATAACAGATTTGAAGCAGATTTCTTATTGTAAGATTTTTTATAAAGGAAGTTGGTGTCTCATGTGAAGATCCTGTGTGAAAGAGGTCAACCCTGTTGTGAAAAGAATGAAAATAGAGTCAGTCTGACTTGATCTGAAAGATATTCAAGGCATGAGAAGTAACTATAAAGAAGGCAAAAGGGCAAGAATTTATTACCTAGGACATTTGTACATTATACATTATATGAGAGAGTTATGCTCACTATGAAATAAGTAATTAATACAAAAGCAAAAGTGCAAGTATAATAGACAAGTACTTTAATCCTGAGAAATCCCACATTGTGCCACTATGTAACATCACTCTCAGTGACAGATACCGTATGTCAGAATATTGATTAATAACAAAGTAGTGCAGAAAAAGAATGGGTGGACTTGTCAATGGAAAGCAAGAGGAGAGAGATAGAGCAGGGTCTGAGGGGAAATCCATACAGACTGAACATCCTTTGTGATATTCTTCTTATCAAACAGGATAAATGGGTTAGGACCAAATATAATAATTTTGTTTTGGAGAAAAAAATCTATTTCCAGAGAATTAGAAGTGAAATGTTTAGGTCACCACTGACTAGCGTATTACGAAACTGTGACACATAGTCTGTATTCAGCAGTGCAGCACCATGCTGGGGCAAAGAAATTCAAACACATGAGCATTGAATGCAGTAGAAAGAAGCTTACAAGAAATTGATTGAACTCTAAGGGCTTTCCACTGTCGGTTATTGGCACTTTCTGCTTATGTGAACAAAGACAGAGACTGACCAGTGAATAAAGCTTATGTCAGCTAGACAGCACTTAACGATTCTCTCTGTATGTGGGTTAGTGTTACCTACTGGAGTATTTAAAACCCAGAAATTAGTGGATTCATTGAATCCCATCACTAGAAGGGACAGCCTATTGATTTCTTCTGGGACATGGCAATATTGGAAGGACAGCAATTTCATCCTGTGACACAAGTCATTTGCAGGCTGCTGAAATGGCATACTAGGCCCCGACATTATAAATCTGAGCACACGTAAGAAAGAGGTAGTACTCATTAGCACAACAATACAAATATGAGGACTCATGCACTAGGCCAAACAAAGTTGGCTGAAGGGACAACCTTTGTCTTCCTGTGAAAGGCAGTTGCAGTAAGGTGTCCTGACATATATTGCTTACAATGTTTGTAGTAAAATCTCTCTCTTCCTCTTTTTATTCTTAAAGAGTTAAGTGGTTTGACTGGACGGCTGTCTACCCAGATTGCCTTATATACCCTTATTCTTGTCCTAGCTATGCTACTGTAATTTTCCTTTGTAAGTCACTGAGCATGTGCCTTTCATAGGCTTTAAGTAATAAGAAATGCCCTGCTCAAATTCTTGGTATGGGTAAATTTGTCTCAGCAGCTCAGAAGCTCTCTTATATTCTGCTCTGCTATGCTGCCAGTGCCCAGTTATTCCAACTCTGTATCTGCTGATCATCTGCCCTTCCCTAAGTACCACCCAGCATAATTTAGCAGACACATAAATAAGCAACTCTTAGTTTTAAACAAGTATCTAGATTTGATACTTAAGATTATTTTATCCAGTGCAAAATAAATGGTGAAAAACAATAGTGAATGGAAGACAAAAGAACAGTCCAGTTGTTACCACAAGTACATTTTATTGCTACTTATAAAAATGTAGATATGGAGAAATGTTAAAGAATACCAGGGCTTTTCAACTGACAGCCCAGATCAAGAATTGGTTTTTTTTCCATCAGTATTGCACAGATACATAAAGTATTTTGATTGATGTTGTTTTAATTAGCTTTTGGAGCTTAGAAGTATTGAAATTTTTCTAAAAGATGTAATAAAATATCAGATTGGAAATACTACTTTTTCTATATTCTGCACCAATGTAATATCCTATGATTTCCTTTCTTAAAGAAATATGCAGCACTTTGAGAATTTACTAGATGTCAATGTATGCAATCAGTTTTGTCAAGTCTTACTCACCAAGCATTAAGATTTGTTTTCAGCACCTTCCTCACTAGCTTTTTTGAATATTGCTGACTCACAGTGCTGAGATGCAGCATATCATCCCATTCACAGCCTCATATGCCAAGTGCAGCTAGTTGAACTGAGATGTGTTACACTAATCAGCTGCAATGGCTGTCCTCAGGCCTGGAGGTATGCTTACATTGTGTCTACACTCCTTAATAAAACAGCATTTTCTCATGAGACATGGCAGGATGGTCAGGCTATTTTACATAGCCTATGTCTTCTCCAAGGTTCTATGTAGCATTCTCATAAGCCTATAACAGTTACTTCCAGTGGTCATTTCTTTCAGTTTAAAGTGGCTGAATTAATGTGAGGGATTTTTGGCAGTCTATACAAGTCATGTTTGCATAGCAATGAACTGAAGGTTTTGGTGTGTGCCTTGAGGTGCAGTACGAAGGAAGACAAAGTAGTCTGAAGGTACAAAGCCTCGTGATAGACAGCCTGAGAGCTCTGCAGGAGGGGAGCAGGAACAGCTATGACTGGTGTGGTCGTGTCTGTACTGCCCTCTGGGAATGGTCTTCTTGTGGATGCCATCTCCTGAGGCATGGCTGGACTTCATGTCAAGGAGGCTTATAGTGGTTTTATTTAGTGATGTAGATGTAGCCTCACTAGATTCTGCACTCAGAACTCCCTGATATCCTGCCTGGTCATTTAATAATGTTATGTACTGTCATCTATCATGAGGCCATGTTATTTTTCACATGGATCTGTGTCAAAAGTTGTAGCTTTTTGAACAGAGCCTGTTTTCTTTATGGGAAAAAGGCATGGACTAACACAGCTGCTGTTGCATGCTACATGGCATATGCTGAATTAGATATACCTCTTCATCTGAGTAACCTGGAAAACAGAAAGGGTCAGAAAGCAAGCCTTTAGTCTTCAAATCCAAAGCTGAATAACTATAGACCATTCATTGCTCAGAGTAGTTCACACAGTCTGTGGACAGACTCTATGGGCTGGGAAGAGTCCTCAAAATTACCATTTGCTATGCATACAATTTACCAACATAACACATGTTCTTCAGTGTTTGATTTCCATGCAAATGCTTTATCTCCTCCTGCACTGACATGCTACCTGGATATTTTATTGGGATGTTACCACTACCAGCTGCTGCTCCACAGCATGTTTGGATGTGAAGATAGCAATAAATGGCATTTCTTTTGTATTTTTCTGTTTTTTTCTAGGAGGAAACAGTTTACGGTCTCAGTGTTACAGACTCATATTGAATCCAATTCGGACTTATTACAACAACAGTCATGAATCCAACTAAAATAGTGTAGCCTGGAATTAAACTGTGTTCCTTTGAGTGCATTTTGCACTGCGTACTGTGTTCTTAAATAATGAGTCGTTGACATAGCATAACTGGTGGACCACTCTGCGGAAAACAATTTTTTTCAGCTTATTTAAAATATTTTGAAATAATATTGTTTCAGCATTCTGATTTTAAAGTTCCTACTTCCATCGTATGTAGAAATCACTGGAGGAAACTAATTAGATTTCTTAGAATTTAAGATTGCTTTCCTTGTTCTAGATTCTACCACCTTTTTTAGCTCTAACATCTGTCAAATGCTGGAGTTAGCCAACCTGCTGTATGGTACACAAGCTGAACAAATCTCTCAATTTTTATGATACACTATTCCTTTGCAGTAGAATTCTAGAGAGGACCTTCAGGAATGTCGTAACACTACTGCTGGTGCTGTACCTGTTGGTAGATAAACATAAGACCACAATTTCCTGTGCTGTCAATCTGGCCCTTTCACAGACCCTAAAAGAAAATGAAAGATAAACAAACAACAACTTACAGATAAGAAGCTCGTTGAAAATCCAGATTTAGAAAATATCCCTTAGTATTGATTTGACAGCCTGGTGATATAACAAGAAATGTGTATATTAAAAAAAGCGAACATAGTAAGGGAGAGTAAGAAAGAATTTTGCAGAATCACAGAATCACTAAGGTTGGAAGAGACCTGTAAGATCATCAAGTCCAACCATCAACTAACACCACCATGCCCATTAAACCATGTCCCACAATGCCTCGTCCACACATTCCTTGAACACCTCCAGTCATGGTGACTCCACCACTTCCCTGGGCAGCTTATTCCAGTGTGACACCACTCTCTCAGGAAAGAAATTTTTCCTAATATCCAATCTGAACCTCCCCTGGTGCAACTTGAGGCCATTTCCTCTTGTCCTGTCACTCGTCGCTTGGGAGAAGAGACCAACACCCACTTCTCTGCAACCCCCTTTCAGGTAATTGTAGAGAGCGATAAGGTCTCTTCCTCAGCCTCCTCTTCTCCAGACTGAACAACCTCAGCCGCTCCAGCAGCTCCTCATAAGACTTGTGCTCCAGACCCCTCACCAGCTTCGTTGCCCTTCTCTGGACATGCTCCAGCACCTCAATGTCTTTCTTGTAGTGAGGGGCCCAAAACTGAACACAGTATTCGAGGTGCGGCCTCACCAGCACCGAGTACAGGGGCACGATCACCTCCCTACTCCTGCTGGCCACACTATTTGTGATACAGGCCAGGATGCTGTTGGCCTTCTTGCCCACCTGGGCACACTGCTGGCTCATATTCAACCAGCTGTCAAACAACACCCCCAGGTCCTTTTCTGCGGGGCAGTTTTCCAGCCACTCTTCCCCAAGCCTGTAGCGTTGCATGGCGTTGTTGTGGCCCAAGTGCAGGACCCGGCACTTGGCCTTCTTGAACCTCGTACAATTGGCCTAGGCCCATTGATCCAGCCTGTCCAGATCCCTCTGCAGAGCCTTCCTACACTCAAGCAGATCAACACTCCTATCCAGTTTGGTGTCATCTGCAAACTTGCTGAGGGAGCACTCAATCCCCTCATCCAGATCATCAATAAATATATTAAACAAGATGGGTCCCAAAACTGAGCCCTGTGGGACTCCAGTTGTGACCGGCCGCCAACTGGATTTCACTCCATTCACCACAACTCTCTGGGCTCGGCCATCCAGCCAGTTTTTTACCCAGCGAATAGTGCACCTGTCTAAGCCCCGATTCGCCAGCTTCTCCAGGAGAATACTGTGGGAGACAGTGTCGAAGGCTTCACTAAAGTCCAGGTAGACAACATCAACAGCCTTTCCCTCATCCACTAGACGGGTCACCTGGTCATAGAAGGAGATCAGGCTGGTCAAGCAGGACCTGCCCTTCATGAACCCGTGCTGGCTGGGCCTGATCCCTTGGTTGTCCTCCATGTGCCCTGTGAGCACCCTCAGGATGAACCTCTCCATAATCTTCCCCAGCATCGAGGTCAGGCTGACAGGCCTGTAGTTCCCCAGATCCTCCTTCCGGCCCTTCTTGTAGATGGGTGTCATGTTGGCAATCCTCCAGTCGTCCGGGACCTCCCCCGTTAACCAGGGCTGTTGATAAATGATGAAGAGTGGCTTGGCAAAATCCTCCGCCAGCTCCCTCAGCACCCTTGGGTGGATGCCATCAGGCCCCATAGACTTGTGAGTGTCCAGGTGGCATAGCAGGTCATTAACTGCTTCCTTCTGGATCACAAGGAGTTTATTTTGCTCTCCATCCTTGTCTTCCAGCTCAGGGAGCTGAATACCCTGAGGGTATCTGGTCTGGCTGTTAAAGACTGAGGCAAAGAAGGCATTAAGTACCTCAGCCTTTTCCTCATCCTTCGTGACAATGTTCCCTCCCGCATCCAGTAAAGGATGGAGATTCTCCTTGGCTCTCTTTTTGTTGTTAATGTATTTATAGAAGCATTTTTTGGTATCCCTTTTGGGGCCAGATTGAGCTCTAGCTGGGCTTTTGCCTTTCTAATTCCCTCTCTGCATGATCTAACAAGGTCCTTGTACTCTTCTTCAGTTTCCTGCCCCTTCTTCCAAAGGTGATAAATTCTCCTTTATTTCCTGAGTCTCAGCAAAGCTCCTTGTTCAGCCAGGCTGGTCGTCTTCCCCATTCGCTTTTCTTACAGCACATGGGGCTGCCTGCTCCTGCGCCTTCAAGATTTTCTTCTCGAAGAAGGCCCAGCCTTCCTGGGCCCCTTTGCCCTTCAGGACCGTCTCCCAAGGGACCCTCTCAACCAGTGTCCTGAACAGGCCAAAGTCTGCCCTCCGGAAGTCCATGGTAGTGGTATTGCTGACTCGGCTTCTTACTTGGCCAAGGATTGAGAATTCTATCATTTCATGGTTGCTAAGCCCAAGATGGCCTCTGACCTTCACTTCTCCCACCAGACCCTATCTGTTTGTAAACAGTAGGTCAAGCAGGGCACCTCCACAGGTAGGCTCCCTTACCAGCTGTGTCAGGAAGTTATCTTCCACACACTCCAGGAACCTCCGGGCCTGTTCCCTCTCGGCTGTGTTATATTTCCAGCAGACGTCTGGTAAGTTGAAGTCCCGCACAAGAACAAGGGCTTGCGATTGCGAGACTTCTGCCAGTCACTTGTAGAATGCTTCATCGGCTTCTTTGTCCTGGTTGGGTGGTCTATAACAGACACTAAGCAGGTTATCCACCTTGTTGGCCTTTCCCCTCATCCTTACCCATAAGCATTCAACCCCGTCATGACAATCATTGAGCTCTATACAATCAAAGCACTCCTTGACGTACAGAGCCACCCCACCGCCTCTCCTTCCTTGCCTATCCCTCCTGAAGAGCTTATAGCCCTCCATCGCAGCACTCCAGTCATGCAAGTCGTCCCACCATGTTTCTGGTATGGCAACTACGTCATAACTGTCCTGCTGCACAACAGCTTCCAGCTCCTCCTGTTTGCTGCCCATGCTGCATGCATTGGAATAGATGCACTTGAGCTGGGCTATCGATTTCATCCCCAACATTGGCACGCTGGCCCTAGGCTCATCTCTAGGCAGCTGGTTTCATCCCCTTCCTATACCTATGCCTTGTAAACTTAGATGAAATTGTTTGAAAATAAGTATTAAAGTGATTCAAATGAAGGAAGGAGGATGATCATGTTGAGGAGTCACAATGAAGAGATAGCTTCTGTATACATAGTAATGCATACATGATATATGTGACAATTACATCTCTTTCTAAAGCATGACCAGCCATAGTAAAACCAAATTGCTTGAAAAGAAATATATTAAAAAAAAAAAGTTAAAAAAAAGGTAGCAGTTTAAGGTAATGGTCCCAAATGCTAAGATAACATTATGTAAAACTGTAACTGGTTTATTGACATAGAACAGTATTAGGTTTAGCGGGTCATATGGTATTTGTTAACCACACACATGGTGTGGAAGTAATTTCAAAGGAATATATGCCAAGCGTTATCATACAGTTACCCTGTGGTTGCCGTTACTACAACTAATCTGGGAACATAAAAACCTGTAGCTATCTCAGATACAGCTTCATCACAGCAGTCAGTACAAACTCTGGTTTTAACGGCATCTCCAAGCTACAAGTTTTGGAGCCAAGTAAGTTAAGGAGATCAGAATTTTCTTCCCGATGATTACTCTAACTTCAAAATTATGTTCAGCACAGATTGAACACAATATAAAACTAATCAAGACTGCACTGCATTTTCAAAAATGAGATTTTGTTCCTGGAATGCTTTTACATAAAAACCTTGCTATGTGGTTATTTATTGAAAGCTAGTCTTATATTTCAGGGAAGTAGAGCTAAGAAGAGTGGAGTGACAGAAGATAGAAAGTCCTCTTGAGCAGAGTGGACTTGTTGCATACCTCTACCAGAATAATTATTTGAAAAAAGGTAACATAAACCTCAAAATTTTTGCTTACAAAAATGACAAAATTTTCATCTTACAAAGTATTATTATGCATTCTATAACTCTTTTAAAATCCTTTCTAAAAAGTCTAATAATTTTTGCTTTATTTCATACTGTGACTAAATAGTTGTCTAAGTGACTCTGTCCTTCCCTCCCTCCATTTTTTTTCCTCAAATTCTTCAGATTTTGGCACACTGAATAAACTCAACCTTTGTCTAAATCTTGACATGAGGCATTCTACCCTAGCTGAGATACTTCAACACAAAACATTTATATCAGCAAAGACAAAGAGACAATTGTGCTGCGAATCTAAAAGTATTGATCTATGTGAAAGTTATATTGTTGAGGTCTCTACGATTATATGCCATAATATAGTTTGCCACAAGGTAGACTTATTTTCAAAAAGCTTCCACTAAAGAATTTTTTTTTAAAATATATGCTTATTGAAGGGATTTAAAAATGCTGTAAAATCCTCTTGTTTGGTTAGAATAAACAATCTGTAATCTCAGAAATGAGCTGGCATTAAGTTGATAACACATTATACCATCAGACATTATGTTATATTTCGAAGTTAACACAAGTTTACTGGTTTGTACTATTACTAGTTTTAGTTTCCCTATGCTGCCATAATGTGTTGTCCAAACTCATTACAAGCCATTGTGGTCAACAAAAGAAATAGCATAACTCACAACTGAAATTTTACCACTATGGATGTGGGAAATGATCCCTTGTGCAGCAGCAAATATTGTCTGTTGATGAGTGCAGATAACCTCTGTGTAAGTTACATAAGAGAATCACATAAATAATGCATGAAGTGCTGGAAGTTGCTTAAAAATAAGACCCCCAAATACATTTCCTCACTCCACTAAACAGCAAATAATATGAGTCTACCCTTGTTTCTTTCTTTCTTAATAGTCTTGCTGCCACTCATCTTTCATCTTTCATTAAGATTCCTGCTGGTGCTGCTTTAGGTGCAATATAACGTAATGACACTGAAAGCAGTAGGAGGGCTTTACCCCACTGCACTATTCCTCTATTATGAAGAGTAGTTTATCAGAGTTAATATGTGCCATAACTGAGGATAGACCTGTTTCTGCTATGACAATTTTGGAATAATAAGATCAAGATGGGTATGCATTATCTGGCACCAAACCTCTTTTTGTAGTATTGCTTGGTCTTTTACTTATTGTGACCACACCAAGTTTTTTTTTCTGTATAACTTTCTGCTTTGTTTTTTAAGTCAATAAATAGTATCTTAGGCTGATATAAAGAATGCCAATGAGCCATAACTGGGGTGTAAGTAGAGTAAATAGGGCATTTGGCTCATGCCAGAGATGCAGTTTAGTATTGATAGTATCCGATGATCAAGAAATTGCTGTCCAGTATTTTCCACATCTCCTAAGGAAGGTAAGAATAAAACCATGCAACTCCTTACACAGATCTGAAAACTGTAACTACCTACAACAGGCCTGTGCCCTGTTGAGAGAGAAAGAAGGCTCCTGAACTGGCTATAATAACAGTATTTTCCATCTCGTATTTTCATAGATGGAGTAACTTTTTGTCCATTTTCTCTGTCTTAGGTAAAGGATTTGGTGTTAAATTTTTTTTTTTTTCCCCTCTGTGTACTCCTATTTTCTAAAGGATCTATGACAAGAATTTCCTTCCTAGACCGTGTATTTTAAATTAGACACAGTTGTGTAGGTGGCCACCTGCTAAATGCTTCAGCATCTGTATTACTGAGTAAATAGAAAGACTTGAAGTATTAGGTTCCTGAAAACTTTCTTTCCCCCACTGCACCAGTAGTTTTAATAAAAGAAATGTCCTTTATCTACAGACCGTGCCTCATTTTTATGCATAATTGCCATGGATGAAGTAACAACTGCTGCAGCGAACACTATTAATCCTAATGTCTCTAAGTAAGGGCTTCAGAAGGAGCTTTTAAGCACTTAAATGAAAAGAGAAGTTTTCCAGAAGTTCTCAGCACTGCTGTCCCTGGTGAGAGCTTCCAGCTTCCCAGAAACTTTGAAAATCTGGAGAAGACATCTTGCCACCATACAGTGCAGCATCACGTTACTGATACAGAAGGTTTTTCAAGTGGTCTGGAAGTCCATCACATATGTTCCTATGACATGGTTCAGTGCTGTGCAGAGCTTGTACTACATGGGTGGTGTAGCTCCCCAAGTGAAAGGTGGTACTAGCTAATTGACCCTCTCTCTCAAACAGGTTTCATTAGACTTTTCTCTTAGAAGGACTGTGGTGCTCTGCTCAGTGGGAGGGAGGTCATTTTCATACAGCTATACCACCGTCACGGTTTCTGGTGCTGTCTTACAATTCCAGAGTTTGTGCTGGCATTATAGTGTACTTCCATGCACCATTAACAGTTGGAATGGTAGCTGTGGTCATTCAAAAAACCTGGATTTAGGTCTGGAAGCAGAAGACTTCTGAAAATTTTGGCTTTTCTCAGCTTTCTGTGATTTCAGGCAGAAGATCTTTCAGTTCATCTTCCATGTAAGTAGCACAAGATGAGTTACTTCATTGAAGACTTTTTCAACACGAAGCAGATTCTCAGTAAGCAATACCTGAACCCAATTCTGTCATTTTTAAACTTGGAGATTTCTTAGCAAAAGAAGCTGTGTATGTAAAATTTCAAGTAAATTAAAATGCCCTTTCCCTCTGTCTTTTAAGCCAACGTTTCTTTCTTTATTGGGTAGATAAATTAGTCACTTGGTTTTAAATTGTAAAGCAATACTAATCAAAGAGCTAATTTGTTGGTGTTAATGATAATTTAGCCAAAGCAAAAATATTGCTCAAAGAGAGGAAAACTGCTACTAAGATAGGTTTCGTTTTCCTTAGGCATATTAGTTATTCATTGGTGAAAGATTATTTACTTATGTACATTACAGTATACATGTCCGAGAAGCAGTATTCAAATTTTCAAAATGCACAGAAGGGGAGATGAGGGGAATGTTCAAAAAGGGATACTTTATCCTAGTCGAAGTGTTCCCCTAAACTCCCTGCAGACCCAAAGAAAAGAGATAAGGTGCAGAAAAAGAAACTCATCCTTTAAAGCGAGGTCTTCAAGAAGCCTCATTTATTGTCCAGTCAGCAGGGAGGGAGCTGGGCTACAGTTAGCTTTGGTAAATAATTTTGTTCCCCTCATCCAGTTACTTTTTTGACTTAAGTTAGCTTGAAACACAATACCTTTACTTATTTATGTGTTATGGATCTTGATCAGGAATCTGGGCTGCAATTTGCCAAGGCCAGCTGGGAACAGGGAAGCTGGGGGAAATCAGTGCGCAGATCTCAATAAATTCAAAGCTATTGAATCCAACACTTACTGAGTCCAAAGGGATAAAAATCTTAATTTGTGTTTGTATTCAACATGTGTTTTCAATTTTTATATTTCTGAAAGGCTTTGTTGTTCAATTTTTGTACCATGCTCTCCAAAAACCACCTTTTTAATGAACGTGGCTACCTGTAGGTAAAATGACATTTTTTAAGCTGAGTAATCCATTAATTTAATCTCTCTTCCTTTTAGTTTTAATTTCTTAAAGAAACATTTGGTTTTAATACTCAATACTTTTGTCAGAGATTGTTGTCTGGGGACTGGTAACCAGTCAGTAGGGAATTTCTAAAGATAGTCACCTATTCCTGTTCTGTTATCACTGTAGATTGGCAGTCTAGTATTCAAACCAATAAATCAAAAGTATTTTTGTACAAGCTCAAAGCTAACCCTCCAAGACATCTTACCAGTCTTTACCCCCATTTTAAATACTTAAATACTTCAAATACTTCCCCATTTTAAATTCTCTAGCCCCAAGGTTTTATAGGAGAAGATAACTCTGGAACCATAGCAAGTCACCATTTATTTACTGGTGTTTAGTGGGCAGAATTAACACTACTTCTTCTTGAGTTCTTTTTTCCAAGAATGACCTATTGAATGAGGAGCTCCTTGTGCTTTGCTGGACAGTATTTGTTGGAATAGTCTAAGTCCAGAAAATATTAGAATTCTCACAAGTGAAGTTATTACCACACAATCCTCAGTGTAAAACGCATTGCGATTTTTAAAAATATTTGACTAATCTCTGCTACAGTCAAGTTTCCCTCACCTTTAACCAGAATCTTTCTAATGATTCCCAAGTGATTCATGAGGCCTTTAGTTTTCCCTCAGAAAAAATATTTTTAAGGGGAGTGAAAATATGTTCTCGTTATTTATGTTTCAGAGAATAATAGCAAATATTTTACTTGCTAAATTGTTACTGTATTGTAGAAAAGATAACATTACATTGTAGTTGGAAAAGATATTCTGAGGGAGTAAACTCTAGGGTTCAGTGAAAGAATTTAAAATTATGAGAAATAGAGAAGAAAAAAAGAGTTCAGTAGGATATAATTTTCTCAAGGGTTTCTTGAGAAATAATTTGTGGCTTTCCTAGGTGGGCTTTCTTTTTCATTTTCTTTTGTTCCTAAAGTTCCTGACTTAAATTCTCTTGTTGATCAGATTAGGACTGTATTCTTGTTATGCAGGGAAGATTAATGCAATCATACCGATACAGAGTGTGCATTTTTCCTCTGTTAAACTGGCTTGTAGATGAAACTTTAAAGAAGAAGTCATCTTGCAGATGATCATTGTGACATGCTCAGGACACTGCATTTCAAAAAGCTGGTATTTCAAGACAAAAAGTTGATATTTCAAGATCCAGTGTGTAACTTTGCTCACATTCCTTGGCTATCTAGAAAAAGTCACATTGGACTGACCCCAAATAATACCAGTTTCAGCAGTAGAAAAATACAAATAAAGACCAGCACTAATTATGCCTGTAGTAGCTGAGAAGTCAGAGAAACAAAGAGTGTTAAAAAGGGAAATACAGAAAGTTAAACAAGTGGATCATTTTTGGGTGATTGTATTTTTTCAAGTCCCTTTGTTTTGCTAAACTGAAACCTATCAAAGCATATCCTGCTTGCTTAGAGACAAAACAAACAGACAAACACCACCACCCCAAAACCGAGAAGAAATTACTAAGATTTATTATTTTAATTTACAAAAAAATTGTCCTTCATTATTTCTATGATACCTATCCCATTTCTTCTTCAATCCTTGGCACCCCTACAGTCAAAATAACACTTCTGTTAATGCAGATTACCCATGACTCTTTCACAGCACATACAGTAACCAGCCAACAAAAATGACAGAAAGATAAAGAAAATATACTGTAACTCCAAGCTCACTATTCAAAAGATCACTTACAAATATCCTCTTACATGGCTTTATGAGTCTTCTCTCTTCTGCTTACCGTAATCCATATTTTGAGTGCCAAAATATTGCTTTATTTATTCTTTCTTTTCACTTTATTTTGCTCTGTTTTTTCCCCAATTCCTCATTATTGTTTTTCCCCTAAAGCTTTCTGCCAAGATGAAACATTGTAAGATGTTCACACAGTTAAAAAAACAGAGCCAGTGAGGCTGATTCAAATGCCAAAGTATGCTTCTAGAACAATGTATTTTTAGCTTTGGGAAGAAAGACTATATATAATTACATGTAGAAACAACTTCTCTTTTGGCCTACTTCTACCCCTGGATAATAGCAACCTAGCTGAGGGTTAAAAGGCACAGAAAAAAGATTAACAAAAATACAGTAACCTTATGTTCTTGTCTGGAGTCATTCACTCCTCTCCTGCTTCCTTAAAATACAAAAATGAATTTTTAGTAAAACATGAAAAGTGTAGCTAGATTGATGATATTAAATTCATATAACCTAATATGCATTTAAAATCCACTGATGTCATATGAGAAAACATGTGTTATCAAAACCACATCAACAATGGCAATAATGATGTCTATTTTAGCAGTTTGCTTAGTTCTCTTTTCCTGGCTGTTTACTTGTTTGTAAATGTTCATCAGTTTCTTAATAATTATGTCCACAGCAAGTAAGTGATATCATAAGTGGAGGATTATGATTTTAATGCAGGGCCAAAGGAACAAGGTCAGGTGAACTCCTCTTTTTTGCTCTCAGAAGAAACAAAAATAAAACATAGAGTACCATGTACTTTAGCAATTGAATGTTTCTCCATAATAGACCCATTTTGAAAAGTAAGTATAAAAATATCACAGTTCTGCTCTGTAGGATGCACAATAGCTCAGAGTCTCTGATCTAGCACTTGGCGCATGATCAGAGATTCGAAAGGACAAAGGCCTTTCAGTTTGGTAATGACTATTCTGTATGATGTTGTAGTCACTAAAATGTCTGTGCTGCTGACACGTTTTAGAGTTGCATGTAATGGATCCATAGATGTCCCAGCTCTCAGGTTGAATTTCCACAGTTCATGCCTTTATCCCAGTCTGCAACTCATCACAGCCCACTGGATACCAAGCATGACTCCCTTTTTGTCACTATGGGATGCTCCAAATGACTGAGAATAACAATACCTTATTTGTTCTTTCATCCACAGGTCACAGAATAGAATAGTTTGGAAGGTACTTCTGGAGGTTATCTGACACATTTTGGACAAAGACAGAAATTAAAAAGGAATCCTGTAATTGTTCAAATCTTCCATGGGCCTGACTTTTACTTGTAAATGGAGAGGAACATGTCTGGCTTGTAGCTTCTCGTGTGAAAATCTTCACAGACTATCAACTTGGTCACTCAAGGTATTTTTGCTTGGGCTCATGCAGCCTTATCTCCTCCTCTTCTATAGAGATTATGTGTTTTAATTCCCTTCTTCACAGGCAATACACCTTTGTCACCAAGGATGTGGTGAAGGCGTTCTTCAGCTGAGTAAAACTGAGTAACAGTTTGAGACAGCGCTGATGATCTAGCTATACTATACCAGGAGTTTGATCTTTGCTGGATGATTGCTTTCAGTTCTAACTTTGATCTGTCTTTGTTCTAATGCTGAAACATTCAAGCTGGAAGCATACAAAATTGAAGGAGGAAGAAGGTCCTACATCATATTATTATATAATGGAACAGGTATTTCTCTTCCCATTGGACTATGCAGGACAGAAGTATGTTTGCAGTTTCTGTCCTCAGAACAAGGATAAAGGTGGCATCTTCCAGCATGCTTTCCTAACACACCCCCATATTTAGTTGTCAAAATCATCTTAGCAACAGTAATAGTTATCATTGATAGTGTAATTGCTAATGGACTCTAGTAGCAATGCTAGGCATTTGTGTATGACTGCTGTAACTTTTTCACAATAACCCAAGCTTCTGACATGAGGGGAAAGGTGCAGTCCTTCACAACAGTATTGATTTACTAGATCATTTCAACTTTGCATTTCCATGGCAAATATAATTATCTCTGACTTAAAAAATCTAGAATAATGTATCTCATTGGAATGTTTGTTTTTGACAGATGTACACTTGTAATGCTGCTGTATTTGCAATTATATGTGTAGTGTTGAGTATAGTAAGGACCAGACCCTATTGTACTGGATATCATTCAAATATAGAAGAAAGACATGGAGACAGATGGAAATAAGTATCTGCTTGATGTGACAGAGAAAAGGGAACAGTAGAAGACTGAATAGAAGTGTGTTATGATCAAAGTAAATGGCTTCGTAAATGATCTTTGCAGAGAGATTCTGGATGGCTATAAGCAGGAAAAGAGTATATTTGTCAAGGATATTGGGTTTGCGTGGCAAAGTTTTGGTAGTGGGGGGGCTGCAGGAGTGGCTTCTGTGAGAAGATGCTAGAAGCTTTGCCCATATTAGATGGAGCCAGTTCCAGCCAGCTCCAAGGTGGACCCACCACTGATGAAAGCTGAGCCAGTCAGTGGCGTTGGTAGTGCCTCTGTGATAACATTTTTAAGAAGGGGAAAAATACTGCTGCACATCAGCAGCCGGAAGAGAGAAGTAAGAATATGTGAGAGAAATGACTCTGAAGACACTGAGGACAGTGAAGAAGGAGGGGGAAGAGGTGCTTTCTGGCAGGACTTGTGACCCCATGGGGGACCCACACTGGAGCAGTCCATTCCTGAAGGATCACACCCAACGGAAAGGATCCATGTTGGAGCAGTTTGTGAAGAACTGTAACCCATGGGAAGGACCCATGTTGGAGAAGTTTATGGAGGGCTCTCTCCTGTGGGTGGGACCCCACGTTGGAGCAGAGAAAGAACATGAGAAGGCAGTAGTGGCAGAGTCAATGTGTGATGAACTGATCACAACCCCCATTCCCCATCCCCCTGCACTGCTTGAGGGGGAGGAGGTATAGAAAATTGGGAGTGAAGTTGAGCCTGGGAAGAAGGGAGGGGTGGAGGGAAGGTGTTTTAAGATTTGTTTTTATTTCTCATTATCCTACTCTGACTTTTGATTGGCAATAAATTAAATTAATTTCCTTCAGTCAAGTCTGTTTTGTCCATGACAGTAATTGGTGAGTGATGTCTCCCTGTCCTTATCTCGACCCATGAGCTTTTTCTCTCTCCCTTTCCCAGTTGAGGAGGGGGAGTGATAGAGTGGCTTGGTAGGCACCTGGCTTCCAGCCAAGGTCAACCCACCACAAGAGGTAAGGGGTTAGAGTTAGGGTTGGGGTCAGGATTAGTTAGGGGCTCGAGAAGTCTGTACTCTGAAGATCATGTTCTGAAGATACGAAGTCTTTGTGGTCCATGGACTATTTGTGGCCGATAAGCCTTTGCGCGTGACCACAAAAGGCTTTTGTATGTGTTACATCACAATATTGCTACAGCTACCTAATGTGAACATAACACCTTGGGAATGAATTTTGTGATGTGGCCTCCCTGCCTGATAACCCAGCTACCAAATTTTCCTCTGTGAAGAAAACAGATCAGTTCTGTTGATCTACCTCTGGACAATCAGGACCTGAGAAAACCAAATCGCTACTTATTTTTGGGGAAATCTCAAGCCCAGTTTTAATTTCTGTTACGCATTCAAGGTACTAACAGGAGTATTTAGACCAGGAATTCTATTCATCCAAGTAAAAGGTACAAGTTACTGCAAGTCTATTAATCAGGGACATGATATTACTATGAAAAAAAAATACTATTGTGCTTTTGCTTTTTCCTTTCTCCCCCAGAACAAGACCCCAGAACAAAATGACTGTGCTATTGTATGTGACTTTGTGCTGCAAATTTAGAAATTCAACTCTATTTTCTGTTTCTGTTCTGTTTTTTATTTCCTTGATTAACAGTTTTTCACCATCCTAGTGTGTCGTGATACAACAGATACTGGTTCACTCTTACAGTAGATTTTTGCTTATCTACTGTGCAGTGAAAAAAGATGAAGCATATTTCACAGTTTTGTAGAGACTGAGATTAGTATGCTGATTTCTTTTTGCATACCTCATTTGACTCTGGAGACACACTATACAAGCATCCAAAAAAAAATATTCGGCAATTTGTTGTGGGTGTTTGATCCAATATTTTCCTATAGTAGATAGTCTTACTGTGTGATTTACTAGAGTAAGCTTTCACAGCAGAACACAAACCTATCTGGTAAATATATGAAGTAATAAGGAATGAAGGCATCTTTTTGATGATAGAGAAACATAACTTCATTAATGAAATTCAATCTTTTCTCTATCTATGCTTAAACCTCTCAAACTCTTAAACACTACAAAAAAAAAAAAAAATAAAAAAAATGTTTTCTACATATGAACTGCCTCAGCAAAATCCACAAAGTTAAAGTGCCTCCAGTGTGACCGGCCTTCAAACAGAAGGAATAAAAGAATTTAAGCTAAAATTGTGTTCCTCTTAAATCCAGTGTCAAAACTCCCACTGATTTCAGTAGGGCCACAATGATATCTTCTGGCCTAAAAAGTCTATGAATATCAATGAATACTATTCTCAGAACTGTGTACCTGGTCTTTAAAAAAATGCAGAAGAAACAGAAGAGATTCAGACCACTTTGGTTCGGGAAAGAGTCCTGCTTAAAAGTATAGACCGTAGTCATCTGCAAATTTTGCCAAGTCTCAGTTAATATCTCCGTTTTAAGAAACTAGTTTAACATTAACAAACCTTATAATTGTGCCTGTTTAGTTACTCTGGACTAGACTACCATTAACTTTTTCTAAAGTTGAAAACCGCTTATGTATTGCTACTGTCAGCTTGTGAGTTGTTAGCAACTTACCAATCCATACCAGTTCTTTATATCTCACCTCATGTCTCCTACTTCTGTAATAGTTCCCTATCAAAGGCTTTTTGAAAATGTCAATAATACATTGCCATTATCCACTATTTTCCTGATGTACAAAAATAATTTTAGTACATCAAGTCTTGTAATGTGGTTTCATGACAGTTAAACACAATCAAGGTCACTGAGTTAAACAAATTCACGTATCTTGCCCCTTTTTTGTAGTCATAAATTGCAGCTGTCTTTTTTTATCTTTGGTATGTAGTAACGTTTGCTCTGAGTAAGGCTCTAGATTTTTCCTGGAAAGGTTCACCCAGGCAGTAGGTAGATCATGTGCCCTGGGAGAACAGATTCTCAATAACGTCCCTGAATACTTAGCTGTTAAAGTCATTGTCTATGTAAGGCCTATTTCTGATGACTTGAGTTATTTTCCTGTACTGTCTCGGGTTATTAAATATCTTTTCAAGATTACAACTCTCTTCAGATGATTATCTGCATATATGCATTTCTAGCACGAGTGGACCAGGAAGTGAAGAAACACAGTCAATCACACAAATTTTAGCTTTGGTATATGGAAATAAGGTATAAAAAAAGAGTATTCTAGCCAAATCATGAACTGAAGTCTTTCATTTTCATCGTGTTAGCGAACATACAGAAAAACTCTTGTCAAAAAGTGTGACTGCTCCTCAGATTGAAACAAGGACAGACAACAAAAGAGACACTCTGGAAAAGTCATTTTAGAGCTCAGCAGTTTACACATTTTTCTCCAAATATTGACTCCATTGTAAAAATGTGACTAGGTCTAGATGGCTACAGAAAGGAGCTCTAACCTGTGTTCATGCTTCTTGATAGTGAAAATAATAAATTTTGGGAAATGTATTCTGTTTGAGTGTATAAAAGATTGGTGAAACAGATACAAGATAGGTAGTTTGAACTAGTACTTCTGTTTTATAACTTTGTGGCTATCACTGACTTTTCTCTATGTCTAGCCACCATGCAACATGTCAAATCAAAAGGAATTCCTTCTGGATGGGCAAAGCACTTCAGAGGCACTGAGTGCTTTTCCACTAGAAAAAGATCAACTGGGACCACCAGCTTACTTAACACACTCAATTTTACCATATTGTACAAGCATGAAAGGGGGAGAATTTTCAGTCTGCCTCAGTCAGATTTGTGACTTGGATATAAAAACTCTGTAGGTTGTTGAATTTCCTTTGAGGTAGCTTTGTCTGTTTTCTATACAGCTGTGTTTCACAAACTCTGAAAATGAGATTTTGTGTATTCTATGTAGGGTATGCATTTTGCATCTCTTCTTTTTTCCTTTCTCATATTTCTCAATATAGATGTACTTCTTTAAAAAACACAAAGAAGGAGGATGTGTGATCACTTATGCATTCATAATTATCATTAGAAGGTTCTTCATGTGAAGAACAAATACTTTCACAGACGAATTTTTTTCTTTTAAGAGAAATAAAGAAGAAAAAAACCAGATCTCTTGGTGTCTTTCAAAAAGCCTATATTAAACTAAACACAAAATTGTTCTTTCTTTTGTAAACAACAGAATCATCAAACTGGAACATAATCACTTACATCATCAGATATATCAACCCGGAAAACTATAAAACGTAAGATTTACACACTAAAATATGCCAATTTTTTGTTCTCAGCTGTGTATACTGTTTAAATTGAAACACATTTTTATTTCTAATTAAAATCTCAGAATGAATCTATTTCACAAAACCCACAGTAAGAATTGGGGCATACATGTATGCTCCCAAGTACAGTACCAGTGCACAAAGAAAAGCCTTTCAGTATTTTATCAGTCCATTTCTTAAATGCAGTATAAAATTACACTTGTGCCAGCAAAATATTTGTGGAGAATGTGATGGCAAAAGCTGTTAGTTAAAAGCTTTTATCGCCTTCTAAGAGTGAAGTTCTAGACTGATAAGATGGTCATGGTCATTTTTATTCAGATACCACACTCATTCTGTGCACCTAAAACTTGAGAATAAATACTTATTTCTGTGCATAGATTCTACAGATGTATCAAGACTGACATCCACAGCAAATAAACATTTCCATCATGAAATAGGGAAAAAGAGAGATTGCTCCAAGGAAAATTTCCAGCAACCGATGGTGATAAGCCATCTGGAAGATTTGAAAGAGTAAGCGTGACTTTTTCTGGTGATACATTGAAAAATCACCCGGCACAACACGTGAGGAGAAGACTACACATTACAGTTTTGAAAATTCCAGTATTTTTAACACTACCTTTGCTGAACTGAAACATCATTGTATATTTTTGTAATACCTGGAGGAGTAATCAGAAGCAAATTTAATTGACACAGCCAGGTTTAGCCACTTATTTTCTCACCTGAACAGCTTTTTCTAGCAAGATAGTATTGTTAGTGGGAAACAGTATCTTGAACAATTCTCTCATCATTCATTCTAGATCTGAAATATCTATTGATTTGATCATATGCATAGCTTTGCTTCATGTTCAACTGTATTTGAACTAGGAACTTTGTACTAGTGCTTACAGGACCTTCATAGTCTGAACCAACCAATGGAAATCCAGATACTAAGGGAAGTTATTCAGCAGAACTGTTGATTCTGAGAAGCACTCAGCCTGTTGTGGATGGAGAGTGCTAAATAACATCTTAGTAATGGCTTTTTTGCTGGATGCAGGTGACTAAAATTATTATTAAATCCCAGCATCCTTTGGTGATTCTAAGAGCAGCTTGTTTTAACTAATGGCTATGTTTGGGATCTCAGTGGACAATTCAGAAATGGAGTAAAAAGAAAATCAAAATAGTTCCAGAGACGGTTTCTCCTTAATAGATTGAAAAAGAATAGGGCTACAGTGTGGGCAAGTTTGAATGACTAGTGTTCATACTATCCATATTTTGTAGAAAGAATATTTACATTTTCTAGCTGGACATTCTGATACCTTCTAATGGGATAAAGTTATGTAAATATAGTCCAATCGTAGCCCTTACTTCTCACTCACCAGCTAACGTGCTTAAAAAGTCTTTTGTCTCTGGATCTTCTGCCTGTTTTCTTATATTTTCTAAACAATATGACCAGAAATTTACTACAGTCTGTATCTTCAAGTTGCAAGACTTATGGTCGTGTGAAACATTTGCAGATCGAGGTTCACAAAAGAATGAAACCATGAAACCAACAGGATGCAACCAACATGTTTTAGTAATATTGAGCAATATGCCATCATCCTTCCTTTTAGATACTTTGCAAAAAAAACCTTTTTAAACTCTTTGATAGTTTTATTTGTTACTGGCCTAGATATTGCCTTTCCTGCAGAAAGTTTTTTTGTTCTGCGTGTAGAAATTTAAACCATCATTCTGCAGTAAGTCTTTGTAGTGTGCTGCACAAGTGCTTTGCTTTGAGACCCTGAAGTTAAAGTGTCATGCTTGCTTTGATAGGAAATTAAGGTAAATACTTTTTAAAAGTCCGTTTAAAATAAAATAGACAGTAAAGAACTCTTATCAATTAAATCAGCTAGAACAATTTTAGTTACTCTTCTTGTAGTACAAGAACATTTTTGTATACATGAAAGTACCTATATAATAATATGGATTAATAGCTACAAGTGTATCTGCTCTGAAAACATGCAGCCATTTTCAAAACTGTTTTCAAAATATTTTTTAAACAGTCCAAAATGTTAATTGCTGTTTTACAAACAAAAAGTCTTCTGTTTTTGTATGGCGTAGGTTATTTAGTCAGAAGACAGAAGAAATTACATGGGACTGTCCCTGATCCTTGCCCTACTCCTATTGTGTTGCATTACTGAGGCAAATGAAGCCAAAAAAATTGGCTGTATTTTACCACAGTAGAGGAATTCTCAAAACATATAGAACTGATGTAGCCAGCTACTATACCATCCTCCTCTTCAGTTCCTGCTACAGTTGTAAAGCTTGACCAGCACATGCTGGTCTCCGGCTATTGCCAACTGAGAAAGGACTCTCAGGGAGCTGCTGCAAGTTGGCAGAGTTTGAAATACCGCCTGTGCTCTTTTAAATGTTGCTAGTGTAGGTGCACAATTTGACCCAGAATCAGAAAGTTATAACTAGATCCCTGATGTACTCTATTTCTCAGAAGAGAGTGGAAACAGCACATAACTTGTCTTATGTGAGTTCAATGAATGACAAATATTTAGTACAGTAGACACCACACAAGAGCATACTGTAGATTAGTGTGTTATTGTGAGCTCTTGGTTGAACAGCTGAAAACAAAGATCAAACTCATGACTAATCATGAGCTGTATGAACAATTTACTACCAGGGCAGTAAACAAAAGGAAAAGAAAAGAAAAAAAAGAAAAAAAACCAGGAAGACTCCTTTTGCTGCAATACTTTATTGCAATGAATAATTTGTCTAGCTCAGCTGTTAATTTCTTTGCTTTGTTTTATTCTGTTTCCCTGTCAAGCCAATATTACCATTTTCTTTTGCCATTCACCTCTTACTCCTAATGGCTAACATCAATGACTCCTGAGACAGTATCTTCCAGCCAGTAACTACTCAGGATCCTCTGTAATTCATTGTTGCCACAGGTTTGACTAGACAGGAACTGGGATTGACAAATATGTCTCTTCTTACATGGCATTTCTGCTTCAAACTTGCAGCATGAGCAAATGGAACTGAAACTCAAACACAACCTCTGTAATGACTAAACAGTGTACCACTGAGATCTTTGGTTATTGCATGTGTATGAAATAGAGGGGAATAACTCCTATATCCGATTGAACTTCTTGATACAGACTGGCCTAGATTACAACTTGTTTTACTCTATGAGCAGACTTGAAACCCAGTAATAATCTGTAGTGTAAATTGTTTTATATAAGAATTAATGCTAATTTATATAGGGACTCTAAACTGCATCATACTAAAACTTTGGAAAATTAGATCTGTAAACAAACACAGCATTGCTATGGCCCTGGTTCCCCTTTAACTGTCAACAAAATGAGATGTTGCAACAGCCTCCTCTGAACTGCCTAAGTCTAAAACATTACATCTGAAAGGACCTGTCAGAGTCATGTGGCATTTATAGCCCCACAGATTGTCATGAAGTATATTAAATTTATGTAAAAAAAGTAGCTGACGTAGCCAAGTGTGAACTGATTACTGACCTTAAAATAAACTGCTCCTTACTTCATTATTAATAAAACCAAAACATGCCAGATAGTGGTAAAGATGAACAAGAAAAACATAAAGTAATATCTATTTCCACAGCTGCTGTACAGTATGACTATAGTGGCAATTTAAGCTGATTAGACAAGTATTCTCACAGGCAACACCTTGCATTTGCTTTATATACCTTAGTGATTTCTTTTACAGTTCTTTAAACATAAAGGTTGAACAGGACACAACTATTGTGCCTTCAACTTATTTACTTAATGCAAGTGACAACTTCCAGCAGAGCACATAACAGTGTCAGTTGCTTTGTTTAAAGTAGTGGAAGTGCTGCCTTCAGTCCCCAAGAAAATTGATTCAACAATTCATCTCGATGTGAGCTGTACTAGTGATTTTCTTATGTTTTATTCTAACAAGAAGTCACAGCAATGGCACTGTTACATAATATTCATTCTTACTGACTTTGAGCTGGATCCTTTTTTCCAGAAGTTGTTGTCAGGACGGGATTTCTGTGAACATTTTCCTGGGTAAGTATCCAGTAAAAAGTCCCTAGACAGTTTCAGTTTGGGCTTTTTTTTTGTTACCTTACTTAATAGTATCCAAAAGTATGGCAAATGCTTTATAGAAATAAAAGTATGAAAGACTCTACTGTCTAACTGCTGATGCAATGAAATTGTGGAAAAAATGAAGATGAATCTATCACATTGGATTATGCAATGTTTTCAGCTCTTATTCAGCCATTAATTGGAATAAGAACCACTCTGGATATACTCAGGCAAATAAGGATTGTGAAGAGTGAAAGAGAAGATCAAAAGAAGTTCTCAGGTAAGTGATTCCACTATGAATATGTTGCCTAGATTTTGTTCATCATCTTGAGAACTAGAGTAGATGGTTGGGTAGAAACTTTTGAGGAAGTATCATTCCTTGGTGGAAGCATTTTCTTGCATTGACTATTGTTTTTCACCAAGAAAATAGAAGGGAATCGCACATCAGTTCTACATTTTCCCTGTTTTTTTTTTTTTTTTTTTTCAGGGAACAGTGCTGCTGTGTCTTCCTATTTAGATGTATGCAGTGTAATGGCTTGCTGTAATCTTAAGTAGCATAATTTTGGCTTGTGAGGGTCTGTTAGATAGGACAAGTTCAATGAAAAGTCTTTGATAATATATTTTATGCCATAAGGTCAAACTACTACCTGATTCCTTGCTGCTTATGTACAGTATAGGACAGGAGAAGAAAGAGAGGGGCTGTGAAGGAGTATCATAATGCCTTTAGAATACATATGCTCATAACAAGGCTTCCATATATAAAATTATAGTATTTGTTCTGGAGTTAATTTCACATGGATGCAAGGGATATGAAATAAAAAGTACATGTTCAGGTAATAGTAGCAATACCTTGTATTTATATATCTTTCCTTCATCAACAGCTCTTCACATCTTTTATAAAGAGTTCAGCATCTTTATTCCATTTACCAGCTGGATAAACTGAGAGACACAGAAGTTCCCTCAGCAGGTCAGAGGCAGAGCCAAGACTAGAATACCTGCCCTGTAGTCTATTTATTAGGTCATGTTAGATTCATTTAAAATTGTGTGACCTAGGTTCTTTTTTGGTAGTAATTTTTCCACTAACAAAAAAAAATAAAAATTGACTATGAATTATTGCAGTAGTCTTATTTTGCATTGCATAGTCAGAGTGTGGAATCCCTTTTACTAACTAGTAATTAACAGAAAAAAAATGTTAAAATAATGCAATTATATGTCATTGCCAAAGGAAAGGTAAGGACCAAATGGTAGGTTTTATGTTAAACTACAAAGCACATATACTATGCCATTGATTCTATAGTAAGGCGAGAAAAAAATTTTAAACTACAATGTCCTCTGTATTTTGTGGGCTCTGAAGATGATGTTTTTCATGTATAGAGTATAAAACAAACACTGTATCTCAATGCTTAGAGCTCTTTTGCAGTTATCACAGAATCACAGAATGATAGGGGTTGGAAGGGACCTCTGGAGATCATCTAGTCCAACCTCACGCCAGAGCAGGTTCACCTAGAGCAGACTGCACAGGAATGCGTCCAAGCGAGTTTTGAATGTCTCCAGAGAAGGAGACTCCACAACCTCTCTGGGCAGCCTGTTCCAGTGCTCTGCCACCCTCAAAGGAAAGAAGTTCCTCCCCATGTTTAGATGGAACTCCCTGTGACCAAGTTTGTGCCCGTTACCTCTTGTCCTGTCACTGGGCACCACTGAAAAAAGACTGGCCCCATCCTCCTGGCACCCACCCCTTAAGTGTTTATAAGCATTGATAAGATCCCCCCTGTGTCTTCTCTTCTCCAGACTAAAAAGACCCAAGTCCCTCAGCCCTTCCTCATGAGAAGGATGTTCCAGTCCCCTAGCCATCTTTGTAGCCCTTTGCTGTACCCTGTCCAGCCATTTCCAGTCCTTCTTGAACCAGGGAGCCCAGAACAGGACACAGTTCTCCAGATGCAGCCTCACCAGGGCAGAGTAGAGGGGGAGGGTAACCTCCCTCGACCTGCTTGCCACACTCTTCTTGATGCACCCCAGGATGCCATTGGCCTTCTTGGCCACCAGGGCACATTGCTGGCCCATGGTCATCCTGTTGTCCCCCAGGACTCCCAGGTCCCTTTCCAGCAGGCCAGCCCCTAACCTGTACTGATGCATGGGGTTATTCCACCCCAGGTGCAGTACCCTACACTTGCTTTTGTTGAATTTCATAAGGTTCCTCTCTGCCCAACTATCCAGCCTTATCTCAAAGGGAAGTAGAGTTACTCAGTCTCATTACTACAACATGGGCTTGTATTACACCTCTATTGAAGATGCATTTGTATATGCACAGGAACAAAATGGTCAATGAAGCTGGAAGGAATTATAGTTGTGCTTATTTAAATTCTTTAACGGTGCTAAGATTTCAAACCTAACCTGCAGCTAAGAGTGTTTTCATATTAAACCCCTCCATTCTGCCTGCCCCCCCCCCCCCCCCGCCTCGTTATAAAGAATTTTTACCTCCAGACTTCAATCTAAGGTTAAAACTCAGTAAATGGGATCTTAAGCAATAGTGATGGGACAATGGTGTGGAAAGAATGTTATGGTAAAGTGGCAGTTGAGCAAGGACTAAGGCTGAATAGGAATACAGTAATGTTCAGAGGACAGAAAGCCAATATATGCTAAATATGAAAACTTGGCATCAGTTACAGGAGGATTTCTGTATTTTGGAACCAACTGGAATATTTAGGGAAAAAAAAACATGTAAAATGTTGTGGAAGCAAAGCCCTTTTTTTTTTTTTACTTGGATGACTAATGCGTCAGTTTTCTACTCATCTTCTATCAGCTTCTTGCTGCTCTAAACCTTCCATGAAGATTACTGCATATCTATAGTACTACCATGATGTTTTCTCACTTTGAAACTTCTGAAGGGAAGTATTTTCATTTTTCAGCTTATGTGCACCAGTTTCTAGGTGTCACATTATGACAGCCTTCTATCTTAGGCAATGCCCTAGGCTTTCATACTGCTGAATAGTCATTACATTCTAATGACTCCATGTACTCTAATGCTGACATAGACTTCAGTGCCCTTAGGCAGCACTGGTCTGAAAGCAGTGCATTAACTGATGATGACCTTCTTTGAGGCCTATCTCTTCTACCATCCAGTACCTATGTATTGTTATGAAAAATAACATTATTTTAAGTGCTGTGTTCATTCTGGTGTCAACATTTTCATAAGGTACCAAATAACCTACTTTTAATTTTTGTCCTGGAATGTAATGGTTTTATTTTCCAATCTAAAATATAAACCCCCAGAAAAGTACTCAACTCTGGTTAATGTTACCATTCTCATTTTTTCTATTATTTTAATAACTTTTTTTCTCTGGCTATATGAGGAAGTAAACAGTGGAAAACTAGGTATTAGAAATTCTAATCAACACCCTCAGTTTTTCTTCACTAACTGCTACTGTCTACCAAAAAATTATACTTATTAACTTTCACTTATTAGACCTCGCTTTTTATAGAAATCCATTATTTTCTTTAGAGTTTCTCAACGATTATCAGTAAATTTATAGCTGTTAACATTTTTTATGAGCTTATGTATACACTCTGAAGTGACTTTAACATACTCGCCAGAACAGCTGTCTCCAAATTATCAGTAGTCACAGATTTGTAGGCTCTTGAAAAGCCTCCTTTCTTCCCACCAGAAATGCTAAGGTACCAAGCACATCTGCAAATCCCTTGATATATGAAGCCTCATCATTGGTTTAACGATGACAGAAAAACAATGATCAGAAAACAAGAGTTTTTTTCTTCCTAGGAAAAAAATAATATTCCGATGCAAAAATTTAAAGCTGAAACTTTTTGGACAAACATAAGAAGTCTTTGGCCAAACTTGAAATATTTCAGCAGTGGCACCTCAATGGGAGCTGTACTCTAGTTCTTTCATGCTCTTCTTTGACCATTGTGGTCTAGGTAGGCTGGCTGCAGTGGAGTGCAGGGACAGCAGTACCTACTGAAAGGGGCATTCCCACTTGGAGGGAAGAGCTTCTACCAAAGAGTGACTCTGAGGCTTCCCTTCAGGTAGTACAGACCAATTTGGAGACAGTTTTTAGGCGAAATATTTTGTTTTCAGAAGTTGTTTTTTAATAAAATGAAACATAAGCTGAATTTCTTGATAGAAAGCACTTCTGTTTCTTTCCCTTTCTCTTTTGCAGGCATATGTTTTCTTTTCTTATTAGAAAACAGATTTTTTATTTAAAAAATTCAGTTAGCACTATTCAAGAATCCTCCTGGAGCCAGGATTAAACTCTAACTGAACATATTTCATTTACATACACAAAGCTGTAGATGAAGACCTGCTTTTTAGTGTCTTTCACTGTGATGTGCATTATGAGTAAATGCATACCCATCCTATATTAGACATTATTTACACTGTATCTGTCATGCATTTTGATTACTGTAGGTCTCTGTACACTGGGAAAGGTGCTCTGCTCTGGAACAAAATCCAGATGCTCTTTTTTTTTTGCAGCTATATTACGTGGAAAGAAAAAAGATCTGATGCACTCAATGCTAATCAAAATTTCATATACATTGAATGAAATTACTGCCAGTCAAAAGATAGATCTATTAGAAGAAAAAGCCTACAAGGGAGTCACAATACATCTGCTCTGTTAACATTAAGTGAGAAATGTGCTGATTTTGAGTGAGAAATGATTCTGGTTCTCTGCATCTTTCTTTCCTTTCTTAACCTGAAAGGTGTCAGATTTGGGTAGACTGAGTTTTGCCGTTATTGCAAGAAGAGTGCTGTTCATGTATTTATCTCTCTGGCTTTTCCTGCTGACCTTAAAAGGATCTCAGAGGTACCCTGTCTTTTTCAGCCCTGTGGGTTGAAAAAACATTTTCCAACAGTTTTCTCCAGGTTCTACCCAAGTAATACATGCAGCCTGCAAGTTTCTTGTCAGTGTTCAATTTATTCTGCTGCATTTTGTGTAAGGTAGCTAGAACCATCCTGAAAGACATAAAAATTATTACTCTAAATTACAAAAATAATCAAAGATTTTTTTAATTCTTTCTTCTTTGTCCCAGATGTTTTGCTCCCTTGCTTCTTTAGTTACCCATATATATCTCCTATAAGTAAAGTAACACTGACAGCAACATACTTGAATTTTGGCTGTCTTTAGTGTTTCAGTCTATTGGTAAAACTTACTTTGTATGCAGTCTCATGTTCCCATTCAATGTCAGTTCATTTTGCCTATCAGTTACCACCATAAACACAGCCTCTTGATACGTATTACTAATTAGTAGTTTATCACCACTAGAAAAGAAGGAATGAGATTTTCAGGGGCACTAACATAATTTATATGACAGTCAATGAATTTATTCATTCAGTGCACTATTCTCTTTGATTATTCAAGATTAAAAAAAAAAGACTAATTCAGTCATTTAGAAACTATTCCCCATTGAATCATGAATATATTGCGGATACATAACCCAGAAAGGGGCAAATTCTTCCTTTTCCATAGCCTTTGTGGGTGATAAAGGCTCATGAGAAACTATAGTAGTTTTCAGTGGGAAATCTTTGCGTTAATCATACTTCATACTTTGCCCTAATCATTCAAGAATCATATTTCTGTTGGACCTCTGTGCCCTTGTTTTGGAAGTGCTCTTTCTAACTTGACAGGTAATTACAGGGCTTTTACTACTGCTACATCTTTTGAGGTTAGGTTGCTGGTTCTTGCAGAACTATTTCCCAGTTCTTGCAGATATCAGTGCATTTAGCTGCCTAGTCTCAGAATGGAGGATATGACTTGGCCCATCTTTGCCCTTAGTTTCTGGGTTATGCTCTCTAGGTGGTAGGTAACACTTAGCTAGAGTTTGTTGGAAGATGAATTTGGTATTGCCTTTCCATCTCATGGAAAGTATTCCACCCTGGGGCGTGTATTAATAAGATTAAAACAAAACCAAAACCTATAGTCATTAATTTCTGGGGGAAATGTTGACCTGCCATCAAACGCTGAGTATAGTTGGACAGGTATGGGAAGGTTTTGTCCAAAATGTTTTTACTCTCTGGCTGAAACATGAATCTTTTCTGTTTTCAGTTTTTCACTGACTATTTGATTTTTTTTTCTTCTTTGTTGTTGAAAGAAAGCAGATACTTTAGGAGGAAAATTTAATTTAGCAAAAATCCTTTGAAAAGTAATTTCAGCCTATAGTTTTCAGCTAGCCCTATATACAGTACCAAAGCAAAATAATAAAAGCTTAACCACAGATTCCTCTAATGGTACAGTTCACAGCATGCTAAGTGACAGATGACTACTATGCATCAAACAACATGTAAGTATTTTCACTGAGTTTCACTTTGCCTAAATAAATTTCCTCCTTACAGCTTTTCTACCTAGAGTTAATGTAAATCTGTCATACAGGACAGTTCCTGCTACTCACAGCTCCTAGAAAAAAAACCTGCCCACCACTTAAAATGCCCTGGCTAGTGTTCAGTTCCTCTGAACAGGTAGAGGTTGAACAGAGATTTGTTTGCTCCAGTTGACTGCAGTGCTCAGTAAGCCATTTGTTTTTCAATTTTGTTGGGCTGATGCGATATCATCAGCCATGTCATGTAATAGTATCAGACAAAAGTAACTAGGCATGATGTCTTGCACTGATGACCCATCATCCTGGGAAATTCTAAATGACATGCATTGCTGAAAACAGCCCTTACAATTAATGTGTTTTTCAAACAAACTGCAGGGAAACTCTTCAAATAATTGGGGAAAAATGGGTACAAATTAGAAATCAGTTCCCAATGATAAAAAGAATAAGCTGTGGAGGCCAGAATGTGAGTTTGCACACATAGTGTTTACACCCACACTTCTGCATACGTACTGCCAGAAAACATATCTTCTGTTTAAATAGCTCTATTAATAGCTTGAAAAGGGCTCTGAGGAGGCAAAAAGAAAGGAATTTCAATTTCTGTTTGGTTACTGGAAGAGAGGTGGAAGCTTAGTAGCTCTTCGAAAAGTGTAGAAACTGCCATGGCTGTCTGTCCCCTCAGGAGAGGCCTGTGCCTGTGCCTCCCACAGTTCATCCCAGGCTCTTCTAGTTCACCGGTGACACTTAGCGAAATGTTAGTGAACTAACTCTGTGCTTAAAAATTTTGTAAATGATGTAGCTTACAAATGGTGTGAAGGCCAGGGAGGCAAAGTAGTGGGTGCCTGCTGCTATCACAGGTTATGGGTGTACTGGTATTTCTAGTACATGCTTGAACATATGCAAAATTCATATTGCAGAGGTGAAGGTGCCAGTAGCTGATGATTATTATTGTTCAAAATGATAATACTGGAGTGATTTTTGCCTTGTGAAAGTTTCATGGCAGTGCAGATGGCCCACCCCTTTTGGTGTTTCAGTATTAGTATTGATATATTTCCATGTTTCAGCATTAGCATTTATGTATTTTCATAATTTTTTCCTGTTTATGCTAACCCCTGGTCACCCTCAGAATTAGAATAAAAGGTATAGGCAAGGTCTTCATTACATAGCAGTAGCACTGTTAGCCACACATCGACAGAACGTTAAAAACTAATTTGGGTGGAAGACCTACAGGACTGTGCAATATATCAAGTTTCAGCGGAGGGCAATGCCTATGTTTTTGTGTCTGTTATCTTTTATGTCTGTGATAAGGAGGTGACAGATTTTATTTAATTTTTTTTGTGTTTGCCCAAACTATTCTGCTTGGTTTAAGAAGTTCTGGTCCTCCTCTGAACAATCAAGCCTTTACTAGAACTATCATTAAAAGAAATACACTGTTATTTTCTTCTGGTAAAATCTGAGGTTTTTTTCTTCACAAAATTGTGAAACTGACTTTCTCTAAGTACATTCTAGAATTGTCTTGAAATCTTTTTTTTTAACCATTTTTCTTACTGCCTAGTATTTTCTCTGATGTTTATAAGAAAGCATTTGTTTGGGACCCGTAAGTATTGAATATAGGCAATTCCCAGTGATTCATGAATTTCGCATTCTATCAGCCCTTTCAAACAAGATAGTATGGCATCCTGCTCATAAGAGAAATGAACAGAAGTTAAAGACCTAATCCAGGGCACTGATTATGCTATGTTTATTTTTATTTCATGTTAGTAAGGCCCTCTAGAAAAGTATGTGTTGAGGACAAAATAATGCCAACTTTCATGGGCTCTGTTATGTTTCTCAAATAATGTGTATGTTTAAGATCGTTCCCCCTCTTTCTCACTATGCTTTATGAAAAAATGACACTGGAGTTTACCTGGGTACTGTGGAAACTCTCAGGTCTTCTGGTGTGTTTTCAACTCTATGTAGTTTATTTTTCAACTGAGACATTCATATTACCCCCATTAACATCAAAATCACCAATTATTCTTTTTTCTTTCAAATTATACCCTTGAAGTGCACTTTATTAAGGCATTTTTATTTACTACTTTGTGTATTATAGTGGTCAGGGGGGTGCTATTTTTCATAAAACATATATGAGAAAGAAGGTCATCATTCAGTGCTGTGATTTCTACCATTTAGAGTAAGGGCAAAAGAAAAGAAGGAAACACTGACAAATCAGATTTCTATTGGAGTGTTTGATATGACAGCTTCCTAAATACAAAGACCTCCAGTACTTATTAGAAAATTATTCTATCGTGAGAGTCACTGAAAATGCAGAATGGGGCCATCAAAATGTACTCGAAATGGCAAAATCTGGACAGTTTAAATTCACCAATACTTAAATACATTGTAAAGGAAAGTAAGGAGCAAGTTACTGGAAAAAATAAAGAACATTCACACTCCACAGTTTTCTGTAAATCGAGGTCATATTGTTTTTGCTAGTTCTTAAGTTGAAGTCTGACACCTTGCAGAGGGATAATAAATATAATGGACATATCCTGTTAATTGGTACATCAGTAGGAGGCTGACCTAGATTGGTTCTTTTTGGAATAAAATTTCCAGGAGGAGAGAAAGAGACTATATTAAACCAAGCCTTTTCCAATTTACTTCAGTGAAAGAGAGAACGGTACACTTCATTACCCCTGTTATATGAGTCCACTTTTGACTTGCACTGTCTGAATAGCCTTTCTTAAAAGGCAATTTGGGGGATATAAACATATACATTTTCAAACTCAGTGAACTTTAGTGCTCATAGTAGCTTTTCCACACAAGTTTGCCAAGGCAACACCAGCTGTTATTAAGGCCTCCCGTGTGTGCACAAAGGCAATTGTGCCAATTTATATGTTATGCAGTGATTTTCAGATGTGGATAAGTGACCAATAAAGATAAAGCAAGTCTGAACAACATGCAACGTTACTACATATAGTGATATCATCTGGTTCTCAATGGAGGTCTCCAGAGGTGAAAGGTAATTTTATGGATCCTATACACATGACTTAAAATATTTTTTCATAATTTACACAGAGTATGAGTTCAATCATATAAGACTTAATTTTATAAACAATTCATGCTCATGTAAATAATCCTGTTGGCATTACCTGAGGAAAGCCTACTTGTGCAAGTAAATGTTATTATGAATTATACATACAGCTAGACTATGTTAAAAATCCTATTGTTGCCTGGATCTTCCATGCCAGTCTGTTTCTTCATTTACCTTAACCATCTTACCTTTAATACTGTGAAGTCTTCTGGGCAGAGATTGTAATTTTATTCTATTTTTACGGAACCAGCTTAATGAAGCCAACACATATAACCAGAATGTGTAATGCATAGCACAGGAGAATGTTGTTAAGTAGCTGAAAATACAAAACATTCTTTTAACATGAAGCTTTCTAGAAAAAAAAAAATCTAAAAATTGCATTGCAAATATATAAAAAGACAAAAAAATCTGTATTGTAAATTGCATATTAAAATATACTGTGATTTGAGCAGAGAAATTACTATGTAGATGAAAAGCTTATGATACAAAAAAATTTCTCCCTCTCTTCCTTCTTCCTACCCATTCCTACATGTCCACATGATGAAATAAACCACTTGAGCTCACATGTTGATGCTTTACATCCAGCCATCTGCTTAGAAAGCTTAGTTAATGTCCCAGAGCTCTATCTTAAAAAAAAAAAAAAAGAAAAAAAAAAGAAAAAAGAAAGGAAAAAAAAAGTAAAATTATAGTCTGATGTATTGCAAAAATAAGGCTGGAAGCTGCCAATACGCATTAACATAGAACACAGAGGAATCCTGATTATCCATGTAAGGCCTTTCATTTTGCACTTCAAATACAGTGAAATCATAATCTTCATTTTCTCATAAAATTGAGTGCATTTCACTCATAAGTGCATCTTCCTTAATATAATCTGAAACATCTCAGATTTTATTCACAGCTCATTGAGAACCAAAAAGGCCAATTATAAGCGAGTATCAAGCTAAGTAATAAAATCCCACCCTATACTGAGAGCACAGGGCTGTATACTCTATCTTTATTACAAAGATATAAAAACAATTTAATTTAATCACTTTGTATTACTAAGTGCTGCCAGAGAAATAGTCAGAAGAGTATACATTAACTAAGGCAATGCATATTTGTAGTTTATTCCCTGAACTGCACGATGACTGCTTAGTTATTATATTTTTATGCACTACTTTAGTTACTGTTATGGAAAAAGCACTTAAAATAAGGTTTCACAAGAAGATCTGCATTGTAGTTAGAGTGATACAGCACTCATAAATTCTGCCTGCTCTTCTTCAGTTTGTCTCAGATGTAACCCAAATTAAAGAAACAAATACCACCTAATTCTCGATGATTTTTATAACTTGAAGTATACACAAAAGATTCTGAGCCCAACAACAGGTCATTTCACCCTCATTGAATGTATCAAGGACCTATAAGCAATAGACTTCCAGATCCTCTGTCAGAAGCTGGTCATGTGGCCGTGAAAATAGATACCAGCACCTCCACCTTTGCCCCTGACCTGTAGGTCTTTGCCCTTAATATTGTAATAGTACATGGTCATATTTAAAGACTTCTTCCACTTTGATGTCTTCTAAAGATTTAAGGTTTGTGTTTAAACTAAAGAATGTCCTGGAATTGCTTCCTGTTTGAGGAAGGAATGTGGGAGGAAACATGTAGGAGTGGTCACAGCCACCAATAAGGGACTTCCCATCGAATTGGCCACCACAGGGCAGCAGCAAGACGGCAAAGAGCCACACACAGTGATTTATATCAGTGTATTTTTAAGAATGGACATTTTGGACCTCAGAAGAAAAACATTCCAGACAAGAACTCTATTCGATAAATTAAATAAATTTATTCTATTATGGACTAGTTCTGTCATTAATAACCGTAACAAGCCACATGTCTTTTTGTGGTGGGTCTCTGACTGCAGTCATTCTGGAAGAAGAATATGTCCCTTAAGAAATCAGTGGCTTCTTTAGGAAGAAAGGGAACAAATTTGGAGGAAAATATCATTTTTCTTTCCATTAATAATAAGCAGTAAGCTTTTTAATAATTGCAATAAGCTAAAAAGGACTTTTACCTTAGTTCAGTTTTCCCCAAAGTTTATTATTTCCTTTGTAGGTAAACACCTTACCTATGAAGTAAATTTTAACAGCTGTAGCTATCCAGTGAGATACCTTATCCTGAATGGAAAGTACTGAACTAGCATGGTATGTAATAATGGTGTGTTGACACACTGGGGAGTGGAGCTTTGTCTGGCCAAGTCAATTTACCAGAAGAAAAAAGACCCCTTGGGGCTCAATATGTGGAATAATGGTAGATTACAGAATCACAGAATCACAGAATCACAGATTCATTGAGGTTGGAAAAGACCTTTAAGATCATCAAGTCCAACCCTTAACCTAATGCCACCATGCCCATTAAACCATGTCCGCAATGCCACGTCCACACATTCCTTGAACACCTCCAGTCATGGTGACTCCACCACTTCCCTGGGCAGCCTGTTCCAATGCTTGACAACTCTCTCAGTAATGAAATTTTTCCTAATATCCAGCCTAAACCTCCCCTGGCGTAACTTGAGGACATTTCCTCTTGTTCTGTCATTAGTCACTTGGGAAAAGAGATGAACACCCACCTCTCTGCAATCCCCTTTCAGGTAATTGTAGAGAGCAATGAGGTCTCCCCTGAGCCTCCTCTTCTCCAGACTGAACAACCCCAGCTCCCTCAGCTGCTCCTCATAAGACTTGTGCTCCAGACCCCTCACCAGCTTCGTCGCCCTTCTCTGGAAACACTCCAGCACCTCAATGTCCTTCTTGTAGTGAGGGGCCCAAAACTGAACACAGTATTCGAGGTGCGGCCTCACCAGCGCTGAGTACAGGGGCACGATCACCTCCTTACTCCTGCTGGCCACACTATTTGTGATACAGGCCAGGATGCTGTTGGCCTTCTTGGCCACCTGGGCACACTGCTGGCTCATATTCAACCAGCTGTCAAACAACACCCCCAGGTCCTTTTCTGCAGGGCAGCTTTCCAGCCACTTGTCCCCAAGCCTGTAGCGTTGCATGGCGTTGTTGTGGCCCAAGTGCAGGACCCAATATTTGGCCTTGTTCAACCTCATAAAATTGGCCTGGGCCCATCGATCCAGCCTGTCCAGATCCCTCTGCAGAGCCTTCCGACCCTCCAGCAGATCAACACTCCACCCAACTTGGTGTCATCTGCAATCTTGCTGAGGGAGTACTCAATCCCCTCATCCAGATCATCGATAAAGATATTAAACAAGACAGGTCCCAAAACTGAGCCCTGGGGGACTCTGCTTGTGACCGGCCGCCAGCTGGATTTCACCCCATTCACCACAACTCTCTGGGCTCGGCCACCCAGCCAGTTTTTTACCCAGTGAATAGTGCACCTGTCTGAGCCACGATTTGCCAGCTTCTCCAGGAGAATACTGTGGGAGACAGTGTCGAAGGCTTCACTAAAGTCCAGGTAGACAACATCAACAGCCTTTCCCTCATCCACTAGACGGGTCACCTGGTCATAGAAGGAGATCAGGTTGGTCAAGCAGGACCTGCCCTTCATGAACCCGTGCTGGCTGGGCCTGACCCCTTGGTTGTCCTGCAAGTGCCCTGTGAGCCCTCCCAGGATGAACCTCTCCATAATCTTCCCTGGCACTGAGGTCAGGCTGACAGGCCTGTAGTTCCCCAGATCCTCCTTCCAACCCTTCTTGTAGATGGGCGTCACGTTGGCAAGCCTCCGGTTGTCCGAGACCTCCCCTGTTAACCAGGACTGTTGATAAATGATGAAGAGTGGTTTGGCAAGCTCCTCCACCAGCTCCCTCAGCACCCTTGGGTGGATGCCATCAGGTCCCATAGACTTATGAGTGTCCAGGTGGCATAGCACGTCATTAACTGCTTCCTCCTGGATCACGGGGACTTTATTTTGCTCTCCATCCTTGTCTTCCAGCTCAGGGAGATGGATAACCTGAGGATACCTGGTCTGGCTGTTAAAGACTGAGGCAAAGAGGGCATTAAGTACCTCAGCCTTTTCCTCATCCTTCGTGACAATGTTCCCTCCCGCATCCAGTAAAGGATGGAGATTCTCCTTGGCTCTCTTTTTGTTGTTAATGTATTTATAGAAGCATTTTTTGGTATCCCTTATGACCTTGGCCAGATTGAGCTCTAGCTGGGCTTTTGCCTTTCTAATTCCCTCTCTGCATGACCTAACGAGACCCTTGTACTCTTCTTCAGTTTCCTGCCCCTTCTTCCGAAGATGATAAACTCTCCTTTCTTTCCTGTCTCAGCAAAAGCTCCCTGTTCAGCCAGGGCAGATTAGCAACGAGGAATTCATTCAGCCAGATTAAGCAATGAGGAAAAGATGCAATAAAAAGCATTTCTTCCTGCCTCTTAAACTGACATTTCTGCTCTGCCATGCCTTGAGAACTGCCACATACACCTATCTAGTCACGAGAAACTCTCCATATGTTTGATTGTTCTTGACATATCCTTGCTCCTACTCTGTTACATATTACTAATGTGGCACCAAGGAACAGGTAACTTTTTTCACCCCAAAGGAGTACTAGTTGGAGAGTCAATACCCTAAAACTTTGTTCTCCATGGAATTGTATGTAACAGTTGTACTCCTGATTGCACTGTGACAAGCTGACCTTAAAAAATTAATTGGAAGTTTCACAACATTAAGGATTTGTCGACTGCTTTAATAGGTATTGTGACTCAGAGAAGCCTTCATTAGCCCTCCAGCCCTAATGATTCTGAATGGATTGGTTAATGGGATATAAAGATAGCAGCCATTCCAAGGATTCAAAGTTACTATAGATGGCAAGAAGATCCTTTTTTCCCCTTCTTCCTATTTTTTTTTATTACTTTATAAACAAATGTGCCTGTTTGTAGCTTTGTCTGGATTTATAGCATAGCTGGTGAGCTAAATGTTTGTTAAAGGATAGGAAAAAGTTGGATATTCTTTCCAGACACTTCATTAAGGAATGTACATCCACTTTAGTTTGAGCGAAATTCCCAACAATAATCCAGCTCTCTTTGTAAGATCACACTGACAATATTCACCCTAAATCTTGCACAATTATGTTGGTTATTGCCTTTCTCTTCCCCATAAGGAGTAAAGAGAGCTGAAAGGTGGAATTAGCTTTAAGTTTTCTTCAGAGAAAGATACTGAGGCTAGCTTTAAAATCAGTTCTGAAGAAAAAGCCTCCCACTTTTCCACCTAAAGAAGTACCCCTCCTCTTAAGACATACACAAACAAGCTTGCCCTCAGAAAGAAAAAAAACATGGGAGAGAAAGAAAAAGAAAAATCCATGTTGCAACTAGTCAAACCAGCTCCAGATGCTCTCAGGAATTTTTGGGGGCATGCAGAAATGTCATTGTGCTCATTAAACTCCTAGACAGCACTTTCATTTTCAATATGAAAGCTGTGCTGACCTTGCCAGTCCATTAAACTCTAACAAGGGTCTCTGCAGGTTCATAGTTCCAATTATGACTCAGTTTATAGGACCCTATTAATAAATACAGTTTGACTTGCTCTACTGTGGGCTGATCTTTGCTCCTACACTTGCCAAATAAACAATGGCTGGAGGTGGAAACTCAAATGTCTTTTTTTTCTTTCGAAAGTAGAAGACTGGAAACACCTCAGCCAACATGCAGCTGAGATTCACAAGCAGGCTTTTCAACTGGGCTTCTGTTGAAACTAATCACTTCTTTTTGGCTGACATGAAAACTTTACGTCAAGTCTGAAAATAGTAAGAAAAGGAACTAAACAAGCTATGTGAATATGTGTATAGCATAGCTGTACATAGTGTGTGATAGCATATCATTAGTGGCTAGTAAAGAGAAGTGAGCAAGAAAGTGAGTAAGTATCGTGTTAATCAAAGTATGATTTTAGAAATTGGGGGTCAACTTTTGAGAGTCTATATGTGAAGGAACTAAGACTAAGACCTGATGTTCTGACTGTGTCCAGAAGTAATGAAAAAAGATTTGACTGTAAGACTGATATCCATTTTTTATACCTATGAAATTAATTTTGACCCTAGATATTCAAATTTTTGACTATGTTCGCAAACATCAGCAGGGAGACTAATTTAACTGAAGGCATAATAGCTAAGTTGCAAAATTTATGTGCACAACTAACATCTGCAAAAGAGAGATCAGTCTTATGAAAATGGATTATTTTAATTCAATACAAATATTTAGTTTACTTACATAGACATTTTACACTGCCATCTTAAGAAAAAATGGATAATTCTTATGACGGTAAAGCTCTAAGGAATATGTTTTAAAAAATGTGACCATGTTATCTCAGAGTGAGAAGAAAAATTTTTTTCAAAAGTGCCCTTAGGACATATTTCAAAGTTATTTAAGCCTTTACAAAATGCAAATAAGAGCTTAATATGAGTTTCACAAGCACTGAAATGTTTAGGAACATTGTCTCTGCCTAGTTCCCAAAAAAAAAAGAGAGATATTTTTGTGTGTATAGAGAATAGTTACAGTGATTATTAAAATAAATCTACATTATACATATTTATGTTGTGTTCTAAAATGAGGGGAAACACTGATAAATTAGAAAAAAAAGAAGTAATAAATGTGGCAGAAATACTATGGAATTATCAACTTTTGTGTATTCAAAAATGCTGAAGGAAAAACTATACTAAATCAAGTTCATAACTTTTACATTCAGAACATCTGCCAGAAATCCTAACATTTCTTCTGTATTAGAGGTCCTTAAATTAAAAGTTACTGCAAAGCTCATTAAGCAAAAATGACCCACAGCATACTGTGTGAGTGCTTGTATTTATTTTTGTAATTAGAATAAAAAAACATTGGAGAACATCGTTAGTGAAAACTATGACTAAAAAGAAGATATAATCTCCTCTCTACGATTCTGAGTTGTCAGAAAATATGTTTTAATGCACTAATTCCCATCCAGAAAGTTTGGACAAAGCTTTATGAAACTCTGGAATTATTTCAATTTCCAAACAAATAGAAATGCGTATCTATCTGTGAGTATGCTTAAATACCAAGTGATAACATTGCTCCAATTTTTTGTGTATTTCAGTTTTATGTCTAAAGTTAATATATTATTGCTATGACCCTCGTCCTACAAAGAAGTACATATGAGGAACCTAATACCAGTAAAGTTCTCTGTTCAGTCCAAGAGTCTGAATAACCTTTTTTTTTTTCCCCCCACAATAAGGGGTGGAAGCATTTCCAGAGTATGTTTGCTTTATGTCTCTTACAGAGGCATTCAGCTAGTGATTTATACAGAACTTGCATAGACAATTTCTGAGTGGTCATTACATTTCAAATCCGAAAGGTCTAGAAAATGCAGTATGGTCATGCAGACAAATGATGTATCTTCTTGGCAGGTATGTAGATTGTTTACTTATAAAACTTCTAAGATTAATAGTCATCCCTGCAAGCTATACATGGTCTGACATGATATTCTGAAATTCAATCAATAAAGAAATTTGGTACATCTAAAAAAAAAAAAAAGAAAAAAAAAGTAAAGAACTATAACAATATTTTCCCCTCCAAAAAGCTTGTTAAATGTTTATACCAGGCTCATTTACAGTAAAGGAAAAATATTGGCATAGGAAGTAAAACTGCTTGAATGCTTCCTTTTTCTATTTGTTAAAAAAAAGCAGAATAAACTATATCATGGATAAATTACCATGAGATGAGGATGGTGGAATTGAAGGACAGAAAGATAGGACTGATACTGATATTGTAGTGTTAGGGTTTTGTCTTTTTATCATTATAAAAGCTGAATGACTTCCTTAACTATTTTTTGTAGATAAGTTACAAGTTAAAAAATAAAATCCTGTTGTATTCACTATTTTTTGCTCTCATTTTTCTAAGAATTACTATAATTTGATGTTATGTTTGCATACTTTCAAGTTTATCAAATTTTGATGTTCCTGCTTTTTGGTGTTTCCAGCAGAAATATGAGAAACTAAGTTTTACAATCAAAATATCAACACAAGTAAAGTGCACAAATAAAGTTCAAAATTTTATTTTTTTTTCAGCTGCTTTTACTGTCAAAACCAGATGGTAAATAGAATGAGTCTAAAAGCACAAACAGATATTTTCAAATTTAAAAGCCCATAGCACTCAAATGTATTCATACAAGACCAATAGTAGGTAGAAATACAGTGTGATACCTTTTGGAAGCAATAAGTACTTGTTTCAGTACAATGAATTCAGAAGTTCAAGCCCTCACTTACTGAACTTTTTGTGTATCACATGTGAATGACCTCTTCAGATTCAATCTGTTGCATTTTATGCCACTTTTTGTTACTGAATCCAGGCCAGTCAGTACTCTACACCTAGATATGAATGAAACTAAAGAAATTCACGCAGGACTGTTGGAGTGGGGAAAAAAAACCCATAGAAATTGGAACCAGTAGGGAAGTTCATCAACCTGTGAATAATACCTCCATTCTGTTCATAATGTCCCTTTGTTTTATTGATATATTGGTTTGAATGCAAGATGCTAAACCTGCATTTTTCTTATGCTTTTAGATCATACAACTAGAAAAGAACATTCTCTTCAGCACAAAATATTGGCAGATGGAATGGCAAAAGAAGAGTGTTACTGAAGATCAATAATCACTACGGTACACAGAACATAAATGAGTCACTTTTATACCACAGGGCTATAGGAGGCATATGGCATGTGACCTCGGGGTTTTTCAGTTTCCTAGGGGTGACATTCACTATAGGACACTGGCAGATGTTTTTTTCTTACTCAGGTCTTTTAAATACTCATAAATTGCTGTTTCTAATGAGTTGCATTGTATAAGGAGTCATATTGCACATATGTCTTTTTGGGGAGATCACGAGCATATTGTGATGGGAAAGGAATCAGTCATTGCCAGCACATTTTTTTTAATTGTTAGCTATGTATCTGTTCCAGTTTGTTGTGTATTTTCTGCATGTGTACTTTTTGGTCTTGTAAGACAGAAACAATTACAGGTTTCAAATGAGTTGACAAATGATTATCAAGTCTTAGTTAAACACAGAGCTTCACATCCAAGCAATCTGGTTGAATAGGAGCAGAAAGGAGACAATCAGGCTGAAGCAAGTCAGCTACTCTGTTACAAAACCCCAAAATATTATCATTGATTGTATTCAAAGCACCATATATAGACAATTGAGGGGAATTCAGAAACTAGCAGCAACGTTTAGGAACACCTTTTAAGATGAGTCCAAAAGCAAGTTGTGGAAAGAATTGTGAGGTGAGAGTCCTCTGAGTTGTATGTGTTGGAGGCTAAGCCCATTTTGTAGAAGCAACAGAGTACATTAACCTTCCTGCTAGACTGTCAGCTGTCTGTCGTTGAAGGTGACTCAGCTGTGTAACCTTGGCTCAGGGTGCTGAGGAAATTGCCAAGCTGTGAGAAAGATCACAGAGTAGAGCCATGTATGATAAGACAGGTAACATTGCAGGCAGAGCTAAGATTGTTCAGATAGGGCTAGTTAGCAGCCCAAGGATTCAAGAGGAAAAGTACTCCTGTCAGATGATATAAAAACCTAAGATGAAAAAAACCAACAGGGAATTGGAAGATGGCAACTCAGCAACACTGTCGCAAGGAACAAACACTTCGCTATCCTTCCCCTACCTGACTGATGGCTGCCTGGCCAGGAGATACTCATCAGAGGGTTTCTTAGCAGGCATATTAGTGCTTAGTGTTGTTTTTCTCTAGTCTCAGCCATCTGTTGTGTGCTTTAGCCAACAGGGAATTGTACTTTTGTGTTCAAACTGCTGGCAGTGTCCCTTCTCATATGGTAAAAGCTTCCTGTACATATCAAAAGGGCCTTGGAAGAGACAGTTACAAATTGATGGTTAACATAGCCAACAAAGATCTTTTGGCCTGGAGTGGCGGTATCTTGCATTCTTCAGCTTGGAAGCTAGACCTATTGAAGCAGAATAACTGAAGCTGAGTAAACTTGCATTTTGAAAGGAAAATGTGTAACCTATTGTGGTATTTGTAGTAGAGTGGTGCTTTATCAATGCCCCCATCCATGACTGCTAAAACTAAACAAAGAAACTCAACAAAGGTTATGACAAAGCAGTAGTATTGTTTTCCTGGAGCTAATAGGCTGTATTATCTCCAGTATCATCTTCATCTACTTTTGCTACAAGTACAGTGTATTTTAATTGCTAAGAAATATGGGGTTAAGGTTTCCAAGTTTGGTAACAGGGATTCTCGCTCCATAACTTGGCAGAGTTGGATGGCTCCTTTGACCTATTTGTCTCTTTCTCCTTACCCTTGAAAGGTGACAGAATATGTATTGTAATATTTTACTTATTTGAAAGTAATTTTTGCTTGTTGGTCGCTATTTTTGTGGGTCTGGTTCTTTGTCTTATTAAGGCCATTTTACATCTACCTTAAGGCCAGTTCTCCAAGTCAGTGAGAGAGAGCTGGCATTAGTATAAAGGAAGTAAAATATTTTATGCTAATAATATATTTTGTTTATCTAGAGAGTGATGATATGATGAAGAAAGACACAGTTACATGAATTTTTTTAAAAACAATGTGAAGGTTAAAAAAAAAAAATCCTGCTGTAAAGTCACTCCACTATTCTGTCATTCATATCCTTTTCATTTCTAATCCCTAAATTCCATCAAGCAGTTTAAACCACGGGAAGTCCTTCTCCTATTTTGAAGGGGTTTTAGTGGCAGTAGTTGCAAAATCAAGGGTGCAGACAGAAGAACAGTGAAAACTGTGAAGCTTTTCAAGACTGTGATTGTATGAGGAACAAATAAAATGTTCCATGTGTGCATCACAGAAACACAGGGGCTGGCTGATGGCATTTCAACTTTAGAAAGGACATTGATAAGCTGGCAGAACTTTGACCAAAAAACATTGGATAATATGGTGGCTTTACTTCTTCTCTAATCTAGTTTTGGGTATTTAAAGCGATGTCTTTTCCCTTCTGTACTTCAGATACTCTGCCCCAGAGTACTACATAAAATGTTTTGGTGGAAAGAAATATTCTGGTTCAACATTTCAAGCAGTTAATTCTATCTATACCTCTAGCCTTCCTCTCAGTAACTCTCTTCTCTTCAAGATGTTCGTACTCTTCCAGTATGTGCAGTCTCCTATAATGCCAATGTTCTGGGTATCACTTAGTCTTGTTATGTATGTTTGTTTAGTTCCTTCAGTTTTCTTATAAACCAACCTTTCAGTCTTCCATTTCTTTTTGTCTCTGTCCTCTGAGGTCTTGTCAATATCTTCCTAGTAGTGAGTTGTCCAGAACTGAACTCAATATTCTAAATGGAGTCACATGGTATAGACAAGACCTGTTATTGTGTCATCTCTACAGAGCATCCCAGAACTCTGTTGGCCCTTTCACTACAATATTATGTGAAATCACATCTAAATTTCTGTCTGCTATCACTCTCAGATCTTTACTGGTTCTATTGCTGTCTGGGTTTCTCTGTTCCTGTCTGCTTGTTTTTATCACTTTTTCAAGATTACTTTTTTTCCTAGACATACTATCTAGCATCATTTCAAATTGAAGCTTATTTTATTATTTTCTACCCACACTTCTATTCTTGTCAGATTTCTGTATCTCATTGCTCTCCACAGAAATATTTGTAACACTTGCTAGTTAGGCTCATGATGCAGATTTCACTAGGGATGCCTTCTTACTTACTTGCTCTCTCAGTTCATTAAAAAAGATTTTAAAGAACATCTTTCTATCTATACACACTCTTCAGTCTTCTAAAATGGCAAGCATCAACACTCATTATTCCCGGTCCTTCAAAATATTTTTGGCCTGTTTTATACAATTGACATTGCTTTTTACATTTCTCCCATGTTTTCTTTCCTTCTTTTCAGGTTCTTAATAACCCTTAAACATTAATTATAGTGATTGAAATATATTGTGATATTCCTGTTACAATTATAAATATGTTCTTTTATATGATTCAAAACTGCTTGAATTTCTGAACCAAGTGTTTCTATTCCTTCCTCGGATACACACATTTGAAATCTGAATCAAGAAACTTAAGAAATGAGATCCCTTTTTTTTTAATAATTAGCTACCTGTGGCTTTATAGATCCTAAGTTTTGCAGTCCATATCTCAGATTCTTGCTGAAACTTTTAGAACAGAAAACTACTTGTGGCATCTCTCTCTGTATATTCAAAGAAAGAATTATTTTATGCATGTTTCCAGTTGTCCTGTTTGTGGAGAGATGGACCTGTACTCAACAGAGTTGAACCTGAGTAAATCAGCTCAGTAGATTAAGAGTGAGATGAACTGATAATGTGCTGCTAAAATTTATTTCACTAAGTTATAAAATAGGAAACCATTTGGAAAGCACAAAATACGTGGTTGAAAGGAAAAGTTCATTATATTTTCAGTACCATTCAGGAACATGTTCATGTGACACGCTTTTAGTTATTTCATTTGCATGCACCCTAACATGCATACAAGGAAACTTGAATGAATTCCTATTCCAGAGGTGCTAAGAGCTTAAATGCAGCTGCCCTAACTTCTCTCGTGTGTGCATGTCTGATCTAATTTATGGTGATGTAGCATGTTAAGGCTTTTCCTATCCAATCTAGAACAGTGGAGTTAGGACAATGTAATTTTTTTTGGGGGAGTCCCTATGGTCATGCTTCCTGTTTACACAAACAGGCAAAATCATAGCAGTGGGTTGACCCTGGCCAGCAGCTAAGCCCCCATGGAGTCACTCACCCGCAGCCCCACAGTGGGATGGGGAAGAGAATCAGAAGGACAAAAGTGAGAGAAACTCATGGGTTGAGATAAAGTAAACCAAAACTGTTTGTGCAAGCAAAAGCAAATAACGAATTCATTCCCCACTCCTCATCGGTAGGCAGTTGTTTAGCCATTTCCAGGAAAGCAGGGCCTCAGCACATGTATCAATTGCTTGGGAAGACAAATGCCATAACCACGAATGTCCCCTCTTCCTCCTTTCCCTGAGCTTTTATTACTGAGTGCAACATCATATGTTATGGAATAGTCTTTTGGCAAGTTTGGGTCAGCTGTCCAAGCTGTGCCCCCTCCCAGCCTACTCACTGGAGGAGCAGACTGGGAAACAGAAGGTCTTGATGCTGCGCAAGCACTGTTCAGCAACAGCTAGAACATTGGTTTGTTACCAACACTGCTCTGGTCACCAGTCTAAAACACAGTATCATATGTGCTGCTATGAAGAAAATTAGCTCCATCCCAGCAAGGCCCAGTACAATCATAAAAAATATTAAAATTCAAAATCAGTTATTCAAAGACTAGTAAATATCAAACTCAAGCTTATTACATAGCTTTAATGTTTCCTCTTACATTTATACTGTTAATATATGACATATATCAACTTTTATATTTATTATTATATGTAAGGATAATATAGATGCAGGTATGTACTTTTTTATTCCATAGGAGTCTTGCTACTTCAGTGCAATTAGATCCTTAAGAATGATAGGATTTGAGGATCTGGCCCTATTTTTATGTAATGATGTATCTTACCATACTTCTTGTCTCAGAATGATTTTCATATTGTGCATCTTCAGCTGATTTCTATGGCACCTTATTAAATATAGACATTGACTTCAATCTCAGATCATGCTGCGTATGTTGTCAAGGGAGACCACAAAGTAAACTGCTGCTTTGCTTGATACTTATGGGCTAACTAATGCCTGCAGAAAGTTTCACTTTCTTTCTGATTTTAACTCAGCTGCATTCTGTGTTCCCATTTGCTTCACATGGTGCAGCTAATAGAGCTTCTCCTCTTCTGAATGTTTCCATCTTAAATTTAAACGGAATTAATGCTGTGAAAAGTTCTTTTAAAATGATTAGGTTAATAATCTGGAAATTATGGCTATCCAAATAAAGCACTATAGCTAGCACGAGTCTTAGTATTTATTGCACTTCAATGGAAAGGGGTGTATGTGTGCATGTGGTTACCAGTTTCCCAGGTCATAGTTCCAAGACACCCTGATTGTAGCCATAACTATGATTTATCTCCTTTTTATTTTACCTGTGGCCACTTAGTAAATAGTGAACATGGTCTTGATTGCAGCAACAGCTGTAGATATTTCCAGGGGTCATATCACAAGCTAGGTGCCTGGCATAAATCTTGGATTAATTAAAATTTGGGTTATAGCTGAGTGGACATCTCCCATTATTGTTAATTTCCCATTCACCTAAGCTTCTGGCTTTTCTTTAAACCGTATTAAAAAAAAAAGTCAACAGATCATTATACTGAAAGGTTCTATCTTCCATATTTTAACTTTATATTTGCTTATATTGCAGTCAATTTTCCTCTTGAGAAACCTTGCTTTGTTGAGAAGATAGTGTGTGATTCATTACATGGGACATGATTTTCTGTACTGGATATATCTAAAATTAACCGCATGCCTACATGCGAAATTGTCCCATTATCTCTCATTTTGAACTCTTCTATTAATTCCTCTTTAGCAGTTGAATTGCAAATCACATGAAAAATACAGCCACCTTTCCTAGATAAGTACAAGTAGGAATATATGTTGAGTGCATGGACGTAGTCAGGGTTTAGAAGAGACTGGAGATGTTCCAAATGATTTACAGGTAAGAATGAAGTACTTGTGGACAACATGTATGTCTCTTTCCTTACACTCCAGTTCTGCGTATGGATATGTAATCCATCACTGTGAAGGCAGGCACATATATGACTTTTTTACGTATCTTCTCCCACATTAAATCCCTTTCAGCTGTCAGAGCAAAAAAATCAAGTGCTCTAAGAACTACCATGAGTTTAAAGGTATGCAATATGCCATAGCTTTGTATAGATGTATAATTCCTCATAACCTATGTAACATCATGAAGCCCTTGGCATGGTTTAAAAAGTATTTCCCTTTAATAAGTACCAGTTTAAGGACTAAGTTTTTTGTCTGGACTTGACTTTTCCAGTAAAGACAGGAAGCATAGGTCCAAGTGTGGGGTGTTCTTGATTCCACTGACTCCACTGGGGTTACACCAATGGCAAATTTGGCTCAGTGTCACTGTAACCACTGTGGCTTTATCTGCTTGTTATTTTCATTTTTACATTGCAATTTCTGGAAGCATTTCTTTAAGAAGTCATGTTTTCAGGACTGATAATAGCCAAGTTGATGACACATTAAATTTTGGAAGATGCAGGTAGAGCATCTGCACTCAGAGAGACCCACTTGGAGATGAAACTTCAACTCATACTGAGGGGATTTACTTTTATACATAAACCTCCCACAATCACTCCCTTAACCATGTTGCCAATGTAAGCTGATCACCAATTCAGCTATATTTATGTATTATATATTTTTATATGTATATGTATTGATACCTTAGTGAAAAAGTAGAATATGGAGATAAGCAATAGAAAGACTGGTAGTATGAGACAGTCTTACAGTGCTAAGGGTAACTATTCAAATTTGTTTGGGGCTGACTGTGTCAGTAAGTCATTACAGTCTTAAGAGCTGATTGTAATCTAAAAGAAATTATGAGATGAGTTCAGCCTGAATGGAGTTTAATAAAAATTATACCCATTACCTAGCATGGTTAAGACAACATGCAGAAAAGCTCTATCATTTAACACTGAAATTTGCTGAGTCCCCTGTGACACAATATTTAATCTCTTTCTTAGCTGTGAGCACAAAAGTAGTCATAAGGGTAATATGACTACTCCTCTGGCTACAATTAAGCATGAAATTATGTGTGTTACTGGTCTGAGAGCAGATTGAAATGCATAATTTTGTTTAAATCTCACACGCTGTTCCCAAATTCTGTGGTTTTTGGGGTGCCATCATCAGTAGCAATAGAAGCTGTTCCTGGCCTTGTGCTAGGGAACGTGCATGTGAAGAGGGAGCATTTAAATCTAATACCAGAAGGATCTGGAGACTGTAATTTAAGATTTGTGTTTTGCAGGGTTTTAGAGGAGTTCTATAGAAGACTGCTAGTGTTTTAACTTTTTTTTCGTTACATTATAGCATGTTGAAAATTCAATGAGAGAAAGCCAGTAACTGAAGTAATGAGTGACTTTATTAGTCAAGTGGATATTGTGTATTAGTACAAAACTGGTGTGTTAGCCCTGATACTTATTATGATGTAACTCCATCCCAGACAGACCCAATACAATAACAAATCCCTGTACTATTTTCAAGTGTCTCATCTTGTGGGAAAGTGTGTGTGACTCCAAGATGTAGTGGTGTTAACATGGAGATTCCCCAGAGAATATGCATGTTCCTGAAAGCAGGCATTTGTCTACATCCTAGGAGATGCTAAGCAAAATGTTGTGTGGAACATCTGCTGTTTAAGAATTTCAGTCTCAGGCATTGTTAAAGAAGCTTTTATTTCTTTGTTTATTAACAATGATTATTGATTTAAAAAAATCAAGACCTTGTAAAGCCAAACATTTTTTAGAACCATTTTAAGGAATGTTGAAACCAAATTACCCCTAAAATTAAAAAGTTCAACTATGCTTGCATAGCAACATCAAATATTAACTATAAAGCCACCTGTTATTCTCTGGGCATCTACACAATCCTCATTAAATTATTATTATTTTAATATCCAGCCTCAGGTAATTACTTTTTATCAGTTAACACAGCTTACATCAATTAAGAAAAGGCTTATGATGAAGGATATTAGTAAAATATCCCTTGAGGTCTGACCTCACCAAAAATGAACCTTCTAGATAGAGGCTGGAGGTACCTATGCAAAACAAAAACCAACAACAGTAATGATAATGATAATGATAATCTTATAACATCTGATAGCAGCAAGCCAAACTAAACAGCCAAATAAAAGAACCACCACCAGCTAAATAAAATATCTCAGTCTTCAAATGCTGTGATAGACAACCAATCTGCTAATTAAACAACATACCCAGACTCCAGAAACAGAAAAACTCAAAGAATAGACAAATGTGAAGATATATTGACACAATTTTTTGCTGTGAAGCCTTGCTAAAAATAATACATGATTATCTTATATTTAGAAAAGTAATATTAACAAATGCTGTTTTTTTGTGAAATAGATGATTTAACACCACTTAGTCTTCTGTGGAGAAAGTAAAGCAAATGAACCTCGCATGTGCAGGATTAAACCTAATTCTTCCTAAACTTTTCACATGCTATTGTCTTCTTTAAGTGTCCTGTGTGAAAACAAAAAAGAGTCTCTCTCTTTCAAGATTTTGCTTTCTCATTGACTTCTTTCATACAGGCAAATGTTTCTCATTTTGAATCCCATTGAATGAAGGAAAAGCAATATATTTCAATTACAGTTGGGCTAATCTCTCTGCCAGATTTACTGGTCTGCGTAAAACTCTGATGAGAGCATTGAATGATATTGATAAAATTAGACATCTTTGGCTGAGTTGCTCACATCAGAATTACAAGTTTAGATGACAAAACTAATTTAAAGAATGGACTTTGCCGATCCCTACTTTATAGCAATATAAATGTGACCAAGAGGCAGTCCTGATGGACGACAGCATTATGAAAACACAGCAAATGGGAAACCAACAGGGTCTATTTCTAAATTAGATTTATAAATTCAACCATATGAGAGCAAGCTATGTAGCTGGCACCACATCAGGAAATGGTCCACATTGTGGGTGGGGGGGGGTGGGAAGGAAGGGAGGGGAAGGGAAGGGAAGGGAAGGGAAGGGAAGGGAAGGGAAGGGAAGGGAAGGGAAGGGAAGGGAAGGGAAGGGAAGGGAAGGGAAGGGAAGGGAAGGGAAGGGAAGGGAAGGGAAGGGAAGGGAAGGGAAGGGAAGGGAAGGGAAGGGAAGGGAAGGGAAGGGAAGGGAAGGGAAGGGAAGGGAAGGGAAGGGAAGGGATCATGGCATTTCTCCCCTGTATTAAACTACCACATGCATTTCACTCCCCATCTTTCACTTTTCTTTCCATGACCAAAGCCTCATGGCTGAAGTATTGTAAAAGTAACTGCCTCTCCAGAGGGGACTACTGTTCAGGATTGTTACATGAAACAGGCCTGACTTAATGCAATAAATGCACTCATATTTAAACAAAAAAAGATGTTCTTTCCTGCTCAAACCAAGTGACAGAATGTGTTTTATTAGTGTGATATTAAACAGTGAAACAGTCTGAAGAGCTGGAACTGTAGACAGGCTGAACTAGTATGAATGAAAACATAATAATTCTGTTCTTCCTTATCAGCTGAATATGTTATTATAGCAGGAGGGTGTAGCATTTACCACAGATATTAACTGAGAGGCCCATTCACTGGGCTCATCAACATAAGTAGCTCTGTGATTCCTTACCTTGTGTTTAGAAGAGTATGAAGCACTTTCTGTAGTGAAGATGCCTATGTCAGGTTTGTTACTATTAATTTAAGGCACAGTGAAGTCTCTGTTAACATTTACTGGACTCACTTTGTTTGGAAAATTAGTTTAAGAGCCTATGAAAATTAACCGCCACTTCCTTTATATACAAAGAACTATACAGCCATGTCAGCTCTTTGCTCCACCCAGGTTAAAAAGTCCTGCTACCAACATTCAGGTTGTGTGGCCTGAGCTGAGCATGTCACAACTGTGGATGTCCTTCTCCCACGACTGAATTCAGAGGCCATTCATGTCTCTGTAAAGAAACACTGCATTGCACCATGTAGGTGTATCCCAGATGTTTCCATTAACTAAGCAGCTGTCTCTCTGATGTGACAGTCTTTGCAGATGGGTAAGGAGTGGATTGTTCCTGGAACTTTAGACCTGTGGGTAGTTTGGGGTCCTGTTACGTTAATGGAAAGGCTGCCCCATCATACTGTCCTTGTGGGTGCTTGCCTCCTAAAATGATGGTATCATTCTGTGTCTGGAAATATAACCTTGCTGTCTCCTTACCAGGAAGCTGGTTTCCCCAATGGTTTGGCCTCTTGTATCAGTCCAGAAGTGTGAAATATAAAGCACTGGTGGTCTTTACTGACCTTTACTGGGACAACAGTATGCAATATTGCCAGAAAATAGGAAATGTGTGATAAGTGAAAAGAGCAAAAATAGAAGAGCCTACTGTTGAAGAAAAAGACACAGTCTAGAAAACCAAGAATTTGTCCTACTGTAGCAGAAGAAAGGTGAGGTGAGAAAAGAATTGAGCATTGCTTGGTATCATTAATACAGACAGTTCCTGAGTTTCAGGGATTAATTTTCCAACGCTAATGTTGTTTATGGGTGTAGTTTTCCATAAATGGAAGAAGTTAGAAATTCTAGCTTGTATACTGTGTTGATCCTATCAATGCTTTCTAAATGAACTAGATATTACAGGAGAATGACAAAAAATATCCTCAGTAAGTTTCATGGACACTTGTGACAGAAGAAAAATATGGGATGTTCATCATTCCTGGTTTCATTTTAAATTCTGGGAGGGGCATAGCTTTCTAGACTCTTCTGTCCTAGACGTTCTGACTAACTTCTTTCTGCCCCATCCCTATATCCATCCCCATAAGAGACTTTTGCTTTTGTACTTTTCTTATTTGCTGACAAAGGTTCAATTTTGGGAGTCAGAACACTTAGGTTCAGTTTCGGATGCTGTGGAAACTTCAGCTTGGCAAAGAAAACTGAATCTTACACTTGGCAAGCGATGAAGAAGCAAATTATTTTAAAACATTTCGGTTTAAAATGTAAATGTAGTTGCAATTTTAAAGCATTACACATATGGAACCTTAAAAGTTCTTCTAATAAATGCTTTGCATTTCACTTTAAAATTTTATGTAAAGCTTGTCAGTTCTTTGGATCTGCATTTTCCACACATAGCTTTCACTAGCTCTGTTAAAGGGAAATGTAAAAAATGAGTACATGCAAATTTTAATAGAACAAAAAAGGATAAGAAAATCCTAATAACTCCTTTTAATGCATTACTATTACTCAGACACTTTCAGTTTTAATTTTATTATTTTTTGTCAGTTATATTCATTCTCAGCATGTGTAAAATAGAGTAAAGTTTTTATACTGTTCGTGTACAGTGTTTTTCATTGGGGGGTAGGAGAGAAAATGGAAAGAAGAAAAGGAAATGTAAAAAGGTAGAAAGAGCAATTGTGTGACTGGAATGTAAATCAGCATTTTGGCTGAGTATCTGACCCTGATAGCTTTTCTGAATATAAGTACAAACCCCAGGCTAATAATGTTTCAGTATTTCAAAAGTTGAGCAGACATACAACAACAAAACTAGGCTTTTGAAATGGAAACACTTGCCTGGTTTTGATTTGTTATTCCCATATAAACACAGAACATAAACTACTTCCCATTGGTACCATTTTTACTGCAAGGCATGAGCTGTGTAATTTGGGAGCATGAAATGTAAAGCAGACTATTTTTATAAAAGAAACAATGAGCTAAAACCATATTTAATGCAGAATAAGAGTTCCCTTTTCCTGTTCTGTAGTCTTATGACAAAAATGAACATTTTTTTCCCCCCTGTATTATAAAGCAGGACTTATCACCAACTATTTTGGGCAGGTTAGACTTTTGTTTGAAGGGATAAAGCTAATATCCAACATGATATGTCATGATTTATTTAGGCATCTTAACATCATCCTGCTTTGTACTATCATACATTTGCTCTATCTCAGACTAGTAATAGACTACTCAAGCTTGTTCTCAAGATCATAAACCAGAGGGAAGGGGAGCATATCCATGGGCTCATCTCTGTTCTGCTTCATACTACTGACCACAAAGGTAAAACGATGCTTTTTAAAAAGCTCTATATTACTGTAGGTGTAGGTTTGTCCAATGTTTGTTCTAAAATTAGAGCTCAAACTGTTCTAATTCTGTCCAGCTCTTAATGTTCCCCAGGAACCTACAAAGTCTTTTTGACCTACATAGCACCTATAGATGTTGCTTCCCTAGAGTGTTGTGCTCAGGCAAGTAGGAAGCATTAAGCAATGCAGAGTTAAAGTTGAAAGAACTATTAGGAATTGTTAATGAGAAACAAAATTGTGGAAATAAGGAGGAGACATCTGAAATGGAGCAAACCCTGTGGTTATATTTTTGGTTACCTGGATGGTAAAGGAGATACCATTCTATCTAAGAGACCATGTACTGCTCCAGGATGAAAAACTAGTTCCTAGAGTTCTATGAATTCTTCTCAGATTGCCATTAGGAAGCAGGGGAGAGAGACAGGGGTGCATTGTTGCAGCCTTGGAGCTGGCAAGTGAGACCTCTATCCAGGGAAGGTCCTGGGGATACTGACACTTCTGTTGGAGTCAGACACTTGATTCAAAACCATAAGACTTGACTACCTTTGGTATATTTACAAAAGGGGAGGCAGGTGATAGGGGAGAGTGTACCCTCATCAAGTTTTCTGATGGCAGAAAGCTGAAAGGAGTGGCTGATCCACCAGAGGGTTGTACTGCCATCCAGATGGACTCCAACAGAAATGGACTGACAGGAACGTCATGCAGTTCAACAAGGGGAGTGCAAAGTCCTGTACCTTGGAAGGAACCACCCCATGCATCAATACATGCTAGGGCTACCCAGCTGAAGAGTAGTTTGGCAGAAAAGGACCTGAGAGTCATCCTGGTGGACCACAATTTGATCATGAGCCAGCAGTGCCATTTTCTTGATCCCATCATAGTTCTTTCTGGTCGCACAAATAAATACCCATTAAGCTAAGGAGAGATAGAAGAATGAAGAATGATTGATTCCATACTCTTCTTATTAGTGAGTTCACCTGACAGATGGGAACTGTCAGTTTAACTAACTCCTCCGATAAATATTTGTGTAAAATGGAAGTGCTCCAACAGGAGAGATTAAGAAAGACCCAGCCTGTTGTTCACACCATTTATCTGAGAGCAGGGTTCCATTAATACATACCCAGCTGTTATTTCTATAGGTTGTGTATGCTTTAGGCTTCTTAGGTGATCATGCCTGAATGTTTGGTCTTGCTGGAGAGGTCTAATCTTAGGCAAAACAATGTCTAACCAGTTAATCTTGACAGGATTTTCAGAAATGTTGCCTCAGCAGCTCTTTAGACACACAGCAATTCTAGCATGCTAAATGTGAATGTGCCTTCATATTTACAGACCAGAGGAAATGTAAGTCTTCCTAGGAATGCTGAGCAGTCAGTAGGAGTTCCATGGTGAACTTGTGTATTAAAAGATTTAAATATCTAAATGCTCACCAAATTATGGCTAATGTGACCTAATAGCTAACATTAAAAAAGTGTTGGGGAGGAAGCTTCTTGCTGTTTAAGATAGTGTTTTACTGTGAAGTCAGATGGGCAGGAGAGCACAGGTCATGGCTGGACAGGAATGAAGTGGGGAAAAGGTATAAAGTTCTCTGTCAGCCACAGCTAACGTAACTGTATTGGCTATACACAGTGGTACTGTGCTTAAATATGACAGGGTTCAGTCCTTTCTCCAAGGAACTCTCTGAGGGTGTCTCAGGACCCAGAGTACTTCTACGGAATATTCTTTAAAAAAATGTGCAGCTAAGCAGTGCTGAGGATGCTGGCCTCAAGAGATATGCTGATGTGCATAGTCTATGCCACTACAATACAGAAAAATACCTGGAGATTTCTAGTTTATGAACAGTTTACTATGCCTGGTATCGTATGCACTGCATAGCATTGTTATCATTCTGTTATCCTATGCATTGCATTTTTTGTTAGTATTTTTATTATTAAGTATATGCATCATCTGTTTTTATAACTATTCCTCCTTACAGAGAAATGAATAATATTGTTTGAGGACATACCATATAATTTTGTGCTTTCTCTTTCTGCCAATTCTATTATCTCGATTAACTAATAACACTATTCCCACAGCTGAAGATGCTAAGTCAGAAAAAGAGATGTCTTGGCATGACAAGACATTATTATGGATTGAAGTTTTTATTGCTGCTAAACAAATAAAAGCAAGAACTGAAAATTAGATGATCGCTCTGTCACTCACTGAGCTCAGTAGGCTTGGTTATAAGTTCATTTACTGGTTTTCTGAACAGGTATCCACTTCCAAAAATTAGGTCTTCTGCTCATTTCTACTCACACAAACACTCATAACACAGTTTGAACTGAACAGGGAACAATGTCACTTGTGTGCACCTGAAAAAGTCTTGCCATTCAAAGACCACAAGTCACTTAATATTTTTCCACTAACACTTATAATAAAGGTCCATTAACTGGATTTGCATGAGTTTATGAGCAGGTAAAAATGAAGGGGCAAGAGGGGGGCAAAAAAGCCTAATCTGATTAGATTAAAAAACCCTAGACAAATTCTTCTAGGCTTTACTTTCTTCCTCTGGTACTAGATGCAGGTACCTCAGTTCATTTAGAGGAAGCACTGTTGAAATCACGGCTGTTTTTCTTAACTGGCGGTTAAAAATCACCATACAGCAAATTAGCTCCTATGTTTTGATCAGAGGGTAGTGTCTTACACTCTTTCTGTAGCCTGCTAGGTTGCTACCCAGAAGTCTCTGCTTTTGTCCTCATCCTTTCCTCTTCCTCCCTCCTGCCACCCTTGCCCTTGCCCTTCCCTTCCCATCTCTGGAAAAACTCCTATTAGAGTAACAATAATAAGCTGCACAAAACTGACTTTTTTGGGCTGCTTTGTTTCCTTTTCACTAATGGAATACCTGACCTGGAGTTGAATGATGTATGATGATAAGCAAACACTATATTAAAGTAAATTTTACAGGTAATAAATAACTGTAAGATAAACGTGCTTGAGGAAAATGGGAGTAGTAAGTCTTCAAGGCTGACACTTTTATGGAAGGCAGCAAATAAGTGGTGAAATGCAACAACAGCTGACATGACTGTATTCACAAACTGAAAACTGCATGAGCCTGTCAATGCACTCTACCTTCTAAACTCATTAACACTGGATTCTTGTTTGCAGTTATTGCTCAGGATAGACTGAGGATTTTGTTGGAGACAGAAATTACCTATATCTCTATAAAACATGGACATGGAGAGGGAATTCCTTCTCTAACAAATATGTTACTGTTCCAGGGGGAAGGGCCACCTGCAGAAAATAGACCAGTTGTCTTGTTCATCTAGTCTCATGCCTTTTCTCTGAATAGTGTGAAGGCTTTCTGTTAGTGTCAAATGTACTGAGAAATTTGTGACATAGACACATATTTGTCCCTTGAATGAGGCAAATATCTTCAACCTGTCCATTTACTATTAATCAGTACTGGCATTAGACCAGTGACCCACGTTGTTTTTTTGTTAAAACAAAGCTTCCAATTACTTCTTAGCCTGAAAAAGGACCCCCTTTCAAACCCTGCAGACCCTCCAAACACATCTCTTTAACTATACTGCTTTTCAAAATACAGAAGAAACAAACATTAGGCAGAGAATGAAATTAATATTAGCCACTTGTTTTTTGGCAGTGTTCTTTTTTCTTTTTTACCTTTCATATATCCTTTTTAATACTAATAAGCTCTGTCTTCTAAAATCACTAGTGTATTGTCAAAAACTTGTAATTTACAAAACACAGATCATCACCTAACTTTGGACTGTGATATTACGTTCACTAAGTAATTCAGATGAGGGAAAATGTATAAGTTTTTAAGTTTCTCCTGTCAAACTTGAAAGTGCTGGCAGTTGAATGACACAGACTGCAATGGATGCAGCCGGCACCTGAATCACTATCCTCTGAATACTCTGACAAGAATCATATCAGTATGTTGCTAACATGTTGTACTCAGTGACTTTTCCTGCCTTGAGTATGGGCTTTCTGGAGTGTCTGCTAGCTGGTTTTGCATAGGTAAAAACTGTCTGAAGTAAAACCTAGCTCATCTGCCTTGCTCTGTGACTGGGTCTGCAAGGATAGTTTAAACCAAATTTGCACTTGAGTGTCTGAACTCAATGTTCATTCACATGTGAAAATCTCTAGACTGCTTACAATTTTCCTTACAAGACTTAAACCAGGTCCTCTAAACTCCTGAGGATTTCCAGCTATCTGCTGATCCTCTGCAGTAGTCCAACTTACAGCTCTGGATTTAAGACTGTGAAAGTTAGTTTCTCTTGGGTTTTTTTCCATAGGGGACAGAAAATCTCAGTGAATAAAACCTGTTTGTAGTTCTCAATACTTCATTCAAATCCTCCTTGTATGCTCAAGGAAATTGCAGGGAAATCACAGGATTCTTGCCTTCAAAGTTTTACCTTGGTATTTACTGGCAGTAAGTGGACCTACAAGTAGCTGTATGTTATGCAACATGCAAATACTGCATATTTAACATACTGTAACACATGAGATGAAGAGCAAATGTAGTCAAGAAGTCCTTAGATTCAATGCTTGAGAGGTTCAGGAAACTGCCAGATTATGCTATAGAGATTTCTGTGTTGGGCAAGTTAATATTCACGGGGTAAAATTCCATCACTGTAAAATTTAGCTGGATGTAGAGCTCAGCCTTAGAAAATCTCCTGCCACATGGATAGGCTTAAAAACCATGAAAAGCCTTGGTGCATGCATTTAGCACATGTAAAGCTTCAGTGTTACATGGTATGACCTAGCAGTTTTTATTTCAAGCAGAGGCTTGAACCATGAATATGAGCCACAAGGTACCTAAACTTCCATGTAACACAGGTTACATGGATTCAGCCTGATGCTGCTGTGTCATCATGAGTGAATACAAGAGAAAGTCAGTGAAGGAAACTCAGAGCAGCCCCTATGCTTGCTTTTGTTGTTCACCTACAACTTGGTCTGCACCAACCAGCATGCATCTGAAGAGCTCTTTCAACCCTGTCGTGGAGCTGACAGAGCCTTTACAGGACGATCCTCGTGTTTCATGCTACAGGGACAGCTGGCATCTGTAGGCCACCTGAATCTAATGTATGTGATAGACCAAACTACAAGTCTATCTTATGGTTACCAGCCAGATACAGATTTGGGGTCATTCCTGTGCTCAGTTAGTTCTCATCAATCCAGAAAAGCTTTAAATTGCCATGTGCAGGAACCTATCAAATGCTGCTTCTCCCAGACCTTCAGCCATCATATCTTTGGCAAATCTTTGGCAAGTGTGTTGTCCAAAAGCTAAGTGACTTCTGACACTATCCAAAAATTTGGGAAATAAAATGCATGTCCTGAAGTCAGTGATATCAAGATCTGATAAATAAGGACTTTCTCAGTTTTAAAATCAATGTATATTTCGTTGGCAGCTGACTTAGCTCTTTCAAATTAGTAAAATTTTTTTTTGTCTTCCGTCCTGGACCATTTGAAATGTAATAGCTGCTTCTTTACAGTTTTTATAGTGCCAGAGTCAACTTTTCATAAAAAGATCTTCTGTTAAGTTCAACAGATAAGTTGACTAAATTACTCTATCAGGTTCTGCACTGGGGTCTGGCCAAATCCTGAAGTCTTTATTTAAACAAAATTCCCACTGATCTCATAGTTTTACCCGGGAAGGGGCTCATGGATTTGGCACTGGTTACATACTATAGAAAGTGGAACTTTAGAGAGTCTGTAATAAGGAAGCATACCAAGTATGAGACTAAGCAAAAACATCACCTTAACAGAATGTTCAGCAACCTTTCTTCTCACTAGAGGGGAACTTATTGTGAGCATGAGTGACAAGTGTTTTCATACTCGCCATTATTTTTCCTGATTATGTTATTAAGTCCAATTACAAGGATTATTGTGTTACCTAAAGTTAAATGTTACTTCACCTGATCATTTGAACTGTCTGCTTCACAATGTTTTCATGTAAATTATATGTGCAATCTCAATAGATTTTTCTCAGTAAAATTATTTTTAATTAAACAAACCAGTAAAAAAACCCCTCCAAACCAAATAGTGAAGCTCAATTAATGCAAAGAGTGGCATAAGTCTGTAGTCCCCCTGGTCACCATACACAAATGCCCTACTGCAATGCAGGACTACGTTTTTTGGAAGAAGCCATAGAAGCAGCTGAAAGTTAGGCCGATGTCTGATGTCATACATAGGTGTTCCAGACGTAGAGGAGTAAAGAACACCTGCATCATCAGGGACAGGTACTGTTGTATGTTTCTTTAGATGATGACTTCCATTGTCCTCTTTTATTTTACAGCATGATTCCATGGAATAATTATTACACTATTGATTCTGGGTTGAAACCTCAGCTTCTGTTCTTGTCCCTCTATGCTTTTTCCCACATAATAGCCAGAAAGTAGCCAGAAAATTATCATTAAAGGATGACTGAAGATTCTGTCACTCTAAATGTGCTCCCATGTTGGCGCAGAGCCAGAGAAGTGTGCAGGGAAAGGGTCGATTAAGGATAGATTTGAGATGTCATACTTGATTGCTGCAGTCAGTGTAATCTAGATGAGCTATAATGGCCTTTTCAGTGAAACTTAAAAAAAGGTATCTTTGAATCAATTCCCTTTCATGGTCTCCTTCTCATCTGTGCTAAATATGACCTCAGGATAAACTGAGACTTTGCATATGGTAACTCTACATTGTTCCAGGTTTTCTACAGACGCTCTGAATGTCTTACAGCAATAAACTCTTTGATACAAGAACAAAGAGATGAGTTAACTGCTGGAATAATTGAAGCAGTCACCAACTCTAAACTGTTACAAAAGGTTTGCCTTTCAGGAAAAAAGGGTCTATTCAAAGAAATATTTTCTTGTCCAGCATGTTTCTGCTTTGCTAAGGAAAAAAAAAGGAAAAAAAAAACCCACCCAACCGCTGCTTGTCCTTTGGTCAGTTGTCCTTATGGAGAGATACCAAAAATCATTCTGAAGCTGATTGTATCCCCTTAAAGAAAAATACGCCAGTGGTACATTTGCAGAAACGTCACCACTTTGTTGTTGTTCTTTGAACAGCCTTTCTGGTCATGCTTTCTTGCTTCTTCCTCTGTTCTGCAGAGCTTTCAAAGCAGCATTGTTCTTAAACTTTAAATGATATTCCAAATTACTGCAAAACCCTAAGGCATTGGCACACTTCCACAGCATTTAGGACTTCTCCTCCTTTAAAAAGAGAGAGGAAAGAGGATGTGTGAGAGAGAGACAGAGGGGGAGAAACAACTTGTAATGAATTCCACACCTGCATAGCTGAAAGGTGTTTTATGTATTAGAGGTCTCTGGAGTTTTTCAGGTCTGGAGGTTATAATGTAGCAATTAAAGCAGGCATTGTAGTAGCACTCGTTATCTTAGCAGATCTCTATCATCTGTAATTGACAGAGAATGTTTAATTTGAGACATTTAGTAAAATAATGTCTGGAACAGTTATGTTAAGTAGAGGGAAAGAAACCATGGTTGGGGTCATATTATATTTTGAAAGATGAAATAAGCAATAATTCTTTGGAAACTTCAATTTCCAAGGAAAAAAAACAACACAGATGTGGTTCTTACAGTAAGAGTTAATTTGTGGGATTGATGCATTAATAAAAAGATTAATTGCCGAGTTTCTTGATTTTAGCTTCATTTGTGATTTTAATTCATCAACTAATCAGAGCTGCTTTAACTTCACTTTTAAGTAAAGGCTTTATAAAAAGAAAAAACAGTCCTGGAAGCACTGAAGGAAGGAGGTAAGGAGAAAGATGTCCTGAAGCAATGTTTATTTAAAAAGTGAATATTAGTTATATCAAAGCATCAGCAGACACTCTAAAGTACTCCAGCTGGGGTCACTCTCTTAACAGCAGTAGAGATGTTTGGGATCAGTTACACCCATACCAAGAGGAAACACGCTCCTCTATGTAAAACTATCATTTTTTTCCAATTAGTGGATCTCAATGACAAAAAATAAAGTTATCTGCTCTTGTAACTACATCATATCCCACTACAGTTCCCATTTTTCATGTATTTCTCGATGATCTAAAATGAAACAAGTGTCATTACAACATTCTTGTTGGTATAAATAGACCATAGAGCTGCAACTACACCATTAGAGTTGTGCTTATTCATAAAATAGACCTGTGTCACATGTACTCAGAAAACATAGAACAACAACAGCAAGAACTTCTTAGTTGTTACATAACATTAGGAGAATGAGGATGATGTGAAATATGTAGCCTAAAATTTGAAAGCGGCTGCAGTAGTTTGCTATTTAAATCCTTTCACAAATATCTTTCTCAATGGGAGTGTAATAAGACTAATTCACAGGTCGTAAATTATACTTATGTTCCTCAGAAAAGTACACACTGTGCGTGCTCTAGTGGAGAGTGAATCCTCCACTGAAAAGACTTAATCATTTACAGTGCACTAAGGAAAAGAGATCTGTATCTTATCCTTCACAGATCCACTGGAATAACCTGCTGCTTTACTTCATATATCCCAGCTAAAGCAAGTGACTGCAGTCACCTGAAAATTCTCCTATGTATGAAACAGCCACTATGTTTTAGCCATTTTGTTTACTTACCTCTAATTCATGGGACATTGAGAAGTCATCGAGAAAAAAAGATATACCAATATTTTATTAACTCAGGACAAGGAACGAGCATCCAACTCATTGATGTGATACTGAAAAACCCATTTTATGTATGGGTTCCAGAAAAACATAGGGGAAAATAGTAGGAAGCAACCTGAAAGAGGGTCTCAAGAGCAATAGTGTGTAGACTGACTCATAAAAAACAGCGGGAAAAAAAGGACAGCCAAATTTATGTTTCATCTCATCTGTATCATGTCTCACCCTTTGTCTTGTATTATCAGTTTAATCTATTTTTCTCTATTTTCATCTTTTCTTGAAACACTTCTGACGCTTTTAGAAGGAGTGATACAAATGGGCATAGCTTCATGGTTTTTTCCTTCTGTGTAAAATCTGGCCTCAATAGTTTCCAAGGTACACAATCAGCTATACACATATGGCAGACACAGTTTTTGCTACTGCAGATGCTTCCCAAACTGGTCTTATCTCTTAACTTTATTTCTACATTTCTCCTGACTACCATGTATAGTAGAACTTGACTGACAGTCATCAATTTATGGTACAGATGAAAATTATTTTTGAAAATAAAAATATCATGTTCAGTTCTCCTAATTAATTATTCTGTGTGTAACTATGGGTGTTTCCTTCTTTCTGAGTGATGTCTTGCAACATCCAGAAGCTCAGTGGAAATCTCCAAGGTAAGATGACAGATCAGCTGGTGATAAATTCTTCTAGAACATTTTACTTTCTCTCTGACACTACTCCGATTACCAACACTACTGTGTTTCACATATCAAGAAAAGAAGGCATTTTCACAGAAGATGAAATAGTGAGATAAGTGTATTTGGAGAACTTTAAAAACATGTGGAAGTACAGTATTTGTTTTTCCATGAAGTACTTATTATCCATTTTCAGATTGATTCCTCTGTGTTCTTGAATAACTCAGAAAACAGCATTTGTGAGGAGAGGTGAGATGAAATTCACAGGGCAAGAGAAAGCTCATTCATGCAAGATCGCTGCTGACCTTGGGACCTGAATCCAGAGCTTCTGGCTGCAGAAGACAGGCCTGCCCCATGCAGGCACCCTTTGCCAGGATGGGTTATCCTGGGCACAGCTGCTTGATTCACCAGCTGTCTGGGGTCCAGATGATCTCCATAGCTGTATGAGCTTTGCCAGGATTTGCCTCATTTAGTACTCAGTAATTAGTTATGATTTCTTTGTCCAGTGTTTCATAAGGTGAGGGAGTGTGAATTCAGAAGAGAGAAGAGAGTTTTATGAATCCTAAAACTTTCACCATGATCGACATTTTGTTTTCTGAAGGAAAGAATCCTTGCAGCCTATACACCTTCCTTTTGTGGCTTTTTAGTTCATAAGTGCTGCTTGCATTGGTAGAAATCTGCAGACACAACAGTCACAGTGATAATATAAAAAAAAAGAACATGCCAGTTTGGCTTGTTGAGAAAAGAGTTGAGCTGTGGCAGAGGCATAGTCTAAAAACACTTTTTGAATATTTAATAGGAGCACATGCTTAGATTTTTTTTAATAATTTTGTGGGGCAAAGGAATCTAAGCCTGTATCTGCTCTGACCCTTCCATATTCTATTTATCATGATGAAATGTCACATTTCTATTTTTCTTTGCAATATTGCAGGAAATAGGCTGTACCCACAAAAAGCAAGTGCATATTATTTAGGTGAAACCAGACATAGAACTTAAAGTCCAAATAAGTACATATAACTTACGTCAGCAGTATTTTCAACTACATGAATCAGGTTTAGGCAGCTGGCTGCATCTTTATAGGTAATAGCATTAAAATGCTTAGATTTCTGAACAATTAACGACTTATTTAACAACATTAACAGTTTGTGGCTCTGCTTTAGGCTGTTCACTTTAAAAATGACCTTTCAAACTCAATATGATTGATTTCTGTGAATACTGATGATGTCACATTCTGGAAGTTTCTACAGTAATATATCTGGGGGCTGTGAAGTATGTTCCAATGAAAGATTGGGAATTAAATGTTAGCGAGTCTAAGTATATAATAATGCAATCTTTCAATATATTGGTAACAACTTCATTATAAAGAGGCTTCATGAGCAGAAAAAAATAAGGATCTTGGTCTCTTATCCAGCACTGAATGACACGATATAGAAATGAGAACTCCTCCTTAAAAAGAAATCCAGGCCTTGATGTTCCTGTCTCTCTTTTAAGTAATTTCTTTAACTGAGGGGTGTCTGTGCCTGGGTCTGATAAGTAACTACTATAACTTACAACATTAAATATAATTAGTTTTATCTACTGAAATAATGTATTCTAAATTAAATATCCTTTCTCAGCATTGTTGCCTGGCAATTTTTCTTTTCCTGTTGCATGAGACTTGTTGCTATTTAGCCAATGAGAAATATTATATGTTATTATTTTTCCCACCCTGATAGCTTTGATATGTAACAAGAGAAAGCAATCCAGGACTTACAGACCTGTTACTGGTAACTCATTGAGCGTGGGAATATCAACCTACACTGATGCCCATAGTGCCAGCCTTCCGGTCTGAATTCTTTTTCCCCCTAACTTATTTATAAATGGAAATATTTTCATATTATTTATGCCAAATCATTCATTATCAGGAAATAAATGTTTTCACCACTTATTAAATCATATCATTTTAGGGTTGTGCCACTTAATTTAATCAGGTTTTGTGCTAACTTCCTGTTATTTGCATGGTAAAAGCTTGGCTTGAGATATCTTTGGTTGAATTGCTTCTAGACACTATTGTTTGTAAGAATTACTTTATGCAAAGTACATAAAAACACTGTAGCTCATGAAACTTTCTCATAATACTCTATTCTGCAAGGAGAGGAGAAGGTGATGACACACCTTTGTACAAACACAATCAAGGTTGAAAGGAAAGGGCTTCGACAAAAGCTTCCAATAGATTTAATTGCAAGAGAAATCTCACACCTTCTGGTTTCTGAAAAAAAGTAACAGATGTATTTTACTGCAAATCACAAACTGATGGTAATTTCAACAGGAATGCAACTATTTCAAAACTTTTTACACATATCCCTAAATTTACAAGGAGAGAGACAGAGTGTGCCTTCTGATATGTGTGAAATTTGAAGTGAGGGAAGATGGCTGTCTGTAGAAGTGATGGTCTGCTCCTACAGAAGTGGCTACAAGTAGCAAATATGTTGATTCATTTAGTCCAGAAACTTCCTACTTGTTTGAATAGTACCTGAATGTAGCAGGATTCTGATTCTGGGAATAGCTTCTAGTTACAAGGCTAATAACTGCAGCAGCAAACTGGATAATTACCTAATTTTCTTGTATCTCATTGCATAGGGTTGTGGAGGGTTAAAAGACACTTATTACTTTGGAGAATTTAGACACTTAAAGTTGGTTTTCTGGTACTGAATGCTCTTGGTCAGCTGCCTTTTCTTTCTGGGAATACCTCTACTTAAATGCCCCAGGCACCTAGACTTGCATTTTTTCTCTTTTACAGGGACAGTGCAGTGCATGGCATGTTGACACCTAACAGGCCTGATCTGGATCCCAAAACTGGGTCTTCCCACAGATAGATTCTCCTAAGCAACCTATTGAAAGCTAATGAAAAAGAACAGGATAGGGCGCTGCACAAAATGGATTTGTGGCTACCCTTTTTTGGAAGTATATCCACAGAAAGAAGGGAAGTTCAGAGTTCCTTTCTCTTCAGTGGTTAACGCACTTGTGTATGAAACCAGAGACCCCCATTTCCTCTGTAGCCTGCATGGGTTTAAACTCTTATGTTACAAAAAACTCATATATTCCTGACTGCCTGTGTTTTGGTTACTTTGCATTAGCTGGGATGAGGGAGTGAAGGCAGAAAGAGAGACATCCTTCACACACCCCAATGCAGCAGTGCCACAAATGAATGGGAAAAGCTTTATGGGTTGAAATCATCTAGGAAGCTACTTGCTAGGTGTATAGATATTTTTAAGTGTTTAGATATTTTTAAGTGTTTAGACTTTAACAACACCACAAAAAAAAAAAGTGGATGTTCTTCTCCAGGAGTAGGTACATAGCAATGAGGCACTGAGGTTTCTGTATTTTAGAAATAAAAGGTGTAGATCCTCAGACATACTCAGATGATGATGATCTCTTGGTAAAATCAATAGCACTTAGTACTATTGAATTTTCTCCCAGTCTCTCCTCCTTTTTCTTTCATCTAGCTGACAGTGCTTAAGATACCAGTAGGATATCTGCTTTATTCATAGTTCTGGTAACTATATACTTGCCAACTACAGTAACAAATGATAGCTCCTGAGAATATGCCCTTTGTTTGCATTAAACTCAATGCTTGATGAGCTCAGTCCAACAGCACCAGTTATTCTGGCAGACACATTCAGAAATCAAAATGGTCATGAAAAACAGGTCTGAAGTTAACAGGTTGAAATTGAGCATAGACAGGAATACAATACCTAAAAAAAGGGTAAATTAAACAAACAAAATGGGGAATATCTGGGTAGTCAGCCATCTATAAGCAAATATCATGTGGTTCACAAACTACATACAAGTCACAAAAAGATAATTTTGTGGAAAATTCATCCCTTAGCTGATCCTACCAGAAATATTCTGTGCAGAATATTCAGAAAAATTACTTGGACTCAGTATATTTCTATTTACAGCAGTCAAAACAGTAGCACCAGTTATTAAAATTAATTAGAAGGAGATTGTTAGTGTATAGTAGTATCACAGGAGACACACCACCATTTGTCTCTGCTATAAATGTTCATCTTTCCTGCCAGAAAATTCCAAACTTTATGACCAATTACTGAATAAATTAGGTGACTCTGTCATAGATAGGACTTGATGACCTCTTGAGGCCTCTTCCAACCCTACATTTCACTGATGCTAGGGTATCTTAGTTTTAGTTCCAAGTGAGACTCTCTAACACCCTATGCCATGATAAACCTATTTTCTAGATTTTGTAAAGGAAGTTAATAGGTTTTTGAGATATTAGCCAGATATATCATAAGAAAACCAGATGTTAGTCAGGTTAAATATTTCTGGAAAAGTAACTGCAGGAGAGATGAAGGCAGCATTCAATGTTTGGCAAGGAAGCTGTATGTTCCAGTTATCTCAGCAAGTCAATCACACTTCATACATCAGAAAATATAAGTCCCTTAAAGGGTCCTGCCAGTCTAAAAGGGTGGAAAATTGCTTTCTCAAGCAGGGAAGAAAGGTACGTCTGACACGTATCCAGAGTTGGTAGACTCTATCTATCATTTTAGAGCACAGACATGGCCAAGGCTGATATGTGCCTCAGAGGAAACCAGGGAAAAAATCCAATCCCAGAGATCAAACTGTCCATCAAAGACAAATCCTTCCTGACCTCTGTAGATTATTAAAAGAAACCCTGAGGTATGAAATGTGATTAAGTTCATTATCATAATATAGAACTGCAACTGTTAAAGTGATGTTACCCTCTTTCTTTTGAGTAAAAATTATGTAAGAATTTATATCTTCATGATCAGCAATTATGATTCCCAGTGTTAGTTCAGTTATAAATGCTGGTTTCAAACTAGTCCAATTGTAAACTGGATCTGGACATAACTTCCACTAGTTCATTTTTAATAAAAATGGCATTTTTTCTCAGTATAAAAAAGGCAGAAAAAAAAAAGATTGCTGTGAATTTAGTCCTTTTACCTACCCACTTTCTAAGCAGTGCAGTAAAAATTTTGAGGTTTTATATTCTGAACATTGCGTCGTCACAGTTTATCTAAGCACTACAGAGTATATTTAGCTAAAACAAATACTTGCATAAATTAATCTGGTCCTAAGTCAACATGATTTTCTGAGTTCCATTACAAATCTCATTGCTCCTGCAAAGCATTAGAAAATGTTCTTTCTGTGATTGTTCAGAGTGGCAATAGAGAAGGTACATGATCTTCTGGTATATGAAAATAAAATGCCCACTGTTGATTCATAATAAATTTTCACAATTCTTTTGAAATCCTTCAGAAGTAAGGCAAAGACTTTTTGAGATCTCTCATGCCTTTTGAGATCTATCAGCCTTTTGAGTATCTATTATGCATGGCTCTTAAACTGAGGAGTGTTATTCAAACATATTTGAAGTTATTGCCTAGCTGGCAATAAGAAGTTCTCTTAGCAGTTACTTTGTTTGCAAGACCATTAAACTCTGTTGTAACTTGGCCTGAGGTCCCTTTAGTCACTGAGGAGATAAGCTGCTAGATGAAAATGAGCAGCACATTTATTAACAGAGTAAGTGCTTAGCTCCAGGTCCTCAAATGTTTTTAATGCATCCAATCAGTATTTAGGCAACTACTTTGCATAACTCCTAACTCTGTTCAACCTTCTGGAAATACTTGCTCATTGCACATACCAAATGATTAATTCCATCATTAGTCCAGCCACACCCTTAATTACCATTACATCTGTCTGTAAGCATAGATACTACTATGCATGCCATTTATCCTTACGTGGCTCTTCTCTTCATACATAAGTGCCAGCATTTTTTTTTAAACACTGAAGACGTGGTTTGATACTAAATGTAAAATGAGAATGATGATATTAAATAAAATACTAGTAAGTAAAAACTTACTGTAAATATTATGGCATAGGTATATAGAATGACAACAAAATGTAACCGTGAAATTGATTTCGTATGGATTTTCTATTTTTTATGCTTTAAGCTGACCTTCAGAAAAACAAAGAAGGAAGTTTTCTCTTCTTCGTTAATGCCTCCTGCATTCCCAAAATGCTTAGGTGCGCTGTTGAAGCCTTTGGCCTTCCTCTGCACATCAAGTATTGATCATTGCCAGAGGCAGGAGACCTGTTTGACTAAGAATCAGGGCTGTTACCTATTCCTTAGTTCTAAGAGATTTGGAGTATCTTGCCTTTGTTGGGAAAGGGAATGGTATTTTAACAAAAATCTGGCCTGAGCTATATCTTGCAATCCCATTGTTGTCATCCTGTCCTTACCAAGGTATGCATTTAGCTCAATTTGAATTAAAAAGCATGGAAGGAAATTCTCAATATTTCTTTTGCATGTTAATTTTAATTTGTTGATTAAATGTTAATGTTGATTAAGTGTTCATTCTTGTTAAATTTTAATTGTTAAGTCCAGGATTTTGATTCAGAATATTTTAACACTTTAGCATGATCTTTAAAAAGTTTTCAAAGTAGTTCCCTGGTGGTGAATGAGATTCCCCTCTCCTGACTGGACCTCCATGCCCATTATCCACACAGATACTTAAGAGATTAGCTCGTTTCCTCTTGGATCACTTCCCACATTAGTAGCTCACACATTTCCATACCAAGCCTATTTGAGACCACCTTTGCAAAATATAGAGATTTTACTTTGGTCAGGATCATTTGCCTGCACGATATGAGATAGGGAGGTTTAAACCACAGAATTAATCCATATATTTTAAAAAAACAATTTGACTTGATACTTCTCCACAGAATCAATGTTTTCAGGTTGGTTTGATCTGCTTTTAGCACATAAAAAATCACCAATGCAGAAAACACTGTTATATTTAATTCTCTCTGCATTAAGGCTACTGAAAGAAAATGCAGTGACTAAATAGCTGTGAGGATGAAAATCATAGCAACAAAGTAGGAGAAAATTATGTGGCCTTCAAAATACCAGAGTCAGTGAAATCCTGTCCTCCACATAAGAACTAGTTCAGCAATCAGATTAAGAATCAGATCTGTCTGGCTAATGTCCTGGTAGTCTCAGTTTGGGAGATTTTCACAAATCAGGATCAGAACTGGTTTGAGCCGCAGCAAAACCAGGCCATCTCTTATTTCATTGGTGATAAAAAGCTTTGAGCTGCAATCCTAAAATGACCATATAATATTTTTTTTTCATAATTACGTTCTGGAGTGTAGAATCACATTATTTGTGTAGTCACAATGCTCACGGGAGAACAAACAAACTACCCTGCCTAAAACCTTGTTTAGTAAACTGTGCTTGTTTGTCAAACCAAAACCTGATCTCTCAATTTAGGTGAGCACTTGTGTTCCTCAGAGATCACTCAGATATACCCATAGTATTTTGTTCAGTTCTAAAGATAATTCAACATGCTTAGGCCTTTCTCTTGAATAATTTATTTCCATGAGAAGCAAGCTAAAACAACTTTTCACAAGATGCCCGTGTATCGTATAGATCTCAAAAAACATTTATTATGATGTCTGAAACTTTGTTTTTGTTTGCTGTATGGGCACATCCTGTACGTAACTGCTGAGTAGAGAAAAATACATTTAGACGGACAACAAATCAATTGAGCTGTTGATAGCAGTGCCCTTTATGAAATCTGCTATGAGTAATAACAGACAATTTCTTATTGCTACACAGCCAACATGAGAATGACCACAAGTGATCTTTGGTTTCTTCATAGATTCTGGCAAGAACATTTCCGATATAGTCAGGGTGACTCAAAGGCTTTTGTATCTGAAGAAAATTTGAAAAAAAACCAAAATAAAAATGGTAAGATTGAAATTATCTTCACAATGTTTTTACAAGTTTTGCTATTCCTTTAGGGTCCAGTTTATGTCTCCTCCTTTCTTTATAAAAAAAAAAGGATAATTCTTTCATATTTGTGTTATAAATTAGACCTGGAGAATTCTTTAAATGCAAACTTTTCCCAATTTTTCATAGTACACTAATGGTTTCATTTAAAGTATTGATTAACCTGTTGGAGACAGATATATAATGCAAGCCACAAGCTTGATTGGTGTGTTACAAATCTGTAATATAAAACCTCATCTACACAATGTATGTAGGTGAGCAGGCACTTCTTTATTGCAGCGCTGGACACACAGGGGATCGCTCCACCTAGTGTGCGTGCCTAGCTTCTCCGCTACCAAAGTTATATACAATCAAAGTATACATATTCATCATGTTTTCCAAGAAACAATTAACATATTCATACAATTTCCAAGAACTCATTAATATATGTAAATGCTCGTGACTCATGCGCCTTCAGGTACACAGGTGGTCGTCTATGGTCCTCTGGTGGTCGTCCATAGTCTTCCTCATGGTGTCCTTTAGTTGAACCCAATTTTTGCGCATGCTCAGGTTGGTTGCAAAATCCCATTCTTGGAATCTTCTTAAGTTTTCCCCGATTAACTGACCAGGCCTACAACTTATCATTCTCTTGACAAGCAAATTCTACCTCTTCACAATGCTACATTGTTCATAGCTAGTTTATGATTAAATCAGGGGTAGCTCATACCTAGTTACCGTTATACAGAAAATATATATATATATAAAATCTTTCATCTTTTAATAATCACTTTCTAGCTTATAATTTTCTGTCAATTTCCATGCCTATGAATAATCAATGGTTATTTCTATTAATATCTATCGATTGGCATTCTTGATATTCATATCAAGATGGGGAGGATAAGGGGATTTTCAAGCAGCATCACTGGTGCACATCAGGTCACACTGTCACAGGACTCAAACAAAACTTTTCTATTCAATTCTTCATCGTTCCATCTCGTTACTGTTACTTCTTCAGTATGGAACGGCGACTCCCTGGTGAGGTTCCTATGGTTATTGTTTCTAACTTAACAATCCTAACTTATTTATTTATTAATTAAATTTAAACTTTTTATATATATATATATAATATCATACTTTGATTTAAAAAAATCAGAATATTTACAACAGGTGTATTCAGTCAATGTATTTCTTTATTTCAACAATTCCAAGAAAATTTAAAGTCTTCCTTAATAAGTATTTAGCAGTTTCTATTGGTTTTATTTTGTTTTGCTTTTAATGCACCTGCTGTGATGTTATAGCAGGTACTAAATAGTTTATGACTTAAGAATTCTAGTTTTTTGACACTGTCAGAGATTTTTGTGTATAATAAAAGGAAATATTGGTTACTACCAGACACATAATAATTCTGTGCCAGACAAAGATACTTTCATATTTATTACAGAAAGTATTTGGCTTCCCATCAATTCCAGGCAAAAACATCGGAACCCCTGGGATTATAATAATACGTTACAATCTTAATGTTCATTATTCACTGTGGAAATTTATGGAATCACTGCAGTGGACCCTTGGACATTTTCTGAGGGTTTCTGGGATGAGGGCATTGCTCATGTGGGTTAGCATTTGGTGGTGTAGGCCAGGTGGCTATTTTTACGTATTTTCTTCAACATACTGAGTTCACACCTTCCCAGCTCTCTCCTTTCCTCTGTCCCAAAGTCAGAAGCATCATTTCTGAACTCAGTGATTGGAGCAGTACAATTCATTCACCTTGAAGGATCAGATCATCCCAAACTGTTAGCTCTTCCTGGAATGTCTAGAACTGTCCCTTTTGGCAGACACAGTGATTTTTCTTTTCGCCAAAAAGCAATGATGATTTTCAGCATAGATTGTTGGCTGAAGGAAGTGACAATTCAATATATGTCGCTCTTTCCTTTGAGTCAAAACTCAGGATACTTTGGAGCATAGGTTTCTGAAGACATCTTCCCTGGAGAAAGAAAACAGATGTTTCTTTACCAGTGTAAGAGAAAATGGCATATTTAATAAAGCAGGTGACCACACTAGACGTCCCATCTTGGCCACATTTCATTTTTGGCAAGGCGTTTGAACAATGTATTTTTTATATTCAATAAATATAAACACTCTTCTCCAATACTCTTCTTTACTTCTCTTCTGCTAATTTGCAGTGAGGCAAATAACATATAGAATTATATCACACACTTGAATATGAAATAATGATTGTAAATTCCTAATGCTGCAATTGTGTATTCTGTGAAAATTAAGCAGCTAACTGTTGTCAAACACTTGAGCTCCTCAAATTAAAGTAGCCACAGGTAAGTTAAAGTAGATGAATCCCCAGGTCCAAAGTGAATTGGCTGGTGTAGTTCCCAAGCCACTCCTCACCATATTCAAAAAGTTATGGCAGTCAGGAAAAGTGCCCAGTGACTGGAAAAAGGGAAACATCACTCCCATTTTTAAAAAAGGTAAAAAGGAGGACCCTGGGGACTAACAATCAGTCAGCCTCACCTCTGTTCCCAGTAAGATCGTGGAGCAGATCTTTCTGGAAGACATATAGAAACGTATGGAAGACAAGGAGGTGATTAGAGACAGGCAACATGGCTTCAACAAGGGCAAATCGTGCCTGACTAAACTAGTTGCCTTCTATGGTGGAGTGACTGCATCAGTGGACAAGGGAAGAGCTATGGATGTCATCTACCCAGATTTCTCTGAAGCCTTTGATATGGTCCCCCACAACATTCTTGCTGCTAAATTGGAGAGATAGGGGTTTGATGGATGGACTGTTAGATGGATAAGGAATTGGCTGGATGTCCTTGTCCAAAGAGTTACAGTCAATGGCTCAAAGTTCAAGTGGAAACCAGTAACTAATGGTGTCCCTTAAGGGCCCGTACTGGGACCAGTACTATTTAATATCTTCATCAATGACATAGACAGTGGGATTGAGTGCACCCTTACCGAGTTTGCAGCTGACACTAAGCTGAGTGGTGCAGCTGATTCAGTAGAAGGAAGGAATGCCATCCAGAAGGACCTTGACAGGCCTGACGAGTGAGCCCATGTGAACCTCATGAAGTTCAACAAAGCTAAGTGCAATGTCCTGCACCTGGGTTGGGGCAACCCCCAGTATCAAGACAGGCTGGAGGATTGATTGAATGAGAGCAGCCTTGCGGAGAAGGACTTGAGGATACTGCTTGATGTAAAATTGTACATTAGCTGCAAAGTGTGCTTGCAGCCCAGAAAGCCAATCATATCCTGGTCTGCATAAAAGGAAGCATGGCCAGCAGGTTGAGGGAGGTAATATTCCCCCTCTACTCTGCTCTTTTGAGACCCCACTTGGAGTATTGCGTCTACCTCCGGGGTCCCCAGTACAAGGAAGACATGGACCTCTTTGAGTAGATCCAGAAGAGGGCCATGAAAATGATCAGAGGGCTGGAGTACCTCTCCTATGAAGAAGGGCTGAGAGAGTTGGGGTTTTTCAGCCTGGAGAAAAGAAGGCTCTGGGGACACCTCATTGCGGCCTTTCAATATGTAAAGGGGCCTTATAAGAAAGATGGAGACTTTTTACCAAGGCCTGTAGTGACAGGACAAGGTGCAATGGTTTTAAACTAAAAGAGGGTAGATTTATGTTGGACATAAGGAAAAAATTTTTTACTATGAGTGTGCTGAGACACTGGAACCTGTTGCCCAGAGAAGTTGTTGATGTCCCGTCATTGGCAGTGTTCAAACTCAGGTTGGATGGGGCTTTAAGCAATCTGATCTAGTAAAATATGTCCCTGCCCATGGTACGGAGCTTGGACTAGATGATCTTTGAAGGTCCCTTCCAACCCAAAACATTCTGTGCTTCCATGTTTCTATGATTCTGTGATAAACAGGAAGTAGTTTAGTTATTAATCACTATTTTTTGTAAGCCAAAGATTTCATTCATCTCTACCTGTATCACTAGGGATCTATTTTACTTTTTAATGAATATTTTTTGACCTTGTTAATTTCTTGAACCTTGTTATTACACAGTCTTTTCAAGTTTATTCCCCTATTCTTGATGCAGAAGTCATTAGTGTAAGTGCTCATTAGATTTAAGTACTCTGGAAGATAAATAATGTAAACATTAATCAAAATTTCCTAATGTATATCACATGTATATGTAAATGAAAGTAATTTAGTTATTCCAGATACTCTGCTAAGCTTTTAAACCCAGGGAAGCAAAATACAGCACAGCAAACTTAAACTGTTTTTAATATGACTGGAAGAGGTTCCAACAGATCGGCCAAATATTTTGGATTTTGTTTGCAGGTAGATATCAAAGTGGAAAATGGCTTGTTTCTGATTTTGATATATACTAATCCAAAATTTTCTATGTTATCAAGATTTTGATGTCTTAGAATACCTGCCTAAAATTTATTTTGTCTTTTACGTGATCTTACCTAGTAACCAAACGTAAACATCAAGGTATCAAAAACTGTTTCTTCACATTATGTTTAAGGTTGTTAAAGTTTCTTTTTAAATTAGTTATCTGTTTCCAAATAAAAGATTCTTCCCGAGTGTTCAATTCTGAAAGTGGTTTAGCACACCATTTTCTAATAATACAAGTATATGAGATTTCAAACTTAATGGAATTTGAAGGCATTTAACTATGTGAATAAAATATAATGTTGAGCTAATTAAAAAAAAAAAAAATCAAGTCTCAATAACCTTTGTGCTACTTAATAATACCTTGCCAGTTAAGAGAGAGAGCTTGTTCCCTTCATGCTCCCACAATGAGAACTCACAGTGAGAGATTATCATATCAGGGAACAACCTGTTCTTCCACCGAGTACCTCAGCTGATGGGCAAAAGAGCTTTAGAAAAGAGTTATACTGATGATATGTTTGTATTAGGTTTACCCGTACTTTTGAGTAACTTTTTGCTGTCCTTTTGACTTCAGAGAATTGTAGTACTTGCGTGTAAGATGAATTTGGCCTCATGGGTTGAAAGTCTACTGACATTCAGAGAAATATGTTCATTGCAACGCCAACAAACTGGGATGAAAAAGAAGGTCCTGCCCCTACTTGATAATAAGACACATTTCAGAACTCTGAAGAGAATAAGAGAATATCTTGCATTATTTTCTTGATACACTTAAGCTCAAAATAAAAAGCTCTTTTTTCCTCCATCAACTATAATTCAAGAAACTGGAGCCTAGAATGGAACAATTTTTTTCCTCTGGTGGAGGAATCCCAGACCTTTTCTTACCTCTTCTTCCATTAGATTCTCTCACTTCCTTACTTTAGCCAACATCAAGTCCTTTTCAGATTAGTATCATTCAGAAGTGGAAAAGAGAGAACACCTTGAGGATGAAATCGAATTACCCAACTGATTTTTTTCCCCATATTTAGTATCTCACGCACGTGTGTATTTTTTTCCCCCACAGCACATACGTGACAATTATCCGGAAAAGAGCTAGGTAAAGGTTTTCAATGAAGAATTTCAAAAGAATCACAACATTATATTGTCTGACATTCTCCCAACACTTGCTCTGTGGTCATTTTCTGCTTTCAGATCTGTTATAGCACATTTGAAGTTCAGACTTCTAGCCATCATTTTTCACTAACGTATGTTAAACATCCTTACTGAGGGCACTTTATTCTTCACTTTGTTCTCTTAAGCAATCATTATTCTTTTGGTGTTTAAGTATCCATTCTTTGTCCTCAGTTGTTCAAATTCCTTTCAGGTTGGCAGTCATCCTTCCAAGGATAATAGTAAAATGACACAGTGAAGAGTAGTAGCACACAGTCCTTCAGAAGGTCCTTGAAATGAACAAATTAGAGATGCTTTACATATTTATTTTTAAAAATGTTTGATTTGCTATGCAGTTATGATCCCAATGAAACATTATCCTTTTTTTCTCAACAAGCTGAGCTGGCAGTCTGTGTCCTATACAGTGGCTAGACTATTTTACGCCTCCCCTTCTATGTTGTCAACCTGTGCTAATTGAAATGTTTATAAAATGCTGATACTGAAATATTGCAGCTTAACAGTTCAATAGTTCTTTAATAAGCCCTCTGTTTTATTAATAAAATGATTTATAGAAATATTTAATCTCACTGATTTACCATTACCATTAATGAGTCTAGTTATTAAGCACTTTATTTCAGAATACCACAAAAATACAAACCCTGTAAAACATGCAGTATTTTGTGCTAAGTTATTTTGTATTTAGAGGGAATCAATGGTGTTGAAATTTCATGTTTTTTTCTCAGTGAAGCAGAGTTATTAATTAGCATAGAACTAGATGACTCTTTTATATAATTTCCCTGTCATTATTATCAGATTTTATCCAAATGATTTAACACAGGGCCAATCACAAAAGTAATCCCAAAGACTGAAAAAAAAAGTACATAACCACTCAGTAGAAATAAAGGTATTTCCATTGTCCTTGACTATTAAGCAAAGACTGCTTGTTTATTGACTGTTAGTAAGAATCTGATTCTTTATTACTCTTAATCTAATTTCTTGAGAAAAAAATTTTCTAATACGTTGTAGGCTATTACAAGATATTTTAAAATAATGCAACCATCACTCCTTTTTATATGTACCTTCACATTGTTGTACAAACAAAGTGCTATTAGCTAGACAGCTTTCACCCAGCCTCATGCATTAGGAAGCTCATAAAATGGTCACTTTATTGTGGGAGTAACTTTCTACCATGGTGAGTTCAATGAAGAAGCTGCAAAAGTGACTTTCAGAATCCTGAAAGTTGCCACAGGCAAATTGTTTCTCTCATTGACCCCTCCCAGCCTCAGCCTCAGACATCTAGGAAAGACAAATAGAGGAAAAAATTGTTTTCTTAGTTCCATTAGTGCATTTGATTTATTTTTTACATTCTCCTGTGGTTTTAATTGGGAAGAAGGGAGGCTTTTGCCTTTTTCAGTCAAAGGATTGTGACTTCCACCCCCCCATATCTAGACTTTACCATGTAAAATTGCATTCATGCATTTTCATCTGTGTTTTCATTATTTGGAAAATTTGTTTAATGGAAAATTTTGGTATAATCAAGGCAATAAATTTTCAGTGAAAATACTTATTTCTATTTTTTCCTTTTTAACCAAATAAATAAAATGAAGCCTTTTCACAAAAACCACTAAAGCCTCTGGAAATTTGGTTTTATGTGTATTGGCTGAAAGGTTAACCAAGACCTCCCTAAATGTCTCTGAGTGTCACTAGGCCTTCTGAGAGATGTCATACACCAGGGTGTATGTGACATATCTTATTTATGTATGTACTCAGTGGTTTTGTAGGCAATTTATGAGGTCTTAGGTTCATTTTGCAGAGTCTCAATTTGCCCAGTTTTTCTGGTTTTGGGGACTCACTTTTCCTGGTAAGAGAGAAGAGGTGCTGTCACAGCTGTGGTTAGCAGAGGACATTCATGTAAGAGCACATGTAGGCAGGGTCTTATATGTCCTAGAGAAAGACTTAATTACACAGAGAATTACATATGCATTACTGTATAAATTAATGATTTTCAATGGTGGATTAGACCACCATTTTTATAGGAAAAAGGATTTATGAAAGGGTATTTCTCTTACTGGAGCAGTTTTTCTCTGACTAGTCAGATGTGCAGATTTCACCAGAACATAAGCTACACTGTCTGGTGCTAAAGGGAGGAGATAGTGGGGCACATAAGGGCTCCCTTTTCTGGAGGGTAAATAATTTTCTGATCTGAACTGAGTCTTCATGTGCAGAATTCACTTTTTTACATTGATCTGAAGTAAATCCAGACAGTCAGGCTATATTCTGTATTTATTTTCTGTTGCTGCATTCCTAATTTCTGCATCTATTTTTCCTGTACTTCAAGGCATTTCTGGCTGCTCTGAGGATGACAGGATGCTGCCTGCACTTCCATTATTATTATCACTATTTCTATTATGATTGCTTTTACTTTTACTATCATAATATTGTACTTTCAGAGCAAAAGAAAAGCACTAACTCTACTTGTTTGGTTTATTGTATTTAAACACAAAACAACAAAAAGAGGTATGTTGAAGCTTAGAAACATGGAAACAAAGTGAACAAACCCATCCGAAATAAATATCTTACAGACAATATTAGCCTATTAAATTAGGCCATAGCTGTTGCTTTTACCCCTACTGCTTCCTTGATGTTTTCTGTGAGGGCAAGCAGCCATTATCCTTTCCAGTAAAAGACAGAACTGAAAGGAAAGCTGATGAGTTTAATTCATTTTGATACACTCTGTTTTTATGAGTGTGTGTGTGTGGATGTGTATGGATGTTGATGATGAGGTACTTTCATTTTTAAGGGTGTGCTCTGTACCATTCATCTGTGTATTTAAATAAAGTTGTTGGGAATATATGATACTTCAGCCTTAAGCTGTCAAAAATGAGATTCCAAAGTATTCAACAGCACAAAATAGCATAAAAAGAGCTTTGCCACTATTTATCTCTGCTTGCCAGCTTGTAATGTTGATGTATGATATGTCATAATAAAGCACTGAAATGAATACAGCTACATAAAAAAGTGAAGCTACATGACCACAGACACTGAAATATTTCTGATTCCTCCCTGTTTCCCTCCTCTATCCACACATACCCTCAACGACACATACACTCTCACAGTGATCCTGTTATAAATCTGCTATTTGACAGCATACAGATATGATATATACTAGAGCCTTCCAAACAATTGCAAAGAAAATGGTAAAAACTGTTTTACGTATATCGCAAGTTCATAGTTTCCATTGACCTCAGTTACAGTGAACAGGCTCGACACCTTCTAAAATCCAGGTCTACATCTGATTTTCCCTCCCCTTACAATTTCATTACCTTTTAAATTTCTTTTAAATTCTTTACCTATATATGTATGTGTATATATATGTTTTTTAACTTAGAAAAATACATGAACTTTGCTTTCCCCCCCCCCTTACCTATTAATGTGACAACATTTTAAAACAATTTAAAACTAGAGAGATCATAATAAAATGTTCAATGTGTCACAGATTTCATAGATAGCTTTTCCATGGTCCACTGGGTAGCCAAGGAGTCTGCACAATCAAATTCAGTCCTGTGGTAATTTAAATACAGATAGCGAAAAAAGAAAAAAAACTTTAAGATGTCTGACATTAGAATAGGATCAGGTGTGTTGAAAAAAATGTAGAAAAAAATAAAATCCCTTTTAGACCATCTTTTAAAAATATTAATTGAATTACCTATTTCTTCATATTGTAGCAGCTGTAATTTTCCCTAAGAAAGTAACGGTTGCCGTTGTAAAGTCTTTTTTGTCTCTGTTGAGGACATGATAACATCACTGCAGAGTAGTGTAAAAGAGAGATCTCCAATTTATAGTCAGTGATGTGGACAGACGCATGGAAATTTTGAATCTCGTCCACTGTAGATGGATTTATTTGAATAGATAGTTTGAAAATGCCTCTCATATATAATGTGATAAACCTTAATGCTTCCCACTTTTAAAACCTCATGTTAAAATGGTCACAGGACCAAATTTAGATTGGATTTGAGAAAGCACCACCACAAAAACGGTAATGGGATAGTGGAGGAATTTTTTTAGAAATTCCACCATAAAATTTGCTGACATAGCAATAATTAGAAAATACAGTGGAATTTATATCTTTAAATGAGCCAGTTACTCATTTCTTTCAGTTTCATAAAAAACACTGCCCAGTTCTGGTAATGTTAAAATCAATAGATTCACTGATCTTAACTACAGCATGATAAAGACAAGTAATACTTATGAACTCCTTGTGGTATTAGTAAATGCACAGAACTGTATTTGACCTTAAATAATCAGTGAAGAAAAGCACGTAATAAAGTTGTTCATGATAGAGATTGCAGAGTGACTGATGAAGTGATTAATTTTCCTGAGAGGAAAAAAAATACTGACATAAAGCTTAGTACAAATCTTTGAAGAAATTTATTTGGTCAGTCTCTTTATGTGTAAGTTTTCACTAGGAAAAATGGAACAGGAAGTTCCATATATAATCATTATTTTTCCTTCATCAGAAATTTTCCAATACTAGACGGCCTGTGTCATTTGTCATGTGGAAAATGGAATCACAACAATAAAATTAGTGGTAAAAAAAGATAATGAAGTGATAACATAAAAGATTTTTGTAAATGTAGCAGACTAGGGATTCATCTTATGCTTCTGAACACCTTGAAACAAATTAAACTTACCATGTATATACCCAGTTCTGACTATTTATCAAAAAGCCACTCACAAGATGGCTTTTGAGGTGAATTGGGGCAGTGCCACACACTCAGAATGTTTTGCTGCCCAGGAGTTCGGAATCAGCCTTGGAAGACCCGTGCTTGTTGGTGCATCGACTGGGCAGGAAGAAGGCGCCATCTCCCAGCATGCTTCTACACACAATTATTTGGTTTGGTTTACAGGGTATGGTTTACAGAGAAGGGGAAAAAAAGAGAAACAATTGATATATTTTACCCTGCATATGAACAGAAGAGAAGACCAGAACGGGGATAGTATAATGTTTGTTTTGACAGGCTGAGTATTGCTGCATTTAATTTACATGTAATTTATTTAACATTTTATTGCCAAGGGATGTAAAGATAGTTAAGTTTCTAGTTTAGAAAACTGCGCCAAGTAGAAAACTGAATGTATACTTTTCTCGGTAAACAACATATAGGGCTTATAAGAAACTAATTAATTGGTCAGAAGGATCTCTAGAACATAGCTGCTATCATAGTCATTAAATCTTTGAAACAGTACCTATCAAAGGTTATTAAATACTTAACTGGCCATGTTTTAGCCCTTGGATAGACCAAGTTTCAAAAAATACAGCTCATACTATGGGTGAAGGTATCTGGAAAAAGTGGTTTGGAAAACAGGGTTTTCTAGATAAAACATTAGGAATTCAAAATACTTGGAAAGAAAAATGTCTCAGAGCTGAGAGCACAGGAATGATTCTAAAATCATTGACTGAAGCTTTCTGCCATGGGATGATATGATGAGTTCCCATGTGAAAGTTTTTAATATATATATATATATAAAAAAAATATATGTATATGTATATGTATATGTATATAAAGATATATAAATAGATAGAAAACTCCCATATATGTACATATATATTTATTTATATGTTTTGTTCCTTTCCTGTGATGTGACACATATGTCTAGGGAGTGGGGAGAGAGAGAGACTGAGAGACAGGGAGACTAAGAGAGACAGAAGTTTTGTTCCTTCCCTGTGATTTCATCTGAAAATGTTCAGACTAATTCAGTTTAGGAAAGTCTCATCTAGGGATGTACACAAACTTTTCACACAATTTTTTTCCTCTTACATACTGATATTCTTTAACAAGCTTGACTTTTGGAAATGCTCTGTTGAATGTTGGAAAAATTCAGCAAGTCTTTTCCTTGGGGGCAAAAAGTATCCCACAGTCATGTGAAGGAAAACAAGGAGCATAGGAACCAACTTGAAACTCTCTCTTGGCAATCCAAATCTCCTAATAAATAGTGATAGTCTGTTTTGTGTGGCAGTCCAACTGTTGACAAACCTCAAAAGTCCCAGAGGAGAGGTGAGAGCTGGAGACAGTGGTCAGAATTGTGCTAATGAATGTTATTTCGACTAATTTGTTCACTTGTTGCGCTGCATACAGGAGGACAGTTTTTAGAATACACTGAAAAAATGCAGTTGTAGGAGTGAGACGTTCTGAGACAGATCTGCTCTTGCTTTGTTATAGAGTTTAAAAGATTTGGTGGGAGAAAGGGCCCCAGGTTTAATCACAGAATCAGAGAATCACAGAATCATTAAGGTTGGAAAAGACCTGTAAGATCATCAAGTCCAACCATCAACCAACAAACACCACCATGCCCATTAAACCATTTCCCACAATGCCACATCCACACGTTCCCTGAACACCTCCAGGGATGGTGACTCCACCACTTCCCTGGGCAGCTTATTCCAGTGTCTCACCACTCTCTCAGGAAAGAAATTTTTCCTAATATCCAATCTGAACCTCCCCTGGTGCAACTTGAGGCCATTTCCTCTTGTCCTGTCACTAGTCACCTGGGAGAAGAGACCAACACTGACCTCTCTGCAACCCCCTTTCAGGTAGTTGTAGAGAGTGATGAGGTCTCCCCTCAGCCTCCTCTTCTACAGGCTGAACAACCCCAGCTCCCTCAGCCGCTCCTCATCAGACTTGTGCTCCAGACCCCTCACCAGCTTCGTTGCCCTTCTCTGGACACACTCCAGCACCTCAATGTCCTTCCTGTAGTGAGGGGCCCAAAACTGAACACAGGATTCGAGGTGCGGCCTCACCAGGCCGAGTACAGGGGCATGATCACTTCCCTACTCCTGCTGGCCACACTATTTCTGATACAGGCCAGGATGCCGTTGGCCTTCTTGGCCACATGGGCACACTGCTGGCTCATCTTCAGCCAGCTGTCGACCAACACCCCCAGGTCCTTTTCTGCGGGGCAGCTTTCCAGCCACTCTTCCCCAAGCCTGTAGCATTGCATGGGGTCGTTGTGACCCAAGTGCAGGACCCGGCACTTGGCCTTGTTCAACCTCATAAAATTGGCCTGGGCCCATGGATCCAGCCTGTCCAGATCCTTCTGCAGAGCCTTCCTACCCTCCAGCAGGTCAACACTCCTGCCCAACTTGGTGCTGTCTGCAAACTTGCTGAGGGAGTACTCTATCCCCTCATCCAGATCATCAATAAAGATATTAAACAAGACTGGCCCTAAAACTGAGCCCTGGGGGACTCCACTTGTGACCGGCCGCCAACTGGATTTCACCCCATTCACCACAACTCTCTGGGCTCGGCCATCCAGCCAGTTTTTTACCCAGTGAAGAGTGCACCTGTCTGAGCCATGATTTGCCAACTTCTCCAGGAGAATACTGTTGGAGACAGTGTCGAAGGCTTTACTAAAGTCCAGGTAGACAACCTTGACAGCCTTTCCCTCATCCACTAGGCGGGTCACCTGGTCATAGAAGGAGATCAGGTTGGCCAAGCAGGACCTGCCCTTCATGAACCCGTGCTGGCTGGGCCTGATCCCTTGATTGTCCTGCACTTGCCCCATGAGTGCCCTCAAGATGAACCTCTCCATAATCTTCCCCGGCACTGAGATCGGGCTGACAGGCCTGTAGTTCCCCGGATCCTCCTTCCGGCCCTTCTTGTAGATGGGCGTCATGTTGGCAATCCTCCAGTCGTCCGGGACCTCCCCCGTTAACCAGGACTGTTGATAAATGATGGAGAGCAGCTTGGCAAGCTCCTCCACCAGCTCCCTCAGCACCCTTGGGTGGGTGCCATCAGGCCCCATAGACTTGTGAGTGTCCAGGTGGCATAGCAGGTCATTAACTGCTTCCTCCTGGATGATGGGGACTTTATTTTGCTCTCCATCCTTGTCTTCCAGCTCAGGGAGCTGAATGCCCTGAGGATACCTGGTCTGGCTATTAAAGACTGAGGCAAAGAAGGCATTAAGTTCCTCAGCCTTTTCCTCATCCTTCGTGACAATGTTCCCCCCCACATCCAGTAAAGGATGGAGATTCTCCTTGGCTCTCTTTTCGTTGTTAATGTATTTATAGAAGCATTTTTTGTTATCCCTTATGACTGTGGCCAGGTTGAGCTCTAGCTGGGCTTTTGCCTTTCTAATTCCCTCTCTGCATGATCTAACAAGGTCCTTGTATTCTTCTTCACTTGCCTGCCCCTTCTTCCAGAGGTGATAAATTCTCTTTTTTTCCCTGAGTCTCAGCAAAAGCTCCTTGTTCAGCCAGGCTGGTCGTCTTCCCCATTCGCTTTTCTTACAGCACATGGGGCTGCCTGCTCCTGCGCCTTCAAGATTTTCTTCTTGAAGAAGGCCCAGCATTCCTGGACCCCTTTGCCCTTCAGGACCATCTCCCAAGGGACCCTCTCAACCAGCATCCTGAACAGGCAGAAGTCTGCCCTCCGGAAGTCCATTGTAGTGGTTTGCTGACTCGGCTTCTTACTTCACCAAGAATTGAGAATTCTATCATTTCATGGTTGCTAAGCCCAAGATGGCCTCCGACCTTCACTTCTCCCACCAGACCCTCTCTGTTTGAAAACAGCAGGTCAAGCAGGGCACCTCCACAGGTAGGCTCCCTTACCAGCTGTGTCAGGAATTTATCTTCCACACACTCCAGGAACCTCCGGGCCTGTTTCCTCTCGGCTGTGTTACACTTCCAGCAGATGTCTGGTAAGTTGAAGTCCTCCAAAAGAACAAGGGCTTGCGATTGTGAGACTTCTGCCAGTCGCTTGTAGAATGCTTCGTTGACCTGTTCATGCTAGTTGGGTGGTCTATAACAGACACTGAGCAGGATATCTGCCTGTTTGCCTTGATACAAAGAAGAATTTACTAAAATTTCTGTTGCTCTCTTTACATATTACTTCTCTCATTTACATAGGTTAATGAGTAAAGTACTATTTATATTATGATACGTGTAAGTTTGAAAAAGAATAGTTAGTTTTCATTTATGCTACATAATTATGTAAGCAGTACTATACAGGTTGAAATTTCCTGGTAGTTAAATAATAGGAAAGCTTCTGTGGTTACGGTTTTCAGAAAACAGTATAAGAACAGCAGTGAGCAAAAATTCCTGCCTGTAATGATGCATGTTTACAGTGGTAAAAATAAATCTGTCTATCTCTCCTGGGCAGATCAATACTCAGGGAACAAGAGAAGATATGTCAACAGTTTGGTTAAAAGAGTATACCCTATCAAACAGAGTAGATAGGAGTCAAAACTGTAAGTCATTTTCATTCATGAGGCCACACAAAGACGATTACTTTCAAGAAAATCATAGAGGATTATGTGTTGGGTATTTTGTCCAGAATATCCATATATGAGCATCACACACTTCCAAAAAGCATTGAGTTTGTTTTCTTTTTTATTTTTTAGTCAGTATAGATTACTAAATTCTTGTAAGACGTGGGAGTACTTTCATCTTAATGTGTTATAATTTAGGATAAGAACTATTCCTTTCATGTTGTTTTAATCATACTTATGTCCCTAAATGGCACTGTTTAACAAGTGTGGATTTCTTAATGATCATCATTTCATCATCAGAGTACGAGCTAAGTGCCCCCAAGGGGTGTGGACTCTGCAGTATTAAACATTGCCCTACCTAACTCACTGTTGCATCCTGTCAAAGCAACACCTACTGACTTGAATTTGCACAAATGGAGAGAGACCTCAGCACCTTGGGGTGAGATCCACCATAAACAGAGTGCTGCTTTGGAAGATGATCAGAGGGACAGTTGGCAGGAGGGACGATTCAGTCTTCAACCCCCCTAGAGATGATCATGACTGTCAAGGTAAAACCTGGGTACATCGTACCTGCAAGTACACCCTAAACTACTGAAGAATTAGAAATAGAAAACTGATGCTGTCTAAAAACTCCCAGTACATCCAGTTTCGGCAACGGATGGCTGAGCAGAGGTTTGTGAGTCAGAACTTTTGACTGACAAGCTTAATGAGAGTGTTATGGAGGAGTTTAGTACCTGAAGTCTTTTGTGAATGAAGCTCCACATATGTGAAGAATGAGAGGTGTATAAAGTTTCTATGTAATCTGGAAGGAAAACCTCAAGGCCAAAAATACCTGCTTAAATATTTGGTCAAATTTGTTCAATGCAAATAATGAGTTTTCAGAGTTAGGCACATTATACTTAAGTACATTAAATTTTAATGGTGTAACTTGTTTCCAATCACGAGCCAGAATTTTGACCTCAAGATCTGAGTGTTAGAAACTATCTGTACTTTTTTCAGTCCCCTGTGGTGATATAGGTATAAGTCTCAAGCTATTTTAGGGGACTTTAAAGTGGTTAGTAATTTACATATGGCATCTCCACACAACCATAGAATTATCCTTTTTCTTTTTACGGCAAGAACAGATTACTTTGGTACAATGTTCAGTTCTAGCTAGAGCCTTTGTCTTGAGGGCCAGTTAATCCTGTATCCTTTCCTGCCCTGGTACAATTTTAAGATTGTCACAAGAAGGATAAATTTCATGCCATTTTCTGTTCTTATTATAATCTTCACATTGTTATGAGAATGGATTAATTTTGTTCCATTTTCTGTCCTCATTACAGTCTGTTATGAGAATGGATTAATTTTATGACATTTTCTTCTCTCATTATAATCTTTGTTATGGGAATGAGAATATGTAATGAGAATGGGAACATATCAAGCATTAAAGGTCTGTGAGAACTCATGACAAAGACTGTAATAAGAAGAGAAAAACGACATTCGATCCATTCTTGTGACAATCTTAAGACTGTAGAGAGAACTGAGGGTAAAATTACATTCAACCATTCATAAGACAAAGATTGTTGAGAAAATGAGAATTAGAACAAAATTAATCAATTTTTGTGACAATCTGGACATTGTATCTTACCTCATGGTATGGTTTTGAAAGTACAGTACCTTAATGGAATGAGACACAGTAAGACTGTCCAAACGGCCCTATACAAGAACATACTGCTTTCAAGATTTTGGTAGATATAACCAGTGTACTCTGAGTCATAACCGCACAGTATAGCATCCGGATGTCACTAATTGAAAACAGGATCCACAGAGAGCTTCAGTGCAAATTTTCCCATAGACTTCAATACAGCCAGAAATTAATCTTGAATCCTGTTTTTCATATTAATCCAGAAAATAAGAGCCTTTCTTGTGTGAATACTGCAGCTGTTTTTTTCCTCAGGATCTAAAATATTAAAATAATTTTAACAAAAATCCTTGGGATAAAAACCACCTTGACCTAAAATTCTACTGTTTCCATTTCTGGATCAGCTGTTATATGTAAATAAGTACTAAGATGGTAAGGAAAGCTAATTTTGGCTCTTGGAAAGATAACGTTTTTGGAATCACTGGAGATGTACAAATTGAAAAATTAAATTTTATTGTAATGACTGTCTAAATAGTACTAAATAGAAAGCAAGTAATGGATATGAAATATGGCAGTTTTCTAAAAGCTGCTAAAAGCCTGCTCTCCTAAGGTGTCTGGTGTCAGACTTAGAATAGGCAGAGAGCTTCTAAGCCAGATGGAAGAGAACGAGCAATAAAAAACAAGGAAAAAAGAAAAAAGTTTACTCCATTTTCAGTTAAAAATGTCAGTACTGCATTCAAATATAGATATGCCCGCAAAAAAAGGGTTAATACTAAAACTGAAATTTCATACCAATATTAGCACTCTAATACTGCTATCAGCTGGGGTTTCAACTCTGATCAGTAAGAACGGTTGGTGACGTTACTTCAAATTCAACATGGATACCTATGTCTCAGGTTTGATCACAGCTTCTGTTCTGGTATGTCCTGTGAAAATTTCATTCCTGCATCCCCTACATCTTGTATTAAAGATTAGCCACTGTCTGCAACAGAAAACCTACCGGGAGGGTTGTCAACCAGGCTGTGTAAGTTTTAAGGCCAACACACTTGACAGTTTTTTCACAGCATTAAAAATTTGGAGGCTGTGTTTTACTGAAACTGTAATCAATGATAGTTTCAAATAAAACTAATAGCAACAGAAATAGTAGAAAAACAGCGTACCATGAAACCAATTGTGAGCAAACCAGTAGACAAGAAGGAAAAATCAGTAGGAAGTGGTGGAAGATATTATATAAGGAAGAATAAATCTCTTATTTAAAGACAGCTATTCAATAACAGTGCAAAAAACACGCAGAGAAAAACACCATCCCATCAGCTGAACAGCAATGAAGTTTCACATACTTGCTGCACAACTTCTAGAAGTTTAAACTTTCTGGTTTTACACAATAATTTGAGATCTGTTCACCTTCCCCATCCTGCAGGATTCATTACAAAATGACCACAAGGTATGGGATCACCCTGAACTTAAATTATAATGATAGTTCACAGCACATGCATCAGTAGATATGAAAATTAGTGTGGAGAATAATACCTTTACTTACTATTTATCCTGCTTAATGAGTTAGTGGGAAATTTTGTAGGACCTTTTTAATTAATAAAGTCATAGGCTGAGTTCATGACATAGGTCAATATATTTTGTATAGGTCAATTTTTTTTTATTATGAGGAAGTTTTAATTGGAGAGGTTTACTCTGATTATGTTGTCCTAGAGAAAGAAAATAAATGATCATTTTTCTGTATAAGATATACAAATTAAATGCTTTTGGATGTTCTGTTCTTTGCACTAGTGTAAGAATTTCGCGTCGGATATTCAAAGATATTTAAACATCTAAGTCCCCCTGATTTCAGTGTGAATTGGGTGCCCAAATGTCTGTGACTTTCAATACGCTTGGATATGCCTCATTTAAAGTCTGAATTCTAATTCTTCAGTATTACAAAAAGTATTATAACACCACTTACAGATGTTCTTAAGAAACTCTTAGTTTTCTGCCTCAAAGATAATAATAGCAACTTCTAATTAACAATAGCATAATACAGAAGTCTAAACACTTCCAAAAAGTTAAACTCTAAGCCTTGCAGTCTTTCATGGCATAACATCATTACTGTTGTGAGATGGGTTCTACCACTGTTGTCTTGGTGAGATATCTTTGGGCAAATAATGCCCCACTATCCTTTCTTCCTCCACTTCTGAGTGCATAAAGGTCCTTGATTTCACCATAGCTTGCAGATGACTTAATCTAATTTCACGTAAATCCCTGCTATGAGCTGTACTATCCTCAATGGGGCTACATGGGACAAGTGAGAGCCTTACTTACATTTCTAATTAGTGTTTATGTTTCAAAAAAAGTTTGAAAAGAAACCTATTACCTCGGTACTTAGAAACATTGACTCTAGTTTCTAATATGTAATGTTCACATCACAGTAGCATATTATGGCAGATTAGCATAATTTTTTATTAACTTTTCCCTGACAAGTAATCTTCATGTCTGCATTTGTTCCTTGAGGCAAAATTGATGACCTCAGTTCCATTTAATCTTAAAACACACCTTATTGTATTATTATCAAAGAGTTATATTCTTTTTATTATGTAGGATAGATAATCACTTGCTTAGTTTTGCTACAGGAGTGGTACCTCCAAGCTTCTCTGAATATTCTGTTGTTTCATCTAAATTCATATTAGCACACACAAAAACCTTAATATTCTCAACAATCAAAAATAGGTTCTTGTTTTCTTCCCATGAAACAACTCAAGAGACTAAAACAACACAAACAGCTGTACAAAGAAATTAAGTCTCTCAGTGAGATATGGAATGTATACACTGTTTTGTAATGACACTATTCAGAACCCTGCTGATAGATAACAGAGCAAAGAGAAATAGCTGGCAGCTGCCATTTCACCAATAATTTCCCCATTGCAGTTATCAGTAAATGTTTCAGTTTTATACATTTATGTAGTTACATGATGTTTACAGTTAAATAATGTTTTTAATGCATTTTCTTCAACAGTGATGAGCAACTGTATTCGTACTCAGTTCTTCTATTCATCCAGTTATTTCCAAAGGAAAAAAGAACAACCACAACAAAACACCCTATCTTCCTTTAGCAACTATCTGCTTGAAGGCACTGGAATTCTAAGGCCAATGCTCAAACAACATAAATGCTCATTAATCATATTTTTATTCAATTGAAAGCTTCCTTAATTTTCTCAAGCTTTTCCTCCATTATTTTACTCCCCCTTTCCTTTCAATGAATGTATCAGACCAAAGACTTGACATATATGTAACTCAATATTTTATATTTTTCTCTCCATAATACCTTAACAATGTAACTCAAGTATGTAATTTTCTCAATTTTTTTTATTCACAGTCCTTTGCAAGTTCAACACTGTCAGCCTAAATTTTACTTAGTTTTCATTCTATTCCTTTTGGACAGAGGGGAGATCTTTCATTTGTAACAGCAGTTATTCCAACATCACATTTTTTCATGCAATTAAAATTAATTTTTAAAAAAATCCTTCATCTTTCTTGGGATTTCTGAGCTGGGTTCACACTGTGCCACACTGTTATCGTATGAAGAAACTTTCTGATCACTGTGCAAAGTCAGGTTAACGTCACATGGAAGCTCATGCAAAGTGATGCCATCTGTTGCTCTTCCCCTCCCCCCACCTCCCACCCCCCCAAAATTAGCAGATCTTGTATTGTCTACAAGACCATTTGCAGTTTGATGTTTTGCCGTTTCATTGACTCTGCTTTTCATTATCGAACCTTTCTGTCTCACATCTCTCGTCTGGTGTTTTTTATTCCCTCTAATGTTCAGAGGCTTTTCAAGATCCGGTAAGCCTCCATTGGGAGTGAGGGTCTCCTTTGCTTGGCAAGTTTCCACTATACTAGTAAGGCTTTTTTTCTGCATCTCTTTCACTGTCTGAATCTTTCGCTCTAGATTTCTCATTAAGGATTGAAAAATTGTAAAATTGTCTTTTGGGGCTCAGATAATTAAAAACTCTTATACATCCCCCCCCCCCCCTTAATAAAAATCTATTTGTCATATAATTCCTTCTTTGATGTAAGACAGTGCTTCTCACAGAAATGCATTCATAGTTATCTTCCTCTGCACAAATTCACTTTAAATTATTAGAAACATTGGTAGCTTCAGCACTAGTTGTAGTAAAACTTAAGTCTACTGATACAACATTTTTACTCATGCCATTGCTTTTAGAAACAGAATAGAGCACCATTTTTACCATTATTATTTATCTATAAGGTCCTCCTAAAAGACCTTTCATTAACCATCATGTGAGAATATTACAGTTTCCACTTCCTCTGTCTCCATTCCAATTTTCTTGCACGTGAGAGAGCTAGACTGCCATAGGAGAAAAGCAAACCTTCCCAAATAAAGTGTGCATTACTTCTGCCATGACCCTCATGGTGTACTGAGAGACCAGTCATCTCTATGAAGAGACTACTGGTCTGTGAAAACAGGCTAGCCACTGAGATGCAATCTCACAACTTTCTTGGTGGCTTCTCCAACATTATTCATCAAATGCTTCAAAAAACAAGATTACCCAGCCCAAAGCTGAGCAGGAAAAGAAAAGAAGGGAAGAAGGCTGTCTGGCAAGCTGAGCACAAGCAGTATCCTGCCAGGAGTTGGGCCAGAAGTAAGGAATTGACCTTGTTTTAAAAGACAGCACAAGAATAAACTGTGATTTAATAGCTGGGATCTACAACGCCAGACTGAACTTCTGACATGGACTTACTAATAAACTTAACTCCAGCAAGGTCTGCTATAAGACCCAGAGCACACAGCAGAAAATGCAGCTTCTAACTCATGATGGAAGTAACAGTACAAAATGGAAGTTACAGCATGATTCCTGGATTTTCTGCTATGTTCCAAAACCTCAGAACACTATGTGTCTACTTTTTTCCATCTCAAAAATATCCCGTTTTATGTTGTACTACAGATAAAAGTCATAAAGAAAGAAAAGTAACTAGTATTTGCTCAGGCTTTATTACTCTTTCAAACTACAACTTTATTTTTCTTATTAGTATGCTCAATTTTCCACTCCAGTCTTGGTAATATGTGATGCACTCTGAAGCATGTTTCACACAGGTAATAACTTCACTTGTGTTAAGGAGGCAGCACTTCTATAAATCCTGTCTATATTTCCTTCACTATTTTTTGAACCCTTTATTCAAATTTTATAGCAATTTAAAGGGGGTTAGTGCAGATTTTCTAAAAATTATTTATCTAGATAATGGAAAAATTTATTTTAAAATAATAAAAAGAAAAATATGTGGACTTATTTATAATTTAGCAATAATAACTTTAATAAAGTTATATTCCAGCTTTTTCTTCAGTCAAAAACACGAAGTCAAACAGTTGAGAATGTTAAATCATATATAGCAGTTTTAAAGATCAAAACTGTAATCTCTTAGGAGGGGATGATTTGAGACTACAAAACTCAGTTGTGGGCAGGTTTACCACAGGTGAAAAGCCAAGTACTAGATCCAGCAAGTTATCCTGCCTTTTATGTGTGACATTAGTGGACCACTGGAAATCCACAGAAATTACTGTGCATCCTTTACATAGCAGAACTCCTAAGACCACCTTTAATATAGGAATGCCTAGATGGATGTTGTTTTTCTTTTTCTTCACCTCATTTGTTGTGTACTGTATAACGTTCAAAAATTGGGAGTGGGGGAGGAGGGAACGGCATACACACACACACAGGCTTGAGGGGGTTGGAAGTGGTAATGATGAAAAATATCACACTTTAGCTGCATTCCCCACAGACAATGACAAAAAAATAATTCTACACCTTCCCACCAGACCTTGTCATTAGTACACAGAGAGCTGTTTTCACAGTGCTGAGCAGCTCTGCTTTACACCTACTTTGTTTCAGAATCAGCATTCTCACAGCTACAGATTTCTCAGAGTAAATTCTTCAATCTAAATAGTCAATTATCTTGCTTACAGAATAGGCATTCAAATTCGTGCATTTTCAGTATTTTCAAAGGAGTTTAAGAAAATTTCCATATGATATTCTTACTGCCTACAGCAGTTTAAAAGATTTAACATGCGTTTTATTCTTTTTTTTTCTCTTCCCTGCCTTCCTGAAGAAGATAGCAATCATTTATCTCAGCAAGACATTTTTCTTGAAGAACAGTAAGCAGATAGAGATGACACCAGTGGTCGTTTAAGCTGATCCAACCTATTTGTCAACAGCAAGACAGGGCAGGAGGTGATACAGATTCCATTTAATTTTATTACAGCCCAGGAATTTTTACCCTCCTAATATATCAATGGTATTTTTCCTCATTTGTATCATAAAAATCCCTTGTCAATTGACTTTCTTAGGGACAGATAAGATACTGTCTTTCTCTTTCAACCAAAGGTAGAGATAAATCTGTGTGGGAGTGTAGGTGGCAAGCAAGGAAAGTCTGAGCTATTATTTACTCACCACTTGACAAAGACAGAAACTGGAACATTCTTTAACATTTTTTTAATCATGGAAGGTCACAGATGCTCAATCACATTGAGCAGACCTATTTACAGAAAAACACTTTAGATCTCAGAACTTATCCAGCAGAGGTCCTTCAGTACCTCCAAAGAAGAGGCACAGATCTCTGTTACAGCACACTTCTCTCTGTTTGAGGACAGAGTGCTTACACCGTTCCAATCTATATTAACATCTCTACTGCAGAACTAGGTAAGGGATAAATAATGAGTTCATTTTGCATCTTTGTTTTCCTACAGTGCCTGGATCCGTATCATGCAAGGAGTTTTCTATCAGCTGCAGTTGAAATTGGTGTTCAGTGCAGGTGTTGTGTGCTGCTCCATTAAAATCCAAAGGTAGTTCAAAATGTCAGCAGACACAGTAGAAGTGTTGATATAAAGTCCCTCTGTACTTGTTCTCCACATCTATACTTATTGGTAAAAGTACTTGCAGTCCCTATTGAAGACAAAGGCATACAGGCACTTCAAGCAGTAAACTACAGCATAAATGCAGTTTGTGACTGTCAAAAGACTGTCAAAAGAGGAAAGAATAAAAAAAGTTTCGAAATAGAACTGGTAAAGAAATGTAAATTATACACAAGTCCCCAACTCACCAAAGCAGACCATCTCATAAAAGCAGACTACATCAGTTTCATTTCACCCAAGTGCAGAGGCGTAAGTAAGAGCTGTTGTGAATTCGACCTGTGTTCTTATGGACCTCTGAGAATCAAGACTAACTCATGCCCCCTGTCTTCTAGCTATCATATCCATATATCTTCTGATACATCATACGTGTACCCATCCAATGAGAGCTTATGGCAGAAGCAGTGGGACTGATGCACACTCTCTCGTAGACCACAGGGAATCAGAGAATACAGTAGTAGCTCCAGAACACATTTGCGCCCCTTTCATCTCCCAGCTGTCCTCAGGGCTGACTAAGTGAGATCTAGCTGCCCTAAAAGAGTCATACTAGCTTTGAACTCGCTGCTTTTCTTTTCTCCTTGTCCTGGACCGCAATTTCTCCAGGAATTACCAGAGAAATCTGTTTGTCGCCTGATTGGAGTGTACAGCTTGTCCTAAGAAGAACAGCTTATCTCATTCCCTAGGAAGACATACCAATGTGCTCTCTTTAGGCCAGCATCTGCAAATCAGTAGTGAGAATCTTTCGCCTTGCATCATGACTGATCTAGAAGCCCACTGCTCCACATACCTATACTCAGTTGTAATACAAATTATTAGATTTGCCTTTCAGAAAAAAATCAATATATGGAAGGGAAGTCTGAACTAAGTAGCAAATCACTGATAAATCAGCTATGCCCTGTATTCATTTTCTTCCCCTCATAATTCTATCTTCCATATAATTATTTGTTTTAAAACTGAATTAAAAAAAAACAAACTCAGAAAAATGCTTATTCATTGAAAATAGATTAATTGTTCCTTAAATGCATGTTCAAACTACTGGAATAAAACCTATATTCTGACATCCAATTTGAAGAAGCATTTCTGTACGGTAGAGATAGCATTTGCATCATGTAATGAAAGGAATGGGATAACAATTAGTTTCCCTTATTTAATAGGTAAGTAAATTGAGCTTGAAAATCCCCATAAACAGTTAAGTGTAGAAGTTAGATCATCCCACAAGAGGCTTAACCCAAACATCAGTCCTTTTCTTTGAAAAAAAATCCAATCTTTTTTTTTAATAACTGTGGATTGTACATTTTAGTTGGAACTAAGAGACTGTCTCCCTCCAGACTACCAGCTTTCTTTGACTTGCTGGCCCCAGAAATAAATTCTGAAATTATGAAACCTCCATTTATATGTATGAGAGATGAAAGATGAACAGTAAATGCATGAACTTAAATTATTTTCTTTAGTTTTGACCTGTTCTGCAAAGTAAAATCAGTACAAATGGGGCATAAATAGTGACTAAACTAAAATACTCTAGTTTTTTCAAAAATACAATGAAAAATACTTTTCAGAAAGTGATATGAATGAATGTCATATGTGAGTGCCAAGGGGCAGGATTTAGTCCTACCCTGAATAATCCCTTTTTAAAGACAATTTACAGAGTTATATTGTATAATACAATAACATTACCAATTTTAATTGCCTTACATTTAAAAAAGAGAAAAAAAATTGTTGCTCTATGTTCATACAGCTTATCTAAATTGCTCTTCGCTTTCACAAGTTTTCCGTCCCTGATTAAAAAAAAGGTGTCAGTCACCTTATTTACTTTAAAAATATATCCTCAATCTCAAAATTATTTGAAAACTCATTCTGTAGAAATGTCAATTTTTGGTTAATGTTTCTCGTTTAATTAAGTCTTGTTAGCTTATTTTTGGAGCAATATTGGTGAAATTTCCAGATAGTCACTGACTTTTTGCCTAAGACACCCGAGTCAGAAACCAAGATCTATTATTTCTTTCTGCCACAAATTCTAGTGACTTTGGGCTGAATATATAATTGTGCAGTGCCTCAGTTTCAAACTGTAAAATGGCGGATGAGGTCTAAAGCAAAGTGTACTGATTCCCAGAGAAACTAGTGGGGTTAGAAGCCCAAGGTATAAGAAAGCTCTATGTGTCTGGTGTACAAGGGGAACTGAATGAAAGCAGTCATTGACACTTGTTCATTCTGCATTTTATATTTCCGTAATATTTATATTTAGTCGTATTTTATGGGCATGTTTGAATGCCCATATGTGCAATTTTAGGCAAGTTAATGGTGCTAAAAACATGCCTGGGATGAGTATATTTCCAATGTGATAACTTGAAGCTTTAGCATACAAAAGTTTCCAGATAAAAGGAGATGAAGTTTTCTGTCAGTCAAGAGCTGAAGATGGGCCTATGAGTTGTGGTATTCCTTCTGAAAAGCAAAAGCCCTTGAAGAAACAGAAAAGCCAGTGGAAAAGAAGAGTTGATACAGGAAATGACTAATGTGTGAAGCCTTGCTGGGTGGGTAACACAGTTACAGGACTTTACCATGAAGGAAAAATGCCTAGTGGTATGAAGAAACCAAGCAGACGTGTCAGTTTTCTCTCAAAGATATGAGAATGGGGTGTTTGAAACCATCATTGTTTTTCTTTAGGAAAAGAGTAGCTGTTTGTCTCATGTCATGCTGTTTGTCTTCTTGCTCTTGTTTTCATTCCTCTCTCCCCTAACATGCTGTTTTTTTAAGGACATTTGATTCACCACCTGTCTGTAGACACAAATAGTTCATTGAACACTAAGTCAATTTCATGCAATTTGCCCAATTTCCCAGTGAATTTCCCAACAGTATTTAATAATGATAAGTAGAAATTAAACCCAGCTGTTGTTTCTGCCAGTCAAGGGATAGAGATACCATACACAATGATCCTTTGCTTAGGTTAATTAGGCTTCTAAAGGCACAATGCTGAACGAGACAAATACTTCTATCCCATGCATGTAGCTGGTATTTGTCAAGAAAAGAACTAGCAGGACATCCAAACAGCTAGTTAAGGTAGCTGCTGGAACTGTAGACGAACCTAGATCTTCTTTTCCCAAACACATGTTCCCAAACGTTTGAAAGCAGAACACAAAGGGAAGTGCAATGAAGTTTCCGGTATGTTCTCCTAACATTAGGCTGTCTTCTCTAATTGGAAGAATGGGATTAGTCAGCTTCTTCACGGGCCTGGACAAAAAGATAAATGCCAATTGGAGAAAAATATAAGCTTAGCTAAATTGAAGTGGAAGGAAAAACACAAAGATAAATGTTTGATCTGTTGTTTTTTCATCGTTTATCTTATTGGTATATTACTCATTGAAGTACCCTAGATGATAGTATTAAAAGCACGTTTACAGAATTTGCACATTCCATTGAAATGAAAATAATAATAATAAATTTTATGGAACAGTGTGTTCATATACAGAATCATTTCTTCATGAATGTTTCTCTAAGGAAAATAGTTTGACAATTAGATTTCAAAATAAACCCTCCAGCGACACAACCAATGTTGTTTACTATGGAGCTCTCAGCCAATGAAAATCTAAGGAAAGAAAATAATCATTATAAAACTTGATTGAAATGGATTATTTTGGAAAGTCTAAATTTCAAAATAAAGACTGCAACTTTCTGACTAAACACACTTGCAGAAGAGTTGCTAAGCTCTTTGTATTGAAACATACAGGAGATGTTTTGTTATTCCCCTGAGCAGAGGAAATTAAGGCCTGTCAGCCTTATTAAGAAATGGCAACATATGAGACATTTTTACTGCTATTGCATAAACTATTATATTGTCACATTGAATTCTGCATTCACTCTTGTGCTCTTCATATCAGAAAGGACAGGCCTGAAGTAGAAGTGGTTCATGGTTCTATTTTACAACACATAGCACTTTATTTTTATTTGCCAAGGTTTTTTTGCAGACATGGCTTCATATTAATAACAGTATTTAAGTTTTCATTTCTAAGTCTGTTTGTGCTCCGCTTTCATTTATTCATTAATAGGTTGTCCTTACATCGTCATATACTGTTTTTCCACACACTTTAAAGAAGAAAAACAAACAAGACAGTCAATTAACAGAAACAAAAATACACTTTAAACAAGAAAAAGAAACAAAACAATCAATTAAGAGAAATGAAAATAAGTGTAGTGGTATGAAGCTATTTAACAAGAAATTAACAAACAAAATAGGGCAGTTTGTATGTATGAGTAACAATAATAACAAGAAGAAATTTATATCACTGTGGAGGAAAAAACGGCTTGCCCACTGAAGTTGCACTGAAGGAGAAAATCAGATAGACAAGTAAGAGAGTATGGTACAATCAGAGGAAGGAGGACTATATACGTATTAAGTCTTGAGAAGTGTATACCCAAGTTGCGTAATTTAATATTGGTGGAAACATCACAGCGTGAATAAAACAAAATTAAGCATCAAAGACAAACGTTGTGAAGAAATGTAAGGGTGGTCTTATTCTTACTGGAGAGGACCTGACTTTTGTATAACTCACTTCAGGTTTTCAAAATCACAAAGTGCATTGACCCAGATAAACTTCGTGATCACAGAAGAACATGATTTATAGAAGTCTGGGATGGTAAGAAAGCAAAGAATCTGTGCCCCAATCATATAATTCAAACGATGACATCCTATAGTAATAAGGACACTGTAGTCAAAAGGATTACTCATCTGAATAAGTAAGAATTCAAGAAAGTATCTAAATATGCTCTAATATAGTTTAAGTTGGCCTATTACTAACAGTCAAAGAAAATGACACATAATCCCACAGGCTTTAAACTATCTCAAAGCATCTTTAAAACAACTTTTTTATCTTTGGCTGCTCTCTGAACTGCCTTTCTAAGTGCATAGCTAGGATACAGTAGGAATCATAGCAAAGAGTGTTAGAGGAGGTCCTCTGAAAACAGCCTTACATCTGGAGCTCCCGCCCAGGCACGCGGCTGTCCAGGTCTCTGGCTGCAGGGAGTGCCTGAGCCTGTTGCTGGTGCCAGAGGCCGGGAGAAACAACGCCTGTGTGCGGTGCGACCAGGTGAACGATCTGCTCAGCCTGGTGGCAGAGCTGAAAGAGGAAGTGAAGAGGCTGAGGAGTATCAGGGAGTGCGAGAGGGAGATAGTCTGGTGGAGCCATGCCCTACCATCCCTGAGGCAGAGGCAGAGGATGGAGGTTCCACGAGACGCAGAGGTTCCCTTACCCTCTTGCCACCGGGCAGAAGGAGGGGACCTAAGAGGCAAAGGGGAATGGAAACGGGTCCCTGCTCGGGGCAGCAGGTGAATCCCCTCCCGGCCTTCCTCACCTTCCCAGCTGCCCCTACACAATAGATATGGGGCTCTGGAACTTGAGGGCCAGGATAACGAGGATATGGATGAATGTCCATCTGCAGGGTTGCCTAGGGTGAGCCAGTCTGCCCCATGCCTCACAACCACCTCTACTAAGACAAAAAGGAGGGTAATTGTTGTAGGCGATTCCCTCCTGAGGGGAACAGAGGGCCCAATATGCCGACCAGACCCAAGCCACAGGTAAGTCTGCTGCCTCCCTGGGGCCTGGGTGAGAGAGGTCACTAGGAAATGCCCTGGTCTGGTACAGTCTACTGATTACTACCCGCTGTTGGTTTTGCAGGTTGGCAGCGATGAGGTTGAGCAAAGAAGCCTAAAAGGGATCAAGAGGGACTTCAGAGCACTGGGGAGACTGGTTGAGGGATCGGGGACATAGGTGGTGTTTTCCTCAATCCCTTCAGTGGCGGGGAGGAACGCTGAAAAGAACAGGAAAGCGAACCTGGTCAACACGTGGCACAGAGGCTGGTGCCATCGGAGGAATTTTGGGTTTTTTGACCATGGGGCAGTCTACACGGCACCGGGCCTGCTGGCTGCAGACGGTGTTAAACTGTCGTCAAGGGGGAAAAGGATCCTTGCTCATGAGTTGGCGAGCCTCATCGAGAGGGCTTTAAACTAGATTTGAAGGGGGAAGGGGATGCAGCCAGGCTACCTAGAGATGAGCCTAGGGCTGGCGTGCCGACATTGGGGGTGAAATCGATAGCTCATCTCAAGTGTGTCTACTCCAATGCATGCTGCATGGGCAGGAAACAGGAGGAGCTGGAAGCCATTGTGCAGCGGGACAGCTATGACGTAGTTGCCATCACAGAAACATGGTGGGATGACTCGCGTGACTGGAGTGCTGCGATGGAGGGCTATAAGCTCTTCAGGAGGGATAGGCAAGGAAGGAGAGGCGGTGGGGTGGCTCTGTACGTCAAGGAGTGTTTTGATTGTATAGAGCTCAACGATTGTGATGACAGGGTTGAATGCTTGCAGGTAAGGATGAGGGGGAAGGCTAACAAGGCAGATATCCTGCTGGGGGTCTGTTATAGACGACCCAACCAGGATGAAGAAGCCAATGAAGCATTCTACAAGCACCTGGCCAAAGTCTCACAGTCGCAAGCCCTTGTTCTTGTGGGGGACTTTAACTTACCAGTTGTCTGCTGGAATTATAACACAGCAGAGAGGAAACAGGTCCGGAGGTTCTGTTCTTCTGGTGAGGCCACACCTTGAATACTGTGTTCAGTTTTGGGCCCCTCACTACAAGAAGGACATTGAGCTACTGGAGCGTGTCCAGAGAAGGCCAACGAAGCTGGTGAGGGGTCTGGAGAACAAAGTCTGATGAGGAGAGGCTGAGGAAGCTGGGGTTGTTCAGTCTGGAGAAGAGGAGACTGAGGGGAGACCTCATCGCTCTCTACAACCACCTGAAAGGGGGTTGCAGAGAGGTGGGTGTTGGTCTCTTCTCCCAAGTGACTAGCGACAGGATAAGAGGAAATGGCCTCAAGTTGCACCAGGGGAGGTTTAGGCTGTCTATTAGTAAAAATTTCTTTCCTGAGAGAATGGTGAAGCACTGGAACAGGTTGCCCAGGGAGGCGGTGGAATCACCATCACAGGAGGCGTTCAAGGAACCTGTGGACATGGCATTGCGGGACATGGTTTAATGGGCATGGTGGCGTTGCGTTAATGGTTGGACCTGATGATCTTAAAGGTGTTTTCCAACCTTAGTGATTCTGTGATTCTGTAATCCTTTTCTCCATTCAGACTTGCTTTTTTTTTTTTTGGATTGGCTTAAATTTTCAAAGCCTGATTATGAGCATGCATATTTCCAGCTGAATTTTGGTAAATAATCCTCTGCTTTTTCCAAAATATTCCACTGAATGAACTGTTAGCCTTTCTTACTCCTTCTTGTCCATGAAGGTCAAAACCCATTGCCCAGTAACGCCAGTTAAAATCCTTCCATATGTCTTGTCTTTTCTTATCTTAAATGTAAAGTCACTGAAGTGGGCACTGCTTGCTTCATCACTTTCTGAAGTACCATGTATACGTGCAAAGCCATGGGCTTATTTTTCAGAAGCTCTCGTTTTTTAGCAGGTCTCAAACAGTAATACTTGCTAGCTGCTTTTTCACCTTCAAGGTCTAAAAGCTCTAAGTCCCTCAAAGCTTCCATTTGCTGCCAAACCATCTTTTCCAGTAAACTGCATTCCTAGCATTTGATTGAGAAGGAAAATGTGTATAAAATGGCTAAAGCTCAGTCCAGAAATATGTTGTTGTAAGGATATAAAAGGGTATGTTATCTAAAAGTGACTAGGGGTTATTACAGCTGTATTTATTTTCGGTTAGTATTTGCCTCTGTCAGGGCAGATTTCTATTGTGGGGTACTTTTCCACTGAAGAAATCCTATAAACCATCTGATGATGAATGTTACATATTTTGTACACAATTCACTAACAAGTTGTAACGGCCGCTTTGTGACTGTGGATCTTAGAGATTCCTTTCATGTCATACAGATATATTCCTAAAAGGATAATGTACGTGGAATTAGAAGTTTCATCTAATTGGGAATTCAGCGGACCTGTTGCTAAGCAAAGTAAGTTGGTATGAGTGTGTTATATGTAAATATGTACATTTCATAAATGATATGCATATAATTTGGGATGTATTTTATAATTTCACTTAACACATCCTTACAAAACATACTGTAGGAAGTGGTAATCCACAAGTACCATTTCTGGCTTTATTCTATTTTTTTACCTTCATTTCTTCATAAACAGTTGGCCTAGGTGTATTCTTAGTGGGGAAAATACCATTTGTCAACTTTGAAGAACTGTAGAACTTTCCTCTCTGTCAGCCAACCAGCACTGACTCAGTGTAAGTCACATCTAAAAAGTAAAATATTCATTTGACTGTAGACAGTTCATGACTTATTTATTAATAGATAAGCTTTTACAGGCTGCAGAATTAACTCTTCTCTCTGTAGCAGACAGAGGAAAAAAAAGAGAAAGGGTAGGCAGAGACTGCCATTACCAGTGCAATTGCCAAGCAATGCATACACATATTTTTTTTTTACTTCTGACAGAAATCAAGCATGTAACATTCAGCTGCACTCTATCCCATAACAAAAATGTTATGGGAATGGTTGGAAAGACAACGAAATCAAATGTTCTCAATAATGGTGTATATATGAGTTTTCTTTCTATATTTAAAGTAATGATCCTGGCATCTTTCCCCAGCAAAATGTGGCTTTTTTTCTTTTTTCTTGCCTTTTCTTTTTTTCTTTTTTTTCTCCTTGTATTTGCCTCTCTGGTTTAAAAACTGCAGTACAGTGAGAACCCTAAAGCCCTATTGCACAGCCAAAATTTTTAAACATTGGACAGATGAACCGTGATGAACAATATAAATGCAAAAAATAAATAAATTACATTTTTACGATTTTTTATGCTAAAGAGATCTTCCTTGGCCAGATCACTTGCTGTCCAACTAAGTGAGAATTTGTTTTCAAGTTTCCAAAAAAATATGGAAAGTTTTGTTTCCTAAAGAAGACAAACTCAATATGTTTTTGGCATTAGCCAGCTACCAAAAGAAAAGGAAATTCTAGCAAACCAATAGATTCTGAATGTCCCAGATTTATACTGCATGTCCGTATTATCCAAGAAGACATGCAGTTAATTCAGCTTATTCAGAATGCATGTTGACATGTGGAGGTGTAATATATCTGAGTTAGCCAGAATTTACGCACCCAAATAGTTGCACGGAACAAGGCCAGTATTTCTGAAGTATTTGAGAAGCACTGCCTCGCAGCCTTCAAGTTCGTGTGTCACCCAATTACACAACCATTTAGGTCAGCAGGGACATCTTGAGATCAGCTGGTCCCACTGCCCTGCTCAAGGAGAGTCAGCAAGACCAGATTGCCCAGGACCATATCCAGTCACGTTTTGTGTATCTCTATAGATAGAGACTCCACAGCATCTCTGGGCAACTGGGTCCTGTGTTTGACAGCCCTCACAGTAGAAAAGCATTTCTTGAGGTTCAGAGGGAACCTCCTGTGTTTCTGTTTGTGTCCATTGCCTCTTGTCCTGTCACTGGGCACTGCTGAAAAGAACCTAGCTTCATCTCTCTCATTCCCTCTCATCAGGTATTTGCATGTGTTGGTAAGATCCCCCTGCACCTTCTCTTCTACAGGCTGAGAAAAGAATCAACTCTCAACCTCTCCTCATATGAAGAATGATGTAACAATTTCCTCTAGAAATCCAGGACAGTGACCACCGAACTCTTTAACTGAGTTCCCTGAAAATGGCTTGAACTCTAAGATATATTATTATAATAGGCAAAGTCCCAAAAAAGTGATAGTTTTCTGTCAAAACCATATCTGAGTTATCAAAACAGGCAGGTGATAGCACAAACTGATTGTGAAAAGATTTAGGGGATAGCTCAGTTTGGCTGCTTTCATGTGTTACACACACTTCTGTTTTGGAAGTAGGTCTGGAAGTCTTTTCAAGGCTATGAAAATTCTTGTCCAGTTCTATACATTTATTCCAATGGACAGACAATGTCCATAGCTCTTTATCCAGCTTTGTAACAATGCAAAGTCATGCTAGGCCTCAGGGGAATGAGAGAAATTCCTCCTTTGAAGATATAGCTTGTGTTGTAGTGCCAGGAATCATGTGCTTCCTGAACTGTTGCTTGGTATAGAGTAACATCCTGCACATCTGTTCTATGAGGGGGAGAAAAACAAGAATAAGGTTTCCAGACTTGTTCTTTCTCCTTTTATTAGGGCTGTCATGCAGTACCTCAGTGTCCAGTGTAAACTTGCTTTCTCCATGCCCCAGATGACAAGAACCCAGGAAAAAACTACTTAGGAATGCTGCACCTACAGCTGAACCTAAGCTTATCTATTGTTGCTCTCAGCAGAGCTTACAACTCAAGCTCAGTGCTGTGCCAGCTGCTTTCTGATGTCCTCTGGTAACACCAGGGAATAAAAAGCTATGTTCATGTTACCCATGATGCACTACTGAGATGTTCCTGGCTGGTTAAACAGCAGACTTTGGGGTGGGTGACTTGGTCTCCCCAGCTCCACCAAGAGAACTGGAGGAGAAGAGAGTCTTTCACAGTCTGGGAAGGACAACACCTGTAATGGGTCAGCACAGGGAAAAGGAGGGAGAAAGCTCCTTCCCTGCTCCTGACTCTCACAACTTCAATAAACTGCAAGCTGGCTTTTATTTGACAGTTTATAGGCCAATAGTTGATTCACCATTTTCTGTACGTTTTAATATTGAAACAAACCCAAGACTTTCTAATTGGTTAAGGAGACAAAGAGTTCTGCAAAAATTAGATTTTTTTCATGTTAATTCCTATTTACTGGTTGCTATATCTAGCAGACTGTTACACAGAAATAACAGATGCTTGCTCTGCAGTTATTGATCTGCTTTCTGATTTGATGAGAGGTCCATGGTAAGTGGGGAGAGGAAGTGGAAACCCCAAAGATCTGATCTCAGTGTGAAACACAACTGCCTTTCCCAAACTTGTGGGTCCAGGCCTCCTGTTAAACAGGTAACTGCGAAGTTTCAACCTCAGTATGAACTTCTCTAAAGCCTGGAGATATTCATGTCCAGAATTTTGGTTTGCACAAAACTCTAATCCTGTTACTTGTTTCAGCTAGTCAAAGATAATTTTATCCATCAAATAGCTATTTAAAATGTGCTTTTATGAATAAATTGGTTTCCTACAGAGACACCTGCAATGAATTGAATTTTTTATCCTTCTGTTTATATTTGTATGTGTTGGTGTTAAACTGACAATTACAGTTTGGCCAACTGATTCTGTTTACTGCCTATTTGTTTATTACTTTGAATACATCCGCTGGTGCTCTTAATTTATTTCAGAAGATGCAGAGTGCATAACCTATGAAAGATCACATATCTTAACCTTGACACTAGAAAAGGGACTAATGCCTGAGGAGGGAGATTGCTTGTGGGGGTACTACGCTGCCTCATACACTGAGGCATCATTTGTTGCACTTTGTTCTCAGTGTTGGGGTCTGAGTGGACACAGTAGTGCTGTCTTTTGAAGTTATTTAAGTGTGATTTGATACTGTCATGCTGATAACAAGGTAACTGGGGCCTGCGAGTAGACTTTGAAAACCAGATTCCCAGCTCTCCGTAAATCTCCCAGTTTTGAATGATTCAAAGAGGATTAAGAGTTACATCAAACAGAAAGGAAAAACAGGTAATCTTTCGTTCTCATTAATTTATCCCATTTATAGGGGATATACCAGTGGTGGAAAAGTGTCCTATTAATCCTGTGCTGCTCGTTTCTGGCAGAGGGAACTGGACGGTTCCAGGGAGTGTTTTCTGTTAGGCTAGTGTTTTCTGGTGGTTTCCTGACTGGGAAAACAGAGATTTTATAGGGTTACCCTTCTCCTGGAAAAAACAAAACATAGCAAAAGACTAGGGTTATCTTTCAATAGGTGATGTCAGATATACAAAATAACTGATACGATTCAAGTTTCTAACTGGTTGATTAAAATAGGAGGGAGGCACACATTCAGAAAGTACCTATTTACACCCATAAGCACCAGAACACTTTCAGTGAGTTATATGCTCTTTCCAGAATGCTGCAGAACTGTACTTTTCCTATTTTAAAAGCATGTTAAAATATTGTGCTCTTTAATCTTGTAGGTGTATTTATTTTCTTTTTTCTGAAGTATTTAGAAAGTTGCAGAATCATTTGGGAAGGTAGAGGTTTGCCTCTTTTCTAAAGACTTATTGTTTTAGAAAACATTTAAGACATTGATGAGGTTAATTTGGATATATTTAAAGCGTTTCTCAGTGTCTGTCTCTCCATTCACCTTGTTTTGGATGCAAACTGGGGACTTACTTAGAAATATTTCTCCTTTAGCTCATTTTATGTGCAAGCAAACTAAGTAAAAATTAGATCCTCTGATCTTTGTAAATGTATTTGTTGATCATAACAATGTTTAACTCAATATTTTTATTTAATATCTTTACCCTGATCTGAACCATTTACATTTTCTTTTCACATGGGATTCTGTTTTACCTAAGGATTTCAGCTGCACAGAGAGGAAAAAAGGTGCCAGTAAATTGAAATATCAGTAAATTGTTAAGGATCTCCTGGATTCTCAGTTTTAGTTTAAGTAATGGATGACAATCTTGAGTTTTTGTAAGATAAAATTAAGGTAATCAGCTTCCTATGGTTATATTATGCTAATCAATTACAGTATTGGCACTGGGATTAGTGGTAGGAGTCAACCTTTAAACCAGCTCTTAACACAATGCTATGTGAAATGTCCGCCTACCCACAAATCATCTGGTTCCTGTAGCTAACTCACAGCTAGGATTCCTGCATTTCATGTGACAGTCTGAGGTAACCGTTGGTAAGGATTCGATTTTTAATGGCTGTGTTTAATTATGTTCTCTGCAAAACCCGTGCAAGTTAAGTTAAAAATAGCACTGCCATATGGATTGTTAACCTGAAGGTCATAATAACCCTTGCTTTCTGGATGGCAAGACTGAGGATTTTTTTTTTCTCTATTGCAACAGTAACCAACAGTATTGAAAAGCTTAGAATCACTGCAGTAAGATGCCTGAAAACTTGCTTTAAACCTTACTAAGATATTGTCTTTTTTTCACAGAAGGTAGAACTTTAAAATCTGGTTCAGACCCTCCACTGTGCTCATGGGTAGCAAATCTGTCTGTATTTCAGATTTGTGGTTCTATTACACATCAGACTGCAGGATGCAGTCTCCCAGTTGTAGAGGGTCACTAAGGGACACACACCGTTTGGGCCTTGTGACACTTGGCTTGTCCTGGAAGTACTTCCTTGCAGTGCTACCATAACCAGAAATCCCTTTATTACCCAGTTATGTATGTTTAAGACTACCTGCGCCTGCTGGTATTCACAGATCTGTTTTATTGTTTTCTATTATTTTGTTCTTAGGATAATGAAATTATAAATAAAATGACAAATGCTTTATATTCTATGGCTGTAACAGAAAAGTCAGCTCAGCTATGAGGTAAAAGAGCAAAGTGGTAGGGAACAGCTAAATAAAGAGTAATATTTAATGCAGATGTTATCTTAAGGAGCATTTGTCAGCCTTTACATAAAAGAATGCTATATAACTGAATGGTGACAACTCCCCAAATGTATATATTGTCAAATACATAGAAGCTGAAAACTTTAATCCATTTCAGTAAGTAGGAGCTGGTAAGAAAGGAAAATTTTTCTGTCTTAATCAATACACACAGAAAATATTTCCTTCAAATCGTTTAAAGCCAGAAAAGAGGCACCCAGTTCACCACAGAGAACAATGCAAGTAGGATGGAGGTCTCTGGGATCACTGACACAACATCAGTATTAACAGCTAAATAATACAAAAAGAACTACGATTTTAAGTAAATGTAAAATGGGAATTTACATGTATCTCAAATCAGCTTTGATTTAATTATTCCAAAGAGAGAGGCATATAAATGAGAAGTGAAATTTGGCAGTTTATTCAAAGTAAGTTAAGTCTGATGGAAAGTAAAGTGAAGAAACATACAAAATATAGAACCTCATTAAACATTTTAATCTTGGCCAGATGTTGAAAACCAAGTCTCAACCTTTTCACCATAAAGCACCAGAGAGCTTGTACTTGCTACTGTTACGTATCTTATTGTATTTAAATATATTGCTATTTTAATTCAAATTGCCTTACCTAATTTTCTTTCTAGCAATACAGGGACAAGACTGATAGAAACAGTGTCAGTGTTTCAAAAAGTATGTATTTCTCCACACTCTTACAGAATATTTGATCCAAAATCTATCCCTTTGTCTCTGTGGCTCATGAGGATCCTCTGCCAGTGCCACAACTCTTTACTCAGCTACACTTTGCTCTTTAACTTCCCAGCTAGGCTGACTTTTCTGTAACACTGGGTGGGGGGCATAAACATCTCCATGCGATGTGGAGCCTCACTTCCTTCCAAAATGTTTCAAAAGGTGGAGCTGAGATGTGAACATGACCTGCAAGGCTCGGATGGCAGCAGCAGTGTGGCATCGTCATCAGGCAGCAGTAACTCGGTAGTAAGTGTGCTGCCCTAAAATGCTGGCAAAACACCTGCACACATCGTGTCCTGTGCAGAGCTTTGCTCTGAGCAGAGAAGATTCATAACAGTTAATGCAATGAGAAGAATATGCACATCTCAGCCATTCAGCAAATGACTTAGAACTGTCTTCTCAGCCTCTCCTTCACAGATCATCTCAAAAAAGTAAGACCTTCATTTTATTCTACTGCAAACTTGATAACTCAAACCATTTTTATTTGCATGGGTATATAAAGGATTCCTAATTTTCTCTCAGACATCATATATCAAAAATGATGAGGGTGAACCCTCATAATCAGACAAATTTGTAAAAATCAGCTGATCCGTATTTTCTGCAATGTGGAAGCTGCAGCCAGCCTTGTACCAATGACAGATTACCTCAAACAACAGTCATAAACACAGCACACTCAAAATAAGTTCATATTGTTGACAGTTTTTCAAAATTTCTAGAGAAAAAAATAAAAATCATAAATTGAAAAGCAGTCTTTTGTCATTTCAGATGCTTACAACTAGTGTAACTATCAGGGTGGGTATCACTGTGTCCAGATGAACTGCACTGTGAGGAATGAACATTACTTCATTTGATCCAGATTGTGGAATATAACATTGCAAAACTCTGAAATAATTGTAGATGTTAAGAATGGAGACAATAAGTTAGTTTTCAAATCATGGCCATCAGTGAAACTTATGTTGTGTGGAATAAAAGAAATACTGTCTAAGGAAATTATTAAGCTTTAGAACCATATATGTTAAAGTCTCTCTGTTGCAGCATAAAGGATCTGGTATTAGGTAAGTCCCACATAGTGTAATTGAATGTGTTTAAAGAAGAGGTAAAAATGTTGATAAAAAGGCTGCAGTGGGAATAAAAACAGAATGTGAAAAGTTTCTGTAAAATTCAATCTTATGAAAGGCTTTTAACTTAAATAGAAGAGGAAAAATGGAAAAACTAAATACAAAATAGAAGTATATATTAAAAATCCAACTAAAGCAATCCTGAAAGAGAAGAATACATGACAATCAATAATTACACATTGTATTCATTCAAAGATGGGAGAAATTCAATTAATGTTTAGCCTTGTAAAAAAGGTTTAAAACCAAGTTTTGTTTCTTCTTGTATGAAAAAGTTTTCATGTAATTCTATGGGGAAGATTTAATAAATACCCTCTGCATGGATATTAGAGGAATTTACTGGTTGCTAAGCTACTGCAAAAAAAAAATTCTCTTTTAAAATTTTCCTGTGGGTAAGTATTTGCTGGGCTACGGTGCAATGGGATATTACATTTGGCTATGAATGCAGAGACATGGATAGTACATACAAGGTCTATGCAAGATGATCCAAATTTTTGAGCCTAAGAACTGTAATTCTTTTAGGCTACACATTGGAGAAGGGTCCCAGCAAATCATACTTCTCAGGAGTGAAGCATATGTTGGCCTTAAACAAATTAATATAATAACTGAAACATTCAGAATAGATTTTCATCTCTTAAGTATGTTCTCAAGTTTTTTTTCAATCTGTGGCAAAAAGGGAGAGGAAGTGATTTAGTGGAATGGTGGACAACTAATAATAAAATTGAGCTATAGTCCTTTAATCAGTTCTCAATACATGTGACGACACTCATATCAAGGCCTATTGCAGTTAAATCCTGAAGAGTATCAAGTGCTTCAGAGAAACAAACAAACAAACAAAAAAACCCCAAAACCAACCAAACAAAAAAAGCAGTTGTTTTTGTTATCTATTAGGTTTAAAGTTCCTTCAAACAAATAAACAAAAGCAGGTTTTATCTTTTTCCTTTTGATTCATCATGATTGAAATATCTGAGCACTTAAAATCCATACATCCTCAGAACATCCTTGTGACGCAGGAAACTATTGTCATCTTAACACAAAAAGGCAGTTATTAAGTTAATTGGGAGTAGGCTTGAATCCTTGGTATTGATTCATCTTTTTGATAGGAATAAAAACCAGACATGTGGGGAAATTTTTCCTTTCAAATTTGTCTTATTTTTTTCTTTTATTTTTTCCCCAGTTATCCATAGATGGGTTTAAAAACAGGTGTATGCATAGAAGTAGGTTGATGTATATTAGGAAACTGCTTAGTCCTTGGCACTTAGCTGCTGCTGCTGCTGGACTAAGTCTGCCTGTGCCTATGCAGATTAGATATTTGCTGCGACATGTGACCTGGTAGCACCAAGCTGTAGATACAGCATGTGGCTCTCTGCTGGAAGCAGGTCTGGAGAGGGGCCAGCAGCTTAGCTTCGCCATCAGCCCTGCTTTAGTGTGGCTGCAAGGAGAGCAATGCCATCCCACTGTACACTTGAGCTTCCTTCTCCTCATTTTTATTCACATATATGCATGCATGGGTGGGCAGAAATCTGACTTGCACCAAGGAAATAAACTTTATGCTACATGTCCAAGATCAGGAGAACATAAAAAGACACTTCTAAACCTGTCAAAACCTCAGGATTCACTTCAAATTATTCTATGTTTTCATGAAAGAGAAGTAAGATACATTTTCTTACTATTATTTTTTTTTTTTTTGGTGCTGTATGTACATGACCCAACTTCACATCTCCTGTGTTGCAGCACAACTTCTGAAAACACTTTTTTCTTATGAAGCATACTTTGTTGTCCTTGTAAGTTCATAGCTCCTTAGGGCAACAAGAACAGAAAATGTCTGAGGCCAAGGAAATCAAGAATGGAATTTCTGGAAGAAAAAATTACAACCACAGCTTTTGCAAACAATGGGATCCAAGCGTCTGTGCCTTTCTGAAGGATCATTTGGTTCAATTATACACAGTTTGTTTGCTGTGCATACTGTATCACTGTTGCTCTTGAATCATATTTTATGTCTGTCTAGGACAAGCTGAAGCATTCATTTTCTGTGTTCAGCAAACCGTATGTTCTACAGCGTTAGTATATCGAAGTTACTGATTCTTTCAAATCAAAGTTGCATAAGTGTTTCTATTCATGCCTTAATACATGATAAAACTTTTCAGAATATACCATAAATAAGTATATATTCTTAAGACTGTTCTTGCCCAAACCTGTTTGCTACTGTATGATCACATTCAGACTTGGTGTAGGTAACTGTGTGTGAGTCTGCCCTAATTTCTGGCAAATTTATACACAACAAGAACAAAGGCAACCTCTCCTGTCATGCAAGGTACAGAGATATGCATTAAAACTAACAAAGCAGAAAGGGGGCTGAAATTGAAGCAGTTTTTAAAATGACAGTTTAATGAAAGCAGTGTGAAAATACTATCAGCCTCATGGAAAACATCTGTCCTCAACTATTCTTGAATGATGGAATGTTGTGAGACATTTCAAGAATGTTTTACCAATGTATGGTTATATCAACAGCAGGTCAGGCATGACCTGTCTCCTTTAATATCATAGCAGTGACTCTCCACAACACAAAACATTTCAGACGATCTGTAAATTGGTCCTTCTGCGCTAAAGGAATCCTTCAGAAGTATTGCATGTCATCATTCATGGATTTATAATTAAGTTACAACTTGCATTTTTATTTTAAATAAAAACCTGAGGGTGTAAAATTACTATCGTGAAATATGACATATTGTAGTAATGTTGTTCAGGAGATAGGAAAATGAGACCCTTAATAAATGGCATTACATAAATCTAGTACGTTACCTATCATCATATCTGAATCCATAAATACTAACTACAAACTGATGAAAGTGATTTGTCATTTTATCATTACAGATTTCCCCAGGTTGCTGATGTTTGTTTGATGGTTTCAGGCAATATTTCTTATCAATCACTTTCCATTTCTGCCTGATATTTTATACTCCACATTGCATTTTCAGAGCAGTATTACATATCCAAATTCTGTCCTCATTGTAACCCACAAACAACCTTGACTGACAGTAGCAACAAGTTAGTCACTACTTTATATTTGTTTTTTACTTTATGATATCAATGGTGTCTTACTGCCAACATACATAAAATGATTTGCATTTCTAGCAGAGCCATTCATGCTCTTGTGGTCAAGGGTACACCGTCATTTCAAGTTTAAAATCCTCTGATATAACTCAACAGTGCAAATTTGCTTCAGGCGGATGGCACAGAGGTTCTTAGATTCTATTCTTTTTCTCCAGAATGTGAAACTAATTGGTCATTTTTTGTGTTCCAAGAGGGAAAGAAAAAAAATCAAGGAAGAAGTTTGGAACAATTTGAAAGTGACTCAAGTAAGTTCTGTTAGAAAATGAATCTGTGCAGGTGATTTCTCTCTGATTTATAAACAAAACACTGGGGAGACATATTACTTATTAAATTAGAATAGACACAGGGGACACTTTCCTGGAAAACTGCTTGAATCTCAGTGCTGATTAGGTAATGTCACTTTGTTTATAATGTACCAGACTTTATATATTTTCACATAGACCTTTTGAATTGACTTCACTGGGATTGGTGGTGATCAGAGCTGCGCTCTTGAGAAGAGCTGACGTCTGAATCTTAGCCCTGTTAAGGACATTGCTGGCAGGTTGCTTTCTCTGCTTTTCTGAGGTTTTTTTATATTTTATAGTCCTATATTGAACATATATAATCTAAGGAGTGCCAGAAATGCTACAGCACATTTTTATTTTCATTTTTTTCTTCTTTTTCCTTTCTGCATTGAAATGACTCAGGGGCTCTACACTTGTGTGTGTGGTTGGCCACACCTATTTGCCTGTGAAATATAGAGGATGAGTAAGCTTGTACTGCTACAAGAACCCTTCCAAGAAAAGCTTTATTCCTCCATTTAGTTTATGTGTGCTCTAGCATGGGAAGAAGTCCAATGGGCCTTAGGAACTGGAAGGGTCTCATGTTACTAATATGAGGAGAGCCTTTTTTGCACTGCAGTAACAGCTACAGGTTATCTACTAAAACTCCTTCGTATTAGATGTTACACAAACACAGACAGAAAAAAACAACAATCTGTGCCCCACAAAGACAGTAAATGAGAAGTCTGAGAAGTACAAGATAATACTTGTACCTTAATTTGAGAAAAAAGGTATGTTATACACTAATCCTTTAAAAAAAAAGTCATAGTCTTGTCATATCTTAAGTCAAAATTATTTCCAAACTTTCAGGCGTATTGTGTTGGGTGTAGGTGGCAAGGTGTGGGTAGCTGCAGAGGCAGCCTCTGTGAGGATAGGCTGGCGTTGTTCCAGCTGGCTCGAAGGGACCCACTGGAGGAGGAGGAAGAGGAGGATGAGGAGGTGGTGGTGCAGGTGCTGTGTGGTGCTAGAGCAGACACACCCCTGAAGGGATTGCAGCATGTTGAGGACCCATGCAGGAGCAAGGAAAAGAGTGACAAGAAAAGAGACGCCAAGAGAAACCACAACATCGTGATTGCAACTCCTGTGCCACTTACTACCTCACTGAGGGCTGTAACAGTATGTGGAAGGAGAGTGTCTGCTCCTTTAAGGGTGTCTGGTCAAGGACCTTTTTCAATGCAAAAAGGCGTATTGAGAAAAGGAGGAAACCATAAACGAGAACACAGAGAGACACAAATCTGACAGACAAGTGATAAGGGAGGTAATGATAATAAAAAGCTGGTCAGCCACATTAATTGGTAAGGGTATGTGAGAATGCAGGAATGTTTATTCCAGCAAGGTTATCTTGATTGTGGCCCTGGTCATTTGGGAAAACAAGGGAAAAGGGGGAAGCCAGAAAGCAAAAATATACCTAGACACACACCTGACAAAGCAAACATGGAAACAATGACAAGAAACAAACCTTGCCAGTCACACTAGCTGATGGGCTATCAAGAAACTACAGCTGGCACTTTGAGGAAGATCCACCTGGACTTTGCAACTGGTAAGCCTGCAAATCCAGGGGTCCCCAGGCTGTGAGGGGTGCAGAAATTGATACAGCTGCACAGACCCATGGAGGGACATGCAGGGGAAGGCGGAGCAGTGAGGAGCAAAGAGGGGGCAGACAGAAAGGGGTAAAAAGGGGTCCAGTTGTGTGTAAAACAGGGCCAGTCAGTACACTTGTCTGGCTGAGCCCCACGCCTGATCGCCGCAGTCTGTCCTATCTTCTTACATCTTCATATTAAAACTTTTCTTAACTACCTCTCTGCGCAATGTCGCTCTCTATCCCATGCATGTGTGTGCTGCAAGGACTAAGTGCCAGATACTGGTGGGACCTGTGTGTGTGCGAGCGAGTGGAATTTGGTGCCAGCCACTGGAGTCAGACCGGGGCGTGGGCACCCCTGGCCTGTGGTATCAGGGACTGGAGTGAGTGGCGGGATCCAGGCGCGAGCTACTGGAGCTGGTGGGGGTCTTTAACCTCCAGTCATGGGGCAGGAGCCATGTGTGTCCAAAAACCAGCTCCTGAAGGGCACCAGTGCGAGTGAGGCAAGTGAGGCGCTCAGCACCAGTGGCTGGAAGAGGGGTGAGTGTCTACATCCTCCCCAAACCTGGTGTGCATGGGGTGTGCTTGTGTAATTACCACCAAACTTCAAGCTGGACCAGCTGGCAAGAGCCCCTGGCTCTTGGCAGGGCTGCCAGGCAGGCAGAGGGGCTGTGCCAGTACTCGGGGGATCCATGAACGTGCATGTGCTTGTGAACCTGGAGAGTGTCCCGTGTGTGCTGCACTAGTGACCTTCTGCCTCTGCCAGCCCAGGAGGAGCAGGGGGCTGGGCTGTCTGCCCTTGAGTTTGTGTGAGTCCTCTATGGGGGTGCTGTCGGAGTGCCTCCTCTGTGGCACTGCAAGTGACTGGCCACGTCCATGTCCTCAGTGTGTGTGTATGTCTCTGGGACAAGTGCTCTGTTTCTTTACCGGTTGAGCCTGCAAATGGGAAAAGGTCTCCCAGGTCCCTCAGCCTGGGCGGAGACCCAGGGTCCCTGGACACTGGGCTGGGCTCCATCAGCCAGGCTGGAGAGGTCCTTGGCTGGAGGAAGCTGGAGGGGGCAGCCACTCCTATGTCTCTTAACAAAGGGAATGAGTGTAAACTTCCTTGATAGCAAGTGGGAAGGAGAGGAGTCTGAAGGAGTGCTGCTGAGCCCAAGAAAGGAGAAGGAGCAGTGCTCTCCCTAAGTGTGTAGATGTTTGTGGTTTTCTGATTTTGTTTCCTAATACCTCAAACAGTACTTATGTATTAATTTTAATTGACAATGAATTTAGTTAAATCCCCCCAGTCAAATCTGGTTTGCCTGTGACACCAATTGGTCAGTGATTATTTTGACCTGTTAGTCTTGCCTGTCTCATTCTCCCTATTCTCTTTCCTCTCCCCTCTTCCAGCGGTGGGGGTAGCAAGGGGTTGTTTGGGTATTTGGTTGCCAGTTGAGGTCAGCCTACCACACTTACAGTAAGGTAGACTTATGGTTTTACATGACTAGATAAAATGTACATATATATATACCTAAAAATTTAAATATTGTTGTAAACTCTTAGCAAGAAGTTTAAACCTCACTGTTAAAGTATGCTATGAGTCCTGGGTCAGCTGGCTGTTTTTGCCAACTCGAAAGTTCTGGTTCAAAGAAGCATAGGCTTCTCTTTTGAATATGGTGCAATTTTTATATTTCCCCCAGCCAAATGGAAATTTGTAAGATCCACTGAGAGCATTTCTCAAGCCATAAAATATTGTTAGCTCAGCACTTCAATTTCAGCCCCTGGTGAAAATATAAATGCTTACAATTGAGATGCGGATTCTAGCTCCAGCATTAAAAATACTGGGTGAAATCCTAGGGCCACTGAAATCAGTGATCAAACTAAGTTCATAGAGGCAGTGTTTCATGTCTGAAGCTTTACAGCATTTTTCTATTTGCTTAATATAGGATAATGAACAAAAACATTCTGAAGTGTCCAAGGAACATGGGTCACAGTTTCAGTTCAGCTGCAGATTAGTTCAAGAGCCAATGCTAATACTACTGATACTAGTGGGGCAAAACTTTCACTATATTCAAGTGAAACCACTGCAAAAGCAAAAAAAGCTTAAACAAACTAGAACAGTTCCTTATACAATTGTGGTTTATAAAGCATACAGAGAAACTAACATAGAGGATTGGGACAGACTATCATTATCATGATGAAGGATGAACATAGTTGCAGAGAAATGAAAAAATGTTTCTCTGAAGTTAGATATAAAGAAATGGAGGGAGAAAAGTACACAGGCACATATTATGCACATATACGCACACAACTGAAACATCTAAATACAGTAAACTCCCTAATGAACATTGTTTGGAAAGGCAGAGTTATTTGCCTATGTTTATAGAAAAATCTTTCCCTTTTGCATTGGTAGTAACCTATATCCACAATGGAAAGGGGGAAAAAAAAAAAAAAGAAAAAAGGCATTTTTGGTTTGAAGAAAGCCCTATAAATAAGTATGTTGCACATTCAGCACTCTGCCACAATCCTCCCCGACACTCATCCAGATGAAAATACAATCACAGTGTCCTTTCTCTTTGTGCCAATAGGCATTGTAATCATCTAGCAATCTAGTCAATTTTAGCCTCATAATGAAAATATAAGGATATATAAGTGCATTTATTTCTTTTTTTTTTTTTTTTGATAGAGTGATGCTGGTGTAAAGGTATGTCTCCTGTTTTAGGAGACACTACTGGGATTAACCCACCAAAGGTTAAAGACTGAAAACACTTTTTGTATGCCCATCTTCCTGTATGTTCCCTGCCTGTTTGTAAGTGGATAGCATGGTTCTGCTGAAAGGTTATATTTGTAATATAGCTGTAATAGCTTTCTTCAGAAATCTCCATTTATAAACATTATAGTTTGGGTCACTATGTTGTATGTTTGGAGAAAGTGGTGCAGTGTGCAGCATGTCAGAGGGCTCTTGCACTGTGAATGCTATCTGCTCATTGCTGGGAGCTCTGGCTGATTAAAACAAGACTGTTGTACCTGGCAGGTCTAGGGTGAGTCCTAGATCAGTCAATGATCTAATGCATAAATAGAAAGATCAGCATGGGTCTTTCATTAAGAAGCTGTCTGAGATGCTAGCTGCTGCCCAAGGTGCTGACAGCTAGAGCAATTGCCTAGGAACAGGAGGAAAAAAACTGGCTTAGGCAAAGTCCTTGAGTTGCAAGCAGACATCAGAATTTAAAGTTCCTAAAATACAGCAACAAAGTTTGTAAGCAAAGTGCTCAGACTAAAGCTAAGTAACTAGGAATATGTGACTCTGCTTTTTAAGTAATTGCTGAACAAGATCCCTTAGCAGTTGAGCAAGTTTCCATACAGTGTATGGTCCATGCAAAGAAAATGAAGAATAAAAAGAGGAGATAAAGGAAAATCATTCATATTTAAGTTGGTCAGAAAGAAAGCCAAAAAATCCCCTTAATAGAGAACTTGAAAAGAAGCCCAACCCCCACAGAGTGTGAGAAAAAGCATATCTGGCCATCATTTCAAGTGCTGGAGGCACTTTTCTGAAGGTTGCATAAAATAACTTTGCAAACCACTGGGTATAAGAATGTGCCATACTTAATCTAAGCCTTTGGTTATTTCAAGTTTTCTAGCCTCCAGGCAATGGCAAATCTTTCTGTAAGAACTTATGCAGGGTGAAACTGAGATCATACACAAGAGATAGTTGTTTACACAAGGGAATGTCGTATTTGCCATCATTACAATAATAATTCCTGCCTATTTAAGCACACTCATGGTGTCTAGCTAGATGGGAAATGTATATAGCAATACAGACTTCTTGCAGAATTGTATGTACAGTCACTCTACCTTAATTTTCTTAAGCACACTAAGCGGCCCTTAGCAGTGTTTGGCTTCTAGGCATCTCTTAGTAGGCTGACCTCTTTACATTTAAATAAGTTAATTTGCTTAAAAGTAGGGTGCTCCTTCTATCCAAAGTTCAGCTAGTTCCTGCACCTCATGGCAAATGTCACAAAAAAATTCAGTAAATGAAAACCTTACATGGACATGATTTCTACTCAGATGCCAGCAGCTATTGCTACATATCACATTAGACAAGGCACACATAAAAAATGACAGTTTTGACTGAATCTTAAAAGTTTTTTTTTCCCACTCTATAAAAAACTTACTTTGAAAATCAGTACTCAGTACTCATCTATCAAGCAGACATGATTAGTGCAAATCAGAAAAGTGTGGGAGAGGAGGAAAATAATGCGAGGAAGGGGAGGATGACTACCTGATTTGCAGGTGTGCACCAATTTTTGACCATTGCCTTTGACTGCTGTTAGCTAGGGTTTCTGGTGTGCCCAGCTAGTGATAGAAAGGAATGACACAGGATGCAAGAATAAAAAGCGTGACTTCTAGGCAAAACAAGCACCTGTAGCAAATTCTGTGGTGTATTTTCAGGAGCAACAATCTCCAGCTCTTTAAAAGCTATTTAAATTCTATCAGGAAATCAGCCCTTTGATGAAGAGCACCTGGTTCAAATTGAACTATTGCTGTTAATACATTTTTTCTTTGAAGCATTCACAAACACTTTGCTTCTAAAAAAAATACAGCCCATTTTCATCAAAATATGAGAAAGACTTGGATCCTGCTGTAGTCTTAGGAGACATTTGAATGGCCAGGTATCATCAATTTCTAAAAATATCTTCTTTCTGCCACATCTCAGTTGGAAGGAACATTTCCTCTATCTGATATTTAGCAGTGCTTGCATACTTACATTCCTGTCAAAGATGGGGCTAAAGCCTGTGTTAGGTTTAAATAGAAACTATCTAGCTGCAGAGCTGACAGTAATGGCATCCTGGAGAAAGGGGCTTTTGCTACAGCAACAGTGTCCCCTGAACTAACTGTTTTACAGCTTGGCCTGCCATACGTATAAAAGTTGTCTTTGATTGCAGGCTTGGCAAGCATAGGAGAGGTGAGCTTCCCTAGTGCTCTGGCTGCCCAGCACTTGTGCTATATGCTCTGTACAGTGTCACTCTGTTCCAGGTCACTTCAGAGCCTTGTAAAGGCACAGTACCCCACATCTCCCCTCCACACTCTACACCCAGCTACAGTTCACAAAAGTTAGGAGCTCTGCTGAAGTAATTGACCTGCTTCTGCTTCTGTTACAATACCAGGGAAAATCCAGCTGATTTTATTGGATCACGAGTGTAATAAAGATAGAAGAGAGGGAAAGTGGTGTGTTAGGAAACCTAATCCTTTTACCAGCTTATGTAGAATTACATTTGATGGGAAAAGCATAGGTGGCTACACTGATCAAAAATATAAGCTAAGTTTTATTTGCACCTAGGTCTGCAGGAGGAATCTGGGTGTGTGAATAAAACTACATGTGGAATTTGATGTCTTTAAGTTTGGCTATAGGAATTCTGTAATCTTAATGATCATATCATACCAAGAAGAGTTATTAAATCAGATGTCTCATCTAGTTTGCAGTTGTAATGATTTGCCCAGAGGGTCTTACTTTGTGTGTGGTAATTGCATACCATCCTTTCACAGTGGAAACAATGTGTTTGGGAATTAATACTTGAGATCTCCAGAATGTTTACTGAGAGAACAGAGGTAATTGTAGAATCAATATCTCCTTTAAAACTAAAGGTTGTGTTGGTTAATATTTTATACAGAGAAATAGTTATACTGCATAAGAAACTTGATGAGAAGCACATACCTCTTGTAAATTTAATGAATCAACCCAAGCACCTGAAAATAACATGAAGGATTTAGAAGAGTCTCTGAGCATGTGAAATTGGTGTATAATATTTCAAGCTGAAAATAAAGGGAATAAAAGCACTTTTAGAACCTCTTTGGGGGTCAACAGCTATTTGGAAGAGACGGGATCCACCTGACTATGTGGGGCAAAGCTATTTTTGCCGACAGCCTGATATGGCTGGTAAGAAATCTGGTAGGGAGAGCTTTGAACTAGGAATGACTGTGGAGGGAGAGATTCCTCAAAGAGTAAAGAAGCTGTGGATGGGGTAGGCAAGCCAAAGGCCTGGGATGGTAGGAGCAGAAGGGACACAGTAATTAATAAAAAAGAGATGAAATGCAATCTCTTTGAGCATAGGCATGTAAAGAAGGAAGTGCATGTAGAACAGCCACGTGGGGAAAGGTCTCAAGCTTGTACTGGGGAATCAGCACACCTGGGTGCCTCTCTGTGGTGGGTTGTCCCTGGCTGGATGCCAAGTGCCCACCAAGTTGCTTTATCACTCTCTCTCCTCAGCTGGACAGAGGGAGAAAAATGTGATGAAAGGTTTGTGGGTCAAGATTAGGACAGGGAGATCGCTCACCAATTACCGTCACTGGCAAAACAGACTCAACTTGAGGAAACTAATTTAATTTATTGCCAATCAAATCAGAGTAGGATAATGAGAAATAATACCAAATCTTAAAAAACCTTCCACGCACTCCTCCCTTGTGCCCAGGCTCTACCTCCTCCCCCTGAGTGGTGCAGGAGGACAGGGAATGAGGGTTGTGTTCAGTTCACCATTGTCTCTGCCACTCCTTCCTCCTCACACTCTTCCCCTGCTCCAGCGTGGGGTCCCTCCCACAGGAGACAGTCCTCTACAGACTTCTCCAACATGGGTCCTTCCCATGGGCTGCAGTTCTTCCTGAACTGCTCCAGCATGGGTCCTTTTCACAGGGTGCAGTCCTTCAGGAACAGACTGCTCCAGTGTGGGTCCCATGCGGTCACAAGTCCTGCCAGCAAACCTGCTCCAGTGTGGACTCCTTTTCACAGGGTCACAGGTCCTGTTCCAGCATGGCTTCTCCACGGGTCAGAGCCTCCTTTGGGTGCATCGCCCTGCTCCAGCATGGGGTCCTTCACAGGCTGCAGGTGGATATCTGCTCCAGTGCCTAGAACACCTCCTCCCTCTCCCTATTCATTGACCTTGGTGTCTGCAGAGTTGTTTCTCTCACATATTCTCACTCCTGTCTTCCAACTGCTGTTGTGCAGCAGTTTTTTCCCCTCCTTAAACGTTATCACAGAGGCACTACCACTGTCACTGATGGGCTCAGATTTGGCCAGCAGTGCGTCCGTCTTGGAGCTGGCTGGTGTTGGCTCTATCAGACATAGGGGAAGCTTCTAGCAGCTTCTCACAGAAGCCATCTCTGAAGCCTGCCCTGAGACAAAACCCTTGCCACAGAAACCCAATACACTCTCTGAAATGCCTCTAATGCATGACACATGGAGAACAAACAGGAGGAGTTAGAAGTCTGTATGTAGTCACAAGGCTATGACTTCATTGGGTTCAAGGAAGTATGGTGGGATTGCACACACAACTGGAGTGCTGTGATGGATGGATGGATACAGGATCCTTAGGAAAGACAGAGCTGAAAGACGAGGAGTTGTTCTTTGAGTTGCCCTTTATGTGAGGGAGCAGCTGGAGTGCATGGACCTCTGCTCAGGGATGGGTAAGGAGCCAACTGAGAGCTTGTGGGTGAAGATCAGCAGGCATACAAACATGGTTTCTGTTGCAGTGGGTATCTGCTGTAGACCTCCTGACCAGGAAGAAGTAGTAGCTGAGGCCTTCTTCAGATGACTGGAAGGAACATCACATTCCCAGGCCCTTGTCCTTACGGGGGCCTTTAACCACCCTGATACTGCTGGAGAGACAGCACAGAAGGATTTGAGCAATCTTGGAGATTTTCTAGAGCGCATTGATGACAACTTCCTGACACAGGTGACTGAGGAGCCAAGGAAGGTTGCTCTGCTGGACCTGTTCCTTACAAGCAAGGAAGACCTGGTCATGGATGTGAAAGTCAGGGACAGCCTTGGCTGCAGTGACCATATGATGGTGTGGTTCATGATCCTACGATGAGGGAGCAGGTCAAAAAGCAGGACCACAGCACTGGGCTCCAGGAGAGCAGACTTTGGCCTCTTCAGGGATGTGCTTGCTCAGTAACATAGTATATGTTATTACAGTATTTCAGGCTTTCTGACATAGCCATGTAAATACTAGATTTCTCAGCAAAATGTATGTATCTATGGGTAGCTCACAATCCTATGATAGGAGAGTATTTTCTGGGTTTTTGAAAGAGAGAAACACTGATTTTGTAAGTAGTTTTGGCTTCATCTACACTTTAATGTCAGAGACTGTGCTGATATGAATAAATATGAGTATATTCTCCTTCGCTGCTCAGCAGAATTCAAAACCAAGGTACTGTCTTTTTGAATTCATTTTGTCACAACTGGGCAGGTTTTTTTGTGTAACTCACTGCTTCAGTGCTTCATTTTTCTTTCTTAGTTTTAAGTCTGATGGGAAGAAAACCTCTACCTACTCAAACCTTTCTGCCTTTTTAATTAATTTAGTACTAATCAATTTAATGTGACTGTCCAGGAAAAATAAGTGCAATCTGGCCTCACTGGAATTAAAATCTCTGGTACTAAGCTAGGTGTTTCACTGGCAGAGAATGACAATGGACTTACAGTTGCAGAATAGATTACATCAACTTCCTGTTGTTTATTTTCTGTTCTTTGCTCCATTCTTTTGCTCACGACAAATATAATTTAGTCTTGAAATCTAATAAATGCTCATCAGTCTCTAATCAGGCAGTAGAACATATATGATAAGTTCCACCGTGGTTTTGCAGATCAGACATTGTCTTTCTACTCTGCCATGAAACTAGGCTACAGCTCTTGAGCATCCCACAGAAACTCTGTTTTGGCCTTTTTCTAGATGAGAGAAAACAGCTGGCTAGAGGAATGAGGAAGTATAGTAAAAATAAACTCAGGATTTAAATACTTACATGCACAATACACTAGAGAATTTAATCTTTACTGCAAAATTTAGGAGAAACTTCATATTCATTCCCATCCTGTTTCCTCTACTTCTTTTTTATGGGTCTCTTGAAATGATGGAACTCTAAATTTGGTTTCTGCAGTAACTTCCTATGATATAAAATACACTGTTGTGTCAGTAGTGACTTCAGGCTGCTTTTGTACTCTCTTTTGTACTCTCTGGTGTGCTTTAGCACCAGCAGGATTTGTTTATTGTAATCCAGGGACATATTCTGACTATAGATACGTGGTCAGCTAACCAGGCAGCCTGTCTTCCTTAGAGGCAACACTCCAGTTTTCATAACAACATCAAAAATGAGGCAATTTTTTTTGTTTTGATTTTTGTAATTGTAAAGATTATGAATTTCAGCAGAAATGAAAGAAAAAAAGAACCTAACGTATACTTAAAACATAACAAAAATAGTTTTAAAAATTAGTCCCCTTACTCAACAACTTCAGTGAGTTTGCATTAATTTAATAATTTGTATGTCCTACTTGTTAAATGTAACAGAGTAACTGCCTGTTTCCACTTTTTTTCATGTCTTTTCTCATTGTTATAATGGATACTATTAAATATCCAATCCTATCTTAAGCTACTTTGCGTCAGGCTTGATGTGATTTGAAACCTTTAAGGATTATGGATATATTCAGTTTCTCACTAGTTTCTGACAATCAAAATGTGCATAGGAAAAGGATTGGTGTTACTGTATCAGTGTATTTAGATGCTTTCTTTCTAACACCCTTTTTATCTTAAGGGGTGAAAAGGAAGCATCTGATCACTTTATCAAACAAATTAAAACCTAGGCCATACTTGGATTTTCTAAGCAGAAGTTACCAAGAAAAAGGGAGAAATATCCACTCTGGTCAGTATTTTAAGTCTTCGATTACTCTGAGCTTCCAATCTATCTTAATTTTTTTTTCCCAGTGTAATCATTGAGCTAGCAGAAAAGATCCTCTGGGAAGTAAAAACATCCTTTTAAGACTTTTGTTTGCCAGATCTATTTTTTTGTTGCTGTTGTTTTTTGGGAGGTTGTATTTTTTTTGTTTATTTGTTTTTGTTATTTTTCTTCTCCAGGTGCTTCCTCTATACTTGCCACTCTTCCTCTGGACAATTAGTGAGCTCTGAAATGGTCTTGCTCTCAGTTATGCCAGAACAACATGCACTGGGATCACTTCAACATAAGTGACAGCAAAACCGTCCCTAAATGTCAAAACGAGTGATTTCTATTTCTAAGGTGCTGTTTGTCCTCTGTGGAAATGATTTCACACCACACTTTCCCCCGGGTGAAAGAGATTAAGAGAGCTCCATTTTTACATATCATGTCATTACACTAACGTGTACTGTACTGACTCAGCCCAATTCTACTTAAGAAAGCGAGACCCTTTGAGGAGTTATTTTTATTAATAATATTTAATAATATTTAATTAATAATATGCTTTGCATGATTCAAATAAAATAAGTGATTAAAATGCCTCCAGGAGGACCATCATTTTTTAGAACAATTCTTACAGAGCAGAGGATGACAGAATTATTTTTCCCCTCCTGTATGTGAAGCAAATTGGTTACCTTGAGGTATACTTAAACTTTAAAGCTTGATATTATAGAATGTATTTTAATTTTGTAAAATGAATCAGTTCGTGCAGAATACCTTCTTCAAAATGCTAGCAATCCTGATCAAGGACTAAGTTGTTCTAATCAGGTAATTGTTAAAGTAATGTCTTAGCTGTTTTCTTTAAATCAGTTTCATTACTCAGATCTATGATCTATGAAATCTGTACCAGCTAGTAAAGTACAATTCATCTTAAATTAAAATGATGCTTTTATTTGACAAGACAATACAGTGTGCTTTGTCATGCAATGAATTATATGGGTATACTTGTCAGTATAAATTTTCTGGCAACAGTAATACACTATTCTATCATTCATTTTATTGCTAGAGAAAATAATCTTTTCTTATTCGTACTGACGTAGTATTTCCATTACTCCTTGAGAAAGACTTTGCAATACTTCAAACTGAGTGTTATTAGAAAACATTCTATTACTGGTTAGTAAACATATTACTTACCACTCTCCAAAGAAGGAATTGCTTTGATTACACTGTTCTGCTCTGGTGTAGGAGCAACCTACTTCAGAATCTGCCCATCCACAAAAGTAAGTGGCTTTCCATGGAAGCACCTCTCACATGCAAAATGACATTGCAGTGGCACAGTGCATAATATTTCTCTCAACATCCAGTCCTAGCACCCCTACACATGATCAAGATAGCACAGGTGTGTCATTGTATTTCTAATAATCAGGTATTAGTCAACTTGTTATAACTGTAAAACTCCCCTAATCTTAATTTATAGAAATGAATATGACATGCTCTGACTGTAGCTTCTCAGTTCTGATTAGACAAGAAAGCCTCCAGAGTATTTATTCAGTGTACAGTTTTCAAAGGTTTTGACTATAATTAGCAACATATTTAACATTTTGAATTGGGAATACTCTGTCCTGTGTTCCAGAGCCCATTCAAGCCTCATCTATGCGCTAAAAAGTCAGGTCTGCGGTGCAACACTACACTCTGAGTTGAACTTCATATACAATTCTTCAGGTAACAAAGACAAACATTTGAGTCTTTGCTGAAGACAGACTATGCATAACTGATGCCATAATTAAGACTTTAGAAGTAACATATGTGACCCACAAATTTAGTATTGCTGTGTTAATCATATATTTAGGAAGTTGTAACTTATGAACATGAATTTAATTTCCAGTTGGTCTGGAAATACACAGAATACTATTATAGATTAGTAGATCTATGGTTTTGCTTTATTCTGTCTGATGTTTGCTGAGTGGGTGGCAAAAAAGTGCTGGAGATTCAGGAAAAGGCAGACAACGTGCAGAAAAGAAAATTCACCCTACTGTAAAATTCTGTATGTAATCAAAGTTTCCTTCCTGTCCAAGAAGACTTTTGTGCTATGTTGATCAACACATTATTTTCATTCCCTCCCTTCTATTGTATCTTTCTTCCTGGAAAATGAGAAGGAAGTGGAAGAGAAATCAGTAAAATTTAAGTCTTGTCCTGGTTCCCCCACAAGCCACGGTTTAAAATGGATAATCAGTATTAAGTGTTACTGGTCAGAGTTATTGGGGTGTTCTCTGATTCACTTTTTAAAAAGGAGGTCAAGGAGGCAAAAGTCACGGCCTCAGGTCAGTGGTGGGTCCAAGGGAACGCATTTAAGTGTTAAAGAACCATCTGTGTTAAGTCATGAAAACTCAAAATGAGATTGCAGTGGCTGATCTCAGCCCATGTTGAGACTGCCATTTATTTGCTCCTTTGTTTTGCCTAAGTCCCTAGTATGTCGAGGCTATACCCCCGCACCCAGGGGGAATGATGCAGCAAAACAGAATAGCTGAAGAGCTCATGCATTTCTGTTGGATATCCTTTAACACAGAATCTGTACACACTCTTTCTTACAGAGAGTTTCATCTACTTGAACATGAAGTGCAGCTTCGACTGCTGTGCTTTTTTCTAACTCTCTTGCTTTTGCAAAGTAGTTGCAAAGATACAAAACAAGTAAGGAAGAATTTCATCCTCCCTGTACATGCATCTTTGATCCTAGACAGGTCCAGCACTCCAGACAGGGAGGGATGGGAGCTAACTTCCAAGTATTACCATCTGTGGTGTCAGCAACCTTCTCTTGTTTTTTCCTAATACCTGTCATAGATCCTACCACAACCATCTTGTCGTATGTGTTCTGTTCCTATGTATTTAACAGCGTCTTCCAAATTAATCTTTCTTAACTACAATGTGCTTCAAAGCAGAACTGTTTCTTCAGACTTTCCTCCGTATATTGATTCTGCCTCCAGGACCGCAATTCACTCCAGATATATCACCTTAAATCACTACAGATACATCACCTTAGAATAATTTGTTCCCTAGAAGATGACAATAAACAAGGCATTGAGATCAATATCAATTAGCATCCATTCATAAATGAATAATGAATCAACAAGCCTTCTGATGTAAACAAAAATGGAGAATCCATCCAGGACTTCAAGAAAAGTAGAAAGGCTAGGGGAAAAAGTAATACTAACCAATATTTTTTTTTTTCTCTTTCCCCCACCCCTCTCATTATTGCCTTTTTTTGTAATGTGTGATCAACATTTGTGCCCCTGTTTTGTTGCCTCACTTACATCAAGAACCTTACCAAGGGGACTGCAGGAAAGAGTGGTGCTCAGACAATAACAATTCTATTACACAATATCACTATTACAATAATACACCTCATAGAGCTGCAGCTTCTATAGATTTTTTAAATTACATATTTTTCAGTTTTTGAAAGGAATTGTGTCTTTGTCCTTCAGAAAATACCCAGGAATTTGGGTCTACTTCTGTATTAGGAAAATGTCTAGCATATTTGGGGTTCATTAAATAATAAAAATAATCACAAGTATAGTGCTCTGTCAGTATGTTTTTGCTGGATCACACCATAAACCCTTCAGGAGAATAGAGTTCTCCTAGTCCAGCACAAAGAAAATTTTCATTTGTTATATAAGAAAGGCAGGTAACTGCTTATCACCACTGAAATGATTTGGCAGAAAATACCTGCCTTAAGAGTAGAGAAAATCTAGTCACTGCTGGAGTCAACACAAAAGATAGAACTTTATTTCCTGTAAAAGAAAAGATTCAAAGTGTTATTTGGGAACACCAGCCTGATTTCATAAATCTTAAGCACACTTCCTTATGGAATGCGTTAATTGTCAGAGACAAGGGGAAATGTTTAGGATGTGAAACTCCAGGTATTCTTACCATGTCACAGCAGTAAATTAATGCCATCAAGAACTCACACTGATATAATCACATATAACTTGCTACTTCAAGTACTGTGCAAATTACCTGTGTGGCTTATGATTAAATCTAAAAAGCAAAGATGATTCTTCACATTGCGGGTTAAACTTTGAGAACTTATGAACGTAGGAAGCAGGAAAGTGCTAAAAAAAAAAAGTCACCTTTCAGTATGGTAGTTTTACTGCAATTTGTTTTTCACAGAAAGTGTTAACTTTGTATGCACAAATGTATGGAAGAATGAGAGTGATAAACATAAATAAAAGGCTGCAGGATTCAGATAAGAAATTTGTGAAATGATAACATGATATAATAGCACATCTGAATAAATCTAAAACAAGAAATGGAATATATTAAAATTCTTTCAAATTTAGCTGTGTCAACATTTACAAAAGAAAAAAAACCAGACAAAATGGATGTCATTCAAGCAAACAGTAACAACACGGAACAAAGAAACATTCATATCAAGAAGATAATCTGAAAACATGGTCTTTCTATACGTCTTTGATTTTCTCTCTATTCCAAAATACAAAGTTAATTATAATAACAACTAATGCATTGTTAGTTAGTAATCAAATGAAAAATTGGAGTAAATACCACAAAACCACTAATGATTATGTTCTCTTTTGTTTAACTTAATATGCAACAGGAAAACTTAATAAAACTTAATAAAACTTAATAAAATAAAATATAGAATTATGTTGAGAGTGAATATGTTACCTGAGCTAAAATACATTCAATCAAGATTCATTAGTGGTACTTGTCCTCTCTATATGTTCATGTACAGTGAAAGCAGAGTTTTATTTCAGATTTCTTGTATTACTTTTTTCCTAATTCATTTCAGTTTCCGCTTACGGCAAAAATGGTGCAAAGCTTGGTTACTTAACTTCTCACTGAATCCGGTCAAGATGCTCTCATTGTTAATATTAATGATGAAAAAAAAAGTTAAAATATCTTCTAAAATGAAAACAGATGAGAAATTATTTACTGTTTTCTGAATGGATTCATATTTTTTTTCACAGGTTGAGATGAACGTAATCCAGAATGGTGTCTACAGGCACTGAGTACAATTTAGGAGACAAAACATAAGAGACTACTCCCAGATTGGTGTACGGTGGCATACACTAGTATCTATCCTCAAATAGTTCAGGAGGGCTTCAATGACACTGCACTATACACCTGCAGGACACAGAAACTGGTTCCTGTATTACTCACCATCAGGATTAAAAATTATAAGGTTGAATTAAAGATGACAATTCTTAGAAAAATCATATAAAGCTTAGTTTCTTATTTTTGGTCTTTTGCATCTATAAGGTTGGAGAACAGCCCCAATTATACTTTTCTGGTTTTATCCAATTAACCTGAGTGAAGAAAGAAAGAAGAGTTTTTGTACTCTGAAAAGTTTTTTTGCTACCTAACTGCAGCGGTAATATCATTATATATTTTAAGTTATAATAAACAAAAACAAGTTGGGAAAAAAGCATTAGTAATAAACTTAGATACTTTAGGAAAAGTGAAGTAAAAGGCCGCCTTTACGGAAGTGCTAAATTGATATTTTGTGAAGGAATATGCCTGCGAAAATCAGTCCAATGTCTTGTTTAGTGTGGGTGGCAGCTGAGAAAGTTTTTAGGATGGAAAAATAATTTAAAAAATCTTGGTGATTCTTCAGTTTGTTTGTGAGTTTTTCCCTGACTTTTTAAAGGCTTAGTAGACTGCAGTTGAACAGCAGGCACAGGGCACAAAGGATACCCCTCCAAACCCGCTTCCTTTTTTGAAGTACTCAAGAGAATGTGCTTGAGACAGGTCTCTAGATATCTCTACCATCAAGTAAAACAGGGCCAGGGATTGTTCTGGCTAATTGTCACAACCTGGCTGTGTCCACAGTAATTAGTAATTGGCTTTGGGGCTCTCCTGAGCCTCACGTAATGGTGCTGAGGCACGGTTGCAATTTTTTGTATGTTTTCTTTTCTTTTTTTAAGATCCTGAATACCTGAAATGATGTGAGTGTGGAGGTCATACCACCTTAGCATCATTTCTGGGATTCTGGAGAGGGGCAGAGGTATGGTCAATGATAGCCCTTCTTATTGCACCACCGCCCACCAGGGAGATCATTTCATTGCATTAGTTTCCTGCCCTGGGATGTTGCATTCCTATGCATAGAGCAGTATTAGAAAGAGCAAAGGTATACTGTGAAAGGACCATGGAGAGCTGAAGGAGCCTAACGTGGTGCAGTTTCATAGATGCTTCCTGACACAGCTGGTGAGTGAGCCAACTAGGGAAGGCGCCCACTTGACCTGTTGTTTGTGAACAGAGGAGGACTTGTGGGAGATGCAATGGTGGGAGGCTGTCTTGGGCACAATGACCATGAAATGATAGTGTTTTCGATTTGCGGAGAAGTAAGGAGGGGGGTCAGCAGAACTGCTACTTTGGACTTTTGGATGGCTGTCTTTGGCCTGTTTAGGAGCCTGGAGGACAGAGTCCCTTGGGAGGCAGTCCTGAAGGGTGAAGGAGTCCAGGAAGGCTGGACACTCTTCAAGAACAAAGTCTTAAAGGTGCAGGAGCAGGCCGTCCCCAGGTACTGGAAGACGAGCCGGTGGGGAAGAAGACCGGCCTGGCTGAACAGAGAGCTTTGTGTGGAACTCAGGAAAAAAAGAGTTTATCACCTTTGGAAGAAGGGGCAGGCAACTCAGGAGGACTGCAAGTATGTCATAAGGTTCTGCAGGGAGAAAATTAGAAGGGCCAAAGCCCAACTAGAAATTAATTTGGCAACTGCCATAAAAGACAACAAAAAAATGTTCCTATAAATACATTAGCAACAAAAGGAGGGCTAAGGAGAATCTTCATCATTTATTGGATGCAGGGGTAGACATAGTGACAAAGGCTGAGGAAAAGGCTGAGGTACTTAATGCCTTCCTTGCCTCAGTTTTTAATAGTAAGACCAGCTGTTCTCCAGGTACTCAGCCCCCTGAGCTGGAAGATAGGGACAGGAAACAGAATGAAGCCCCCACAATCCAAGGGAAAACGGTTAGCAATCTGCTACACCACCTAGACATGCACAAGTCTATGGGGCCAGATGGGATCCACCCAAGGGTACTGAGGGAGCTGACGGGAGTGCTCACCAAGCCACCTTCCATCATCTACCAGCAGTCCTGGCTAACCAGGGAGGTCCCAGTGGACTGGAGGTTAGCAAATGTGACACCCATCTACAAGAAGGGCCAGAAGGAGGATCCATGGAACTACAGACCTGTCAGTCTGACCTCGGTGCCAGGGAAGGTTATGGAGCAGGTCATCTTGGGTGCCATCATGTGGCACGTACAGAACAACCAGGCAATGAGGCTCAGTCAGCATGGGTTTATGAAAGGCAGGTCCTGCCTGACTAACCTGATCTTCTGTGACAAGGTGACCCACTTAGTGGATGAGTGAAAGGCTGTGCATAAACTCTACCTAGACATTAGTAAACTCTTTGACTGTTTCCCACAGCATTCTCCTGGGGAAACAGGCTGATCATGCCTTGGACAGGCATACTCTTTGCTGGGTAAAGAACTGACTGGACAGCCAGGCCCAAGGAGTTGTGGTGAATGGAGTTAAATCCAGTTGGAGGCTGGTCACAAGTGGTGTTCCCCAGGGCTCGGTACTGGGTCTGGTCTTGTTTAATATCTTTATCCATGATCTGGACGAGAGGATCGAGTGCACCTTCAGTAAGTTTGCAGATGACACCAAGCTGGGCAGGAGTGTTGATCCGCTCGAGGGTAGGAAGGCTCTGCAGAGGGATCTGGACAGGCTGGATCCATGGGCCAAGGCCAACTGTATGCAGTTCAACAAGGCCAAGTGCCGAGTCCTACACTTGGGTCACAACAACCACATGCAGTGCTACAGACTTGGGGAAGAGTGGCTGGAAAGCTGTCCAACAGAAAAGGACCTGGAGGTGTTGATCGACAGCCGGCTGAATATGAGCCAGCAGTGTGCCCAGGTGGCCAAGAAGGCCAACGGCATCCTGGCCTGTATCAGAAATAGTGTGGCCAGCAGGACTAGGGAAGTGATTGTGCCCCTGTACTTGGTGCTGGTGAGGCTGCATCTTGAATACTGTGTTCAGTTTTGGGCCCCTCAATACAAGGATATTGATGTGCTGGTACGTGTCCAGAGAAGGGCAACAAAGCTGGTGAAGGGTCTGGAGCACAAGTCTTATGAGGAGTGGTTGAGAGATCTGGCATTGTTTAGTCTGGAGAAGAGGAGGCTGAGTGGAGACTTTATCGCTCTCTACAACTACCTAAAAGGAGGTTGCAGAGAGGTGGGTGTTGGTCTCTTCTCCCAAGTGACAAGTGATAGGACAAGAGGAAATGGCCTCAAGTTGTGCCAGGGGAGGTTCAGGCTGGATATTAGGAAAAACTTATTCACTGAAACAGTTGTCAGACATTGGAACAGGCTGCCTAGGGAAGTGGTTGAGTCACCATCCCTGGAGGTATTTAAAAGATATATGGATGAGGCACTTAGGGACATGGTTTAGTGGTGGATTTAGCAATGTTAGGTTTATGGTTGGACTTGATGATCTTAAAGATCTTTTCCAACCTAAATGATTCTATGATTCTAAACTGTACTTCACAGAATCACAGAATTGCTTAGGTTGGAAGTGGACCGCTTGAGATATTGTCTAGTTCAACCACTCTGCTCAAGCAGGGTCAGCAAAAGTAGGTAGCCCAGGACTCTGTATAGTCATATTTTGAATAACTCCAAGTACTGAGACTCTAAAACCTTTCTGGGCCAGTGTTAGTATTTGACCACCCTCATAATAAAAAAAAAAAAAAGTGTTTTCTTGTGTTTAGGTGGAATTTCCTGGTGTTTTGATTTGTGCTTATTTCCTCTCGCCTTGTCAGTGAGAAGAGTCTGGCTCCACCTTCTTTGCACCCTCCCTTCAGGTATTAATAAGATCTGCTAAGCCTTCTTTTCTCCAGGCCAAACAGTCCCAGCTCTCTCAGCCTTTCCTCATGAGACATGCTCCTGTGCATTAATCAGCTTTGTGGCCCTTTTCTGGAATTGTTATCTTGCCCTGGGAGCTCAGAACTGGATGCAGCACTCCACAGGTGCTGTGCTTCCTCTGTTGAGTAGAGAGGAAGGATCACCTCCCTCAAACTGCTGCTGCTGCTCTTCCTAATGCAGAACAGCATGCTGCTGATTGCCTTTGCCATGTGAACACTTTGCTGGCTCATAGTCAACTTTTTGTCCACAAGGATTCCCAGGGATTTCTTTGCAACCCTGCAAAGAATGGGTCAGCCCCTAGTGTGTGCTGGTGCCTAGGGTTGTTCCTCCCCAGGTACAAGACATGTTACTTCTCCTTGTTGAACTCCATGAGCTTCCTGTTAGCCCATTTCTCCAGACTTTTATGGTCCCTCTGAATCATAGCACAAACATCTTGTCTATCAGCCACTCCTCCCTGTGTTGTATTGTCTGTCTCCCAAAAATGCTAGTTGGTATGGACCAAAACTATGCCAAGGAATAAGCTAACAGTGAAGCAATATGCATGTTTAGATGCTTATGGCTTGAATTCGCTCTCCAGCCATTCCTGCCTAACAAACAGATATGCGTGTAACCTAAACCAGGAAGGAACTTATTTGTTTTTCCCTGTTAAGAAACAGTCACAGTATACAGTCTATATACTATTCTACTATGCTATAGTAAGAATTTCTTAAAGATGAAGTACATGTGCTGGAGTATGAATATTTTTATTTTACTAGTCAAGAGAACACTGACGGTTTTCTCTCCCATTCTCCCCAGTCCCTGCAACCCACACAATTCTATTTTCTGTTGTTTGTTACTAAAACACTAGAGTACTGTTTAATCTGTGTGTTAAATAGTCAGCCTCCACCATGACTGACCCAAGAAATTCCAGTCAAACCCCAGTGATTTTAGTAAAGCCAACTGGGAAATAGCACTAATTTGTAACAGTAGCCCAGCTAACAAGAGGATGTAGAACAAATGCTTACAAATGCAAACATGACAATGAAAGATTGATCAGAAGCAAATGCAAAAACAAGCTAGAGATGATGGTGAAAGCATTATGCAAATGGTTTTTCTTTTCAGTTTAAAATGATGAGCTTAAATAACTGATGTACACATTTGCTTATTTGACATCCAGATAGATGTTTTTCCAAATTAATAGGATACATTTATGTCAAATTAGCTAAATTGTGCCTAGAATTATTTGCATCAGCAAAAGGGATATCTTATAATGGCCAGACTAAAACATATTCTACAAATTTAATATAAAAATCAGTATCTAGCAGTGCAATATTTTGGCATGATAAAAGTCTGTGATATAGACAAAGCTTCAAGGACCTCACAAAATTGTATTTCCTCTGACTGCTGAGTACTTTTGTATGCATAATGAAGATGAATAGAAAATTTAAATCCCCCCCCATTAAACAGTAGACACAAAATTAAACACTAGAAGGGAAGCCCTCATATGACTGAGATTAATAATAGACCGTAAGCATTCCAATAAGTCAGAAAATGAGCTTGTGTGATATTTTAAGTGCAGTAAGTTGGATATCTCCACTTGTGTAAGTTCAGAAACCAGGAAGGGACTGATTTATTTTTCCCTGTTAAGAAATAGTCACAGCGTATAGTCTAGCTGATTTTCCATTGCACAGATAAATAGGAAAAAATATCTAATATGACAGGTTAAGGGAAGAAGGAAGATTACACTGAAGTGCAAGACTGGAGAGCACATGAGAAATGACTAGTCCAAGCCTTTGAAGTAAATGATATGAAACAATCCGCAAAGGATAGTGCCATTCTGTCATGGAAGTAAGCCTGATTCTGATTCATAAAAGTGTATCAGTTTTATGCTATGATTGCTTAATTAATTTCAAATTATTTATAATAAAGGAAGGAAGATCAGCAACAGGACAAAGTGATAAAAACACAGATCCTCCATTGTCCTATACTTGGCCCACACACTGATAATGTACACATGCCATGAAGCTGTGCCAGTCGGATGTGTTGAGAGAAGTTATTTATGCTACACAGTTGTGGAAATATGATTCATATTCTGAGCAAGATTCTGATACAATAAATCCCTTGCTTTGTGGTTAATATTGAACCAGTGGTTTTAAGTACTCACATACACAAAATTTTGCAGAACAAGTGCATCACGATAAAATCAATGCTTTGTTAAAGTATGTTAAAATCCAAAGATGCTTGTAATAGTTGAAAGGCTGAAATTTCAATAGCAGAACATAACATGAACTCTAACATTTTTTTATGACATTTAAGTAACAGAATATGAGAGGTCTGCTTAGTTTTTAAAGGAAGCTTCATATGACAGTTTTCTGCATAAATTAGTACTGGCAGCATGAAGGGAACAGGTGATGTTACATTAGAAAGTGCTTTGGATAAAGCTGTTGTGCTGGTTTTGGCTGGGATAGAGTTAATTTTCTTCATAGTACCTAGTATGAGGCTGTGATCTGGATTTGTGCTGGAAACAGTATTGATAACTCAGGGATGTTTTAGTTACTGCTGAGCAGTGCTTACACACAGTTAAGGCCTTTTCTGCTTCTCACAGAATCACTAAGGTTGGAAAAGACCTGTAAGATCATCAAGTCCAACCATCAACAAAAACAGCTGACCACAATTGACCAAAGGCATATTCCATACCATATGATGTCATGCTCAGCATATAAACTAGGGGGAAAGCTGGCCTGGGGACTGCTGCTTGGGGACAGGCTGGGCATCAGCCAGAGGATGGTGAGCAATTGTTTTCATTTGCATCACTTGTCTTTCTTGGGGTTTATTTCTCTTTTTTTTGTTATTTTCCTTTTCATTACAATTTTTTATTTATTTAGTTAGTTATTTATTTATTTACTTATTATTAATGTTATTATTTTATTTCATTTCATTTATTAAACTGTTCTTATCTCAACCCATGAGCTTTCTCACTTTTACTCTTCTGATTCTCTCCCCCATCCCACCGGGGGGGAGTGAGTGAGTAGCTGTGTGGTGCTTAGTTACCAGCTGGGGTTAAACCACGACAGTCCTTTTTGGCGCCCAACGTGGGGCTCGAAGGGTTTGAGATAATAACAGATTCAACAGAGCATATTAGAAGGGATTTCCATCTGTTAACAGTTGTGTGTCACGATATTGATTCATCTGTTCTCGATATTAGTTTATCTGATTTACACCATGCTCTTTTTTTTATTAAAGATTGGTGTTGTCTTTTGCAGTTGGCTGTGTTTTGTAGTGATGAGTGATGTTTTGCCTGGGAGATTTGTTATTAAAACGCGGACCTTGAGCTTAATCTGGTACTTGGCCTCTGTACTGAAGCCATTACTGTACTTCAGGTACCATCTCATGGAGACAATTAACAATTATATTTCTTCCTCTGAGAGGGTTTTTGTGTAGGAAATACAGAATGGCACCCTTGCTACCTTCTTCTGTGATGTTGTCTGCCTCGATACAATAACTTCTCAGTATCTTGAACATCCTTGGGTAGTTAAAATACTTCTATTGGTATTTCTTAGAAATATTGCTTCGGTTTTGTCTAAGGTTAACAAGCAATTTAGGAATATGACCCAGGCTCCGCGAGACTATGGTCATGGGTGGCATGGCATGTGGCAGAATATGGGCAGGTATCTAGAGGATTCTCACCTCTAATGGTCTGGAACTTCACTCCGGAACAACTACAGGATCCTGATGAAGTGGTAGAACATGCCATGGCTACTCCAGAGAGGCCCAACTTACTGCACTGTGCTGGGCCCTGGCCCCAGTATCTACCAAACACTGCTCGATGCTCATGCAGCACCCTCAGGGAGAAGAGAGGGAAAACAAACCCACAGACACTGTGGCTAAACCAGGCACTGTATCAGTCGCCCCTATAACTAAAAAGAAACAGTGGAAGTGGAAGTCAGCTTGTTCAGTAAGGGATGAAGAAGCTTCTCCTAAGAGGGAGCAGGAGAAAGAACCAGAAGAGGCAGCCTGTTCTGCGGCAGAGCAGTCACAAGAACAGGAGGAGGAAGAGACTGAGATAATCAATGAGACAAAAACCACCCAATCCCTATCCCTAAGTGAGCTGCGAGATATGCGAAAATATTTCAGCCGTCAACCAGGTGAGCTAATTCTCAGCTGGTTACTCGGTGCTGGGATATTGGGGCCAGTAGTCAGGAATTAGAGGGTAAGGAAGCCCAGCAGCTGGGACCCCTTGCTAAGGATAAGGCCATTGACAAAGGGATTGGAAAAAAGGCAGGAGTCCTCAGTCTTTGGCAGCGACTCCTGTCAAGTGTGAAGGACAGGTATCCCTTCAAGGAAGAACTCGCAAATTCTCGAAGAAAATGGACGAACATTGAGGGGGCATCCAGTATCTGAGGGAATTAGCCCACAGAGGAGGTGATCGATAACAATCTGGATGATGACCAGGCATCCAAAGACTTTGATGAAATCTGGTGCATGTAGTCCACATGGCGAAAGTTTGTATGAAATTCACCAACGTCATACACCCACACCCTGGCAATAATGAGCTGGACACACACTGAGGCACCAACTATAGATGAACTGGCCAGACAACTCCAAGAATGCGAAGATAATCTTGCTCCCTCCATGTGTGCTTGTGTCTCGGCTGTGGACAGACACAGACTAACCCAAAACATGTTTGAGCAAGCTGAGAAGGGTAGGTTTTCCTCATGCACTCCAACCAAAGCCTCAGCTATTAAGAGTCAGCCTTTTTCTGTTCAAGGGAAAGGGTACCAGTGGCGCACACCACATGCAACCCTGTGGTTCTTCCTGCGTGACCAGCGGGAGGACATGAAGAAGTGGGATGGTGAACCTACCTGGAGACTAGAAGCTCGGGTGCTGGAACTGCAGGGAAAAACAACAGCCAAAAAGCATCCATCCAGGAAAATTACTGCTCCAGTGTCTGTTGGGCAGAGTAGAAGGACTGACTGTACTTTTGATCCCAATGAAGGGACTTCTGTTTTGCACTTATAAAAACCAAGTAATGAAGACTCAGACCAGGAGCAGAGGGGCCCTGCCTTTGGTCAGGCAGAGGAAAGGGGCAACTGGGTTTATTGGATGGTGTGGATTGGATGGCCCGGCACATCAGCCCCACGGGAGTATAAAGCTCGAGTGGACACCGGTGCACGGTGTACACTAATTCCATCAGATTACAAGGCGGCAGAATCCATCTGTATTTCTGGAGTGACAGGGGGATCCCAAGAACTGTCTGTGTTGGAAGCTGAAGTAAGCCTAACGGGGAACGAGTGGCAAAAACACCCTACTGTGACTGGTCCAGACGCTCCATGCATCCTTGGCATAGACCATCTCAGGAGAGACTACTTCAGGGACCCAAAAGGGTACCGGTGGGCTTTTGGTATAGCTGCTTTGAGTATGGAGAAGATTAGACAGCTGTCTAGCTTGCCTGGTCTCTCAGAGGATCCTTCTGTCGTGGGGTTGCTGCAAGTTAAAGAACAGCAGGTGCCAACTGCTACCATGACAGTGCACGGGCAACAATATCGCACCAATCGAGACTCCCTGGTTCCCATCCATAAGCAGATCGCTCAACTGGGAAGTCAAGGAGTGATCAGTAAGACTCATTCACCCTTTAATAGTCCCATATGGCCCATGCAAAAATGTAAAGGAGACTGGATGCTAAGGGTGGACTATTGCAGCCTGAATGAAGTCACACCGCTGCTGACTGCTGCCGTACCCGACATGCCAGAACTTCAATATGAACTGGAGTCAAAGGCTGCCAAACGGTGTGCAACAATATATATCGCCAATGCGTTTTTCTCGATCCCTCTGGCAGCAGAGTGCAGGCCACAGTTTGCTTCCACATGGAGCGGTATCCAGTATACCTGGAATGGACTGCCCCAAGGGTGGAAACATAGTCCTACCATTTGTCATGGATTGATACAGGCTGCACTGGAACAAGGTGAAGCTCCCGAACATCTGCAGTATATTGATGACATCATTGTGTGGGGCAACACAGCGGAGGAAGTGTTTGAGAAGGGGAGAAGAATCATCCAGATTCTCCTGAAAGCTGGTTTTGCTATAAAGCAAAGTAACATCAAAGGGCCTGCACAGGAAATTCAGTTTTTAGGAATAAAATGGCAAGATGGCTGTTGTCATATCCCAATGGATGTGGTCATTAAAATAACAGCTCTGTCTCCACCAACTAACAAAAAGGAAACACAAGCTTTCCTAGGTGTCGTGGGTTTCTGGAGAATGCATATTCCAGGTTATAGTCTGATCATAAGCCCTCTCTATCGAGTGACCTGGAAGAAGAATGACTTTGAATGGGGCCCTGCACAGCAGTAAGCCTTTGAACAAGTTAAGCGGGAGATAGTTCGTGCAGTAGCGCTTGGGCCAGTCCGGACAGGACAAGATGTGAAAAAGGTGCTTTACACCTCAGCCAGGGATAACAGCCCCTTCAAAGGGAGGGTCCCCTCTACGCATCATGCAAATGATGCTACATGGAGTAACTCGGTCGCACTGGTAATGCAACGATCTCACATGGGAAACCCTGACCACCTGGGAATCCTGGAAGTGGTCAGGGACTGGCCAGAGGGCCGAAACCTCGGAGTGTCACCAGAGGAGATGACTTGTGCTAAAGAGGCCCCTCTGTAAAACAAATTACCAGAAAATGAGAAGCAATATGCCCTGTTTACAGATGGAACCTGTTGTATTGTGGGACAACATCAAAGGTAGAAAATTGCTGTGTGGAGTCCTACATGACAAGTCACAGAAACTGCTGAAGGACAAAGTGACTTGAGTCAGTTTGCAGAGGTGAAAGCCATCCAGCTGGCATTAGATACTGCTGAACGAGGAAAATGGCCAGTACTTTATCTCTATGCTGACACATGCATGGTGGCAAATGCTCTGTGGGGGTGGCTACAGCAATGGAAGCAGAGCAACTGGCAGCGCAGAGGTAAGCCCATCTGGGCTGCTGAATTATGGCAAGATATTGCTGCTCAGGTAGAGAACCTGGTTGTAAAAGTACATCACATAGATGCTCACATACCCAAGAGTCGTGCCAATGAAGAACATCAAACCAATGAGCACGTGGACCAGGCTGCTAGAATTGAAGTGGCTCAGGTGGATCTGGATTGGGAACATAAGGGTGAGCTATTTATGTGTCACGGCTCAAAGGGCCCATGACAAATCAGGACATTTAGGAAGGGATGCAACATACAAATGGGCTCGTGACCAAAGGGTGGACTTGACTGTTGATGCCATTGCACAGGTTATCCAGGAATGTCAAACATGTGCCATAATCAAACAAGCTAAGCGGCTAAAGCCTTTTTGGTATAGAGGACGATGGCTGAAGTATCAATAGGGGGAAGCCTTGCAGACTGATTATATCACACTACCACGAACCCGCCATGGCAAGCAGCATATGCTTACAATGGTGGAAGCAACTGCTGGATGGTTGGAATCATACCCCATGACCCATGCCACTGCCCAGAACACCATCTTGGGCCTTGAAAAGCAAGTTTTATGGTGACATGGCAACCTTGAAAGAACTAAATCAGACAGTGGGACTCGTTTGTGAAATAATCTCGTTAACACCTGGGCCAAGGAACATGGCACTGACTGGGCATATCATATCCCCTACCATGCACCAGCCTCCGGGAAAATTGAACAATACAATGCACTGTTAAAAACTACACTGAAAGCAATGGGTGCTGGGACATTCAAGTATTGGGATACACATTTAGTATAAGCCACTTGGCTAGTTAACACTAGAGGCTCTACCAGTTGACCTGGCTCTGCCCAGTCAAAACCCCTGTGCATTGTGGAAGGAGATAAGGTCCTCATAGTACATGTAAGGAACTTGTTGGGAAAAATAGTCTGGGTTACTCCTTCCTCAGGAAAGGGTAAACCTATTTGCGGGATTATTTTTGCTCAAGGACCTGGGTGCTCTTGGTGGATAATGCAGAAGGATGGGGGAGTCCAATGTGTACCTCAAGGTGATTTAATTCTGGATGAAAATAATCCATTATTTGAGTTGCATGTTATGGGAATTGCTATAGGAGGGACCCATTGTTGCTAGCCAGGCTAGGAGCAAAAGGAAGAAAGAGTTCATTGCAATGTTAAAACCTATAACCTGGCCCAAAGGGACCAGGGGTGGAGATTGTAATGGAAATACCTTTAAATTGTTGTAACCCATAATTTGAGTTCCATGTTATAGGAATTACTATAGCAGGAATCACCTGAACCAGTGGAGGACAAGCCTTACAAGAAGCAGTGCAAGTGCAGCAGTGACCCAACCTGAGCTGGCTCTGGTGCTCTGTAACGCCATGCAATACAACACCTCTTCTGTCCTGAGTGACCACCATAACAGATGGAGCCCAAAGTCATGGACTAAATGAACTCAATGGACATTTGTGAATACTTAGGGACATTTTACAGACATTTCACAGGGGTGATCCATAGACTAAGGGAATGATATCTGTGTACTGTATCAAAGGACGGGAAGGGGGGTGGTAGGTAAGGAGAATGTATCGGATAGCGTGCTACCTGAGTGTGACATAAATGGTAGGAACAAAGAGTGGAGAATGTGCTGGGTTTGGCTGGGATGGACTTAATTTTCTTCGTAGCAGCTAGTATGGGGCCATATTTTGGATTTGTTCTGGAAACAGTGTTGATAACTGAGGGATGTTTTAGTTACTGCTGAGCAGTGCTTACACAGAGTCAAGGCCTTTTCTACTTCTCACACCACCCCACCAGCGAGTAGGCTGGGGGTGCACAAGAAGTTGGGAGGGGACACAGCTGGGACAGCTGACCCCAACTGAGCAAAGGGATGTTCCGTACCACATGACGTTACGCTCAGTAAATAAACTAGGGGCAAAGCTGGCCGGGGGACTGCTGCTTGGGAACAGGCTGGGCATCAGTTGGAAGGTGGTGAGCAATTGTTTTCATTTGCATCACTTGTCTTTCTTGTGGTTTTATTTCTCTCTTTTTTTTGTTATTTTCCTTTTCATTACAATTTATTATTATTATTAGTGTTATTATTTTATTTTATTTCATTTATTAAACTTTTCTTATCTCAACCCATGAGCTTTCTCACTTTTACTTTTCTCATTCTCTCCCCCATCCCACTTTGGTGGGAGGCAATGAGTGAGCGGCTGTGTGGTGCTTAGTTGCCAGCTGAGGTTTAACCACGACAGCTGTCAAGCACAAGCTATAGACTATCAAACACAGCATTGAATATGTGACTATCCCAAAAGGTAAACTCAAAGGTAGTTAAATTCTTCACTGTAATAAATAAATCTTCTCAGAATGTATAGGATTTTATAAATACACAGAAATGTACAAAATCTAGCTCAGGAACATTAACTGCACAAGCAGGAAGAAACATATCAAAAAGAAATGAACACTTACAATGAAAGGGAGATGAAAAGCATGGTGAGAAAAGCAAAAGAAAAATATTTGAAAGAGTCTTCAAAATGGGTTTTTACTTCTTTTTAAGAAGGGTACTTCTTTTTAAGAATTGCTGACAGAATCAATATAAAACACCTTGCATTGTTTTGGTTGACTTGAAGTGCCATGCTATAGAAAGGAATGCTCTTTACTTATGATAATGCAGCAGCCATTCTGAATGTTGCTTAGTGACAAACACTCAGCGTGCTCTGCATCTGACATGGTGTTCTTCCACCTCACTCAGGCTCACATAAATATTTCTGAACTGTATATCCATTTTTTTCCCTTTTCTCCACTTTTGATTTGTTCACAGCTGTCTTGTAAAATTCTGGAAAGGGTTATTGAAATTTTTTTTAATAGTTTCCTAAATAATAATTCATGATGTTTCACAGACTTGTATAAAATTTTTCAGTTTGTAGTATTGTTATGTATTTGAGGTCCTCTGGAGCTGATATACATGCTGTGATTTTGTTCCAGCAAATACATTTAGAATACTTCAGCACATGAAGAATTCCACTCTGGCCACAGGGTCTGCATTTGGAGTTATGATTGCCTCTAACAAATATATTGAATGTTGAGAGAAGGAGTATTAAATGAACAAAACCAAACAAACAGCACGTGTGGGTTTGTATTTGCTCTTTAATTAGCAGCTTTAAATAATCGTAGCAATAGTGTTGTTGCAGTGGTGATTTAAAGATTGTTGCATAAAGGTAGAATGGAGACTATATATCTTTCATTAAAGAAGAAAATTGTATGGAGAAAGACAGGTGAGCTTTCAGGTGACTGATAACCTTTCCAGGTCATCATTGTTATTTTTCCTGAAAACACTGGTGCTGTTGTAGCCATTCTGATAGTGGCAAGTCTTTTGAATCTTAGCAATTATTCACAGAGATATTTTCCTTTCATTTGTTCATGTTCAGTAAACACATAGTAGATTTCAGTTACTTTACTTGTCTGAACAACAAGCGGGGAAATGTTTAGTCAGACCTTTTATGACTTCTTCTAACGAAAATTCTAATGAAAAAATTCTAACGGAAGACTCTCCAGAAGTCTTGTATTTCTGCCACACAGTAGGAAAAGGAACTAGAGTAGTCCAATTATTTTAATAAGTTGCTGGAGGACAAACAGCAACAGAATTGTTTTTCCTTTGTAAGTCTGAATTTACAGTGTACCTGACATGCCATACACAGCAAGAATAAATAGGTGTATTTTCCAGTGCTAATTCTCCCTAAGCAGAAACTTTTTATGTGCAGAAGCTGGGGCTGTTACCACACTATGTCTTTCTTTCTATTATGAAAGCATATGATCTCATATTCTCTCTCCCTACTTAAAAATGTGCATTAGTACTTGAATGCTTTCATGATCAGGGGTAGATTGTCTTTCTTAGGGTGACATCTGCATGTACGGTTAAGGGTGAGGTGATACAAAAGGGCTAGCATCTGGAAATTTCTTCAAACACATGTATTGGACGTTAATACCATGCTACTTTTCAATAGGGTAGTATTTTTTAATTGGCTGTACTAATTTTTCAATTGTAGCACACATTTTGTTCTATAATTTAGAAGTCACCAGAAACTATTGAAAGCAGCAGGCCTTACAGTTTTTATATGTTCAGTAATTACAGTTATTTAAACCCCACTGTGCCTCTGTGGCCTTGCGATATGAAGTTTTTGAAGAGAGAGCAAGAAGACAAAACCTCATCTTTTTATACTTACTGAGTTAACTTTTCTGCTTTCCCTGCTGTGTCTGGCTGAACTTGATTCAAAGATGCAGAGGTGAACAGCCAAGTGAAAATGGAGAACATCAGTCTAGGTCAGAATATTACCCTATGCAATTCAGTTTCAAAGGACATCTATAAGCAGTCATTAAAAGTCTAATATCTGAGTCTTAGACAAAATTTAAAGAGAGGAGCAAATGACCAAACATTAATCAGGTCTCTTGATAAAGGTTAAAGGAATGGAAAGTGATAATAACTCATCCTTGCTGTAGTTTTCACATAATCATCTTGGCCTACCTAGGTTACTGAGCTGTATGTCATCCTAAAGTGCATGGGTAGGGACTGAACCTTTTTTCTCCCCGCTAATAGCTTTTCAAGTTTTAGTAGTGTTAGCTGTACCTTTGTTTTCACAGTTTGTGCCTCGCTGTCTTAAAGCTTCCAATACGAATTGACAAAATTTTCTGGTTGTTATATTCTCTGAGGTCCTTAAAATAAACCTTATTTTTTGTAATAGACTGGATTTATTGTTGCATCAATTTACACTAGTCAAGCCTCTTATTATAATCATTCTTTAATAGCTCGTAGAGAAAGATCTTTGAGAAAATGTAGACAAACTAGAGCACACATACAATTATGTATGTTTACTTGTCTTAAGGGGGCAGCAGCAGCACACTGTGCAACTCAAGAGATACATTTGTCTGCTCTGCCTGTGGACAAGATTAAGTGCAACTCCTTATTTGATAGTGGAGCTTAATGGGATCTCAGTGACGTTTGTTGTACCAGGTCTTTACAAAAACAAAGTCCAGTGTTTCAGCCTGATAGTGTTCATTTTTTGACATTTGTTAGAGACATAAACAATTTAATATCACATTTAAGTACTTGGTATGTGTCACTGTAGTTTAGCTGGACAGGTATAAGGCTGTTGCTGCGAGCAGCAGCAACATAGGCGTGTTTTCACAAGCATAACTCATCTGGAATTGCTTTTTGTAGTCATTACTAAGGCCTAGGGGACATCATATGGAAATAATAGAATGCAAGTTTACTCTGGCATCACTCTTTAAAAGCCACAAGGTTTCTGTACTTTGACATATTGAATATTAAATGACTTACACACAACACAGTTGATCTAATATGTTCTGAATCACTCTTACGTTCTTCTCAAGTGTGATACTTACTAGCCCTTCGCCTGCTTTCCAAAGCCAGTATCTGAACAAGTTAATAGCTGTCCTTCAGGTTTTCTTTATTACTGTATCTTCTTGACTCCATATCCAATCTACAGTATCAACTCACAAATATCTGTTTCCACCCAGGTAAAAGGCTATGAATCAATGGAATGCAGAACAAATACCTGGAATGAGTCTATGCAAGAAGAATCAGTGATTTACCAAGTGTCTTCCCAGAGCAAATGTATTTTTCTTCTGTAAGTGGTTTTATTTGCAAAATCTTCAGATGCATTTAAATGCACATACCTGTTACTTAGTAGAGTTTTGCAAGATTGAAACTGCAAAGGAGTATGTCTAGAGAATGTAACACCCAAATCAGTTTGTCTCTTAATGTGATGCTGAGAAAAGAAATAGCTGATAGTACAGCTAGTTTACGTTTTTCAGAAAATTTAGGTCTATTCATCAAGTATGCATTGTATGCAAATAGTGAAGCTGAAGTTAACAACTATGTTGTCTAAAATTTACTCAGTAATCACTCAATGATAATGTGACACGATGATCAATGGCAGTTACATTAGAATGGCCACATAGTAAAAAAACTGTTGAAAGAAAAGCATTTTTTGTTGTAAAGAGGCAGTCAGCAAATTACTGTGAATATCAGATAAATGTAACACCATTCACTATGGCTATCACTGACCCAGAAGGGGGCAATTTTGCTGTCTGTAAAGTTGCTCTTTTTTATGTATGTAGTTATTGCATGCAATTGCATATTGCATGCTGTTGTCATCTTCATGTATGAAAGCAAACTTTACCCAGTTATTATGCCCTGAACAATTTTGATTTTTACAACAATCAGAACTGTAAGGTAAAGGAGAACAAACTGTATATGACATAAGTACATAATTTCTTCTCTGTGAAGTGATACACCCATTTTGTCTTTGGAAATGGTAGCTGTACCTGCAGACTCACAGACCTGAAGAAAAAAAAAAAAGAGAAAAAGCTACACTGTTTTCCCCCAGAGAATAAAAACATTAATCCCTTGCAATAAAAAACTGGTGTAAGATGAAGAAAGCAATAGTAGGAGAAAAGACTTTCCCACATTAGACATCCTGGATCCCATCTTTGTTGTGTGAACCTACTGTACTTCTACAACACAATAGACAGTTTTCTTTAACTTTAGAGAAGTGGTGAGAAAGAGTGTGTTCCTGAGAGGTATAGTGTGCCACCTATATGGTAAAGAGCATTGTTAATACTCACTGTCTGAAACAAGTTTTCAGAGTGTTCTTATGTCACAAAACTGAACACTAAGCTGTAGGAAAATACAGTCAAATCTAGCTGTCTGCCCACATATTGGCAGTAGTTACATAGTGTCCATTGTTATAAGAAACTCTGTAAGGTGAATAGAAAGTGAGCAAGGTACAAAGGTCACAAAAAAGTAAACCAAGAAATCCTACTGAAAATATTTCACCATTTTAATAGGAGGAAAGTTTCAAATTTGTTTCTCTTTTCACATACATATATTTTTCTGCATATTCTCTCTATATACATATAAGGAAGGTGAGAACAAATGAGAATGTTTAAAGTTTGACCAGAATCCTGCATTGCTAGACAAGATCACAGTATGCTGTACTTTCTGGGCTAGGTAAGACAATAAATGATAGCATAAGGATGCTCTGTTTCTTTTCTGTCTTTGTCTCTTTGCTCCCCCATTTTGCATTGTGCTTGAGAGTACCTGTGCACCCTTCTACACACCTTAATATACTTCATATCATCACCTCACATAGCTGTTCCCCTTCTTGCTCTAATAATATATTGGGTAGAAAACACTAAATGGCTTCTGACTATGACTATCATTTCAATGATTCTGTAATTCCAAGACCTCTTGATTTTTAGAGATTAACTTTCCTATTAGAATCGGAGCTAGAGTTAAGACTGTGTGGGTTCCTTCTTTTGTTATTTTCTCATCACAAAGAATTCAGGTTCCTTTACAGTTAAATGTAATTCTGATATACCAGTGTTTGTGGTGTGACTATTTATCAGCCCTTTTCTTCTTTGCCAACAATTTCACATGGTCAGCTTAAGTTACTCCTTGCTTGATAAAGTACCTTACCTACTCTGTAGTGAGTCAGATAGTGAGCAGAATACCATAGCTAACACTCAGCAGTGGGGCTGCACTGCTGCCCTGCTGTGGGATGTGTGGCACCACAGGAAAGCAGCAATGTGCACTGAAGGATGGCTACTGGGCTTCCTCCACTCCTGGAGGCTCAGTGCAGCATGTGAAGCCAATGTGCTTCCTATGCTGGGGGTTGCTACCTGTGTGATGAAGGCTCTGGAGGCTAACATATAGATGCAGCTACAGGTGGGATTTTTTGAAATGTTATTGGTGCCACAGAGTTTCGAGCTCTCTTCACACTGTTAGTATTCATTGGTGAGTATCTATTGTATGCACATACAGTAATTCCTATGCACATAGCATATGTAGATAAATTCAGATGACACAAAAGCAATGACAGAAGTGTTCCACCATTAGTCATAGTTTATGAGACTTTGTAAGGTTATTTGTTATTTATCAGACTAGTGTATAAATGTTATGTACTTTATATCATATGTACATTCCAGTGTACAGATAAAAACAGTATGTGCATAAATAAAGACATGCATACACTTCTGTCAGACCACCAGTCCTTGGTTTGGCATATTACTCTGCTACAAATAGAAGTGCTCTTTATTCATGACAGAGCATTGATATCTGTCATTTTCCTTCAATGAAATCAAACTAGCTTATATTGGGAGAAGGGTTCAAAAGACAATTATCTGCATTGCTTATGGATTTTATGCACCCCTTGTCCATTTGTCAGTTTTGAATGTTGATGAAATTCTTTCTGGATTTCAGAAATCCTTTGCTCAGCATGCAGTCTTCACAGCATTGGGGTGATAACATTTTGGTTAATATTATGCATTAAAGTATCCTGTCATTGGAGCATGTAATAAAAAGTGATTTTGTCAGCCTTTCTTCTGATATTTTCTGCTTGTGTTAATTGTCATATTGTTCTTTTTAAGATACATTATTAAAAAAGGGTTGGAAAACTTACATATTAGTTCCCTCTATGTTGGGAAAGAAGAATCATGACATGATGGTCTAGTAGATACAGGGTACCAAGACAAAAATAATCTGGGACCTGTTAAGTGGTTAAGTCAATTTAAGATGCAATAAATGACTGTATGCTGGGAGGAGGGGAAAAGGCAGGGGAAAAGCTGAAGGTGAAGCAGAGGTACTTGTTAGTTTTACCAGGTAACATACAGATTATGAGATTATGCACTTACAATGAACACAGAAGAAAATTTTTGGTGTTAAATCCATACAAGCACAGAGGTCCTGAACAATGTTTTGTGGAAAACTTAAAGTGCCCTCATAGGCTTGATGCCTGAAGATGCTGAACACAGGATAGTCTCTGCTATAGCTATCTAACCTAGTTAATTTATAGCCATTATATCCTACAATAAACTTAATTCTGTGTTCTCTGATTTGGGGTAAGAAATCCAAAAACAAATACATGAAAAGGTGCTTATTTTAGAGTAAACATGTTTTCATTTATCATGAAAAGCATTCGCTCTGTTTAGTAATGAGTTAACAAAGCTGTGAAGGTATGTTCCCCTTAATGGCAAATCTGGTGGTTTCAGTCTGATCATCTCCTGCTTCAGATACAGACAGTGATCAGAACATACTGCTTCAAGCTTTTTTTCTCCTCCCAGCTCAGATGATCTCAGTGCACTGTTTGATATACCACTATCCACTCTACAAACAGTGGCTGACTGAGGAAAACAGGGTGTCTTAGGGCTGGCCTTAGGCACTAGAAAGTGGGCAGCTACTTGAGTCAGAAGGCTGCTTGGGGCAGCAAAAGGCCTGTTGTGCCAATACCCATGGAAACACTGAGCAACAGTTGATGTTAAAATACTTACCCTGAATACCTCATCCCCTATTGCTAGTGAGAAAGGAGTCAGAATGTATTGGGGACTGAGACGGGAGGGATGAAAAAGACACTTGTTTTAACTAACCACTGTCTTCTGTAAACCTCTTTGTCTCAAAAAATGGCATGCTGTATTCCTAAGGATTTTGTCCCCATCCTCAGGTGAGGATTTGATTGTGCCTACCCTGATGAGAAGCTCTGAGACAACTTTCAAGCTTAGAAACCTACATGTCAGATTTTAAAGCCCTTTAAAAGTGGTCTCAGGAGTTGCATCTGCAGCAGTGAGAGAAGGTTGGTTTCTTTTAGTTTTGGGGTGTTTTTGGCGGTTGGGTTTTTTTCCCTCAAATGCAGATAAATTTCATTTTGCTTTTATTTTTTAATGTGGATAATAATACTGTTCCGAAAAAAGTTCCCTAAAAATGAAAGCTGCCCCTGTGTCTCCAAATATAGTAAATGTAAGAGTAGCAATGTTTAAGCTGCAAGAGACTACAAAATTGTTCTGAATCATTTCTAGAAACTAGGCCCAGACACTAAAGGCACACATGAAATGTCAGGGTGACAGAATGGGACTGTGCAAGAACGCAATCCCTCACATAAAAAACCCCTGCACACAGCTAATGGAAACAATAAAGCATATGAAATTGTCCAGGAGAATGCCAAGACACCTGAGATCTGCACAGTGGAAGGATGACTTATCAGCAAAATAAGTTTAGCCCTCTTTTACTTTAGTAGTTTTGACAGTCTGTGTTATAGGCTAAGTCAGAGAGTCTATGGGGGAAACCATCAACTTCAAGTAGGTCACAAAGTTAAACTGCCCACCATGCTGATTCAGCACAGTGGCATTTATCAAAGCACACAGCATTCTCCTACAGCAAACAAAGCCTTCCTTGGCATCAGGAGAAATCTGGCATTTTTTTGTTTCCTGCAGGCTCCTGGGTTTTGATGCCAGGAAGGGCATCTGCAGAAGCTGGCTAATGAAGTTGGCAAACTAAGGGAAGTGCCAAGGAGTGTGATTTATGTCCTTCTAACCCGTTTGTAGGAGATCTGTGGCCAAATGTTAATAGTAAAAAGGTCAGGGTAATGAAATGCTTAATAATGAAGCTTTTTTTAAGAGATTGTGTTAAAAAACCCCCAAAACAAAAAAAAAGAAAAAAAAAAAAAGAAAAATTGCAAACCCAAACTGAGACATGTAAGAATCAAGAATGCAAAACCACAATGAATTACACCTTTTTTCCCACCAAAGGCAGCATTCAGATAATTCTTTTGAAAATCCAGACTTCATAGGCTGCAGTTTAGGGTGGTTTTTCCCTCATAGAATGTAATGGTAATAATATGAGAAATTTTCTACTTTCTTTTCTGTAATTAATTTTACTTTTAAATAGTAGCGAATACAATCACATAATAGAAAGTGTGGTTTAATTTGGGATAGTTTGACTTCCTATTTGTAAGCAGCGTTGCAGAAAAACTCAATTTATGAGCTGTGGCTGTTTCATAATTTATCACTCTGGAAGCTTTAGCTTTATGTATTAGGAATAAATCTATGACAAAAGGTTGAAGGTAGGAGCTTTTATTGTATTAACAGGATGCAAGTAATATACACAAGCTTTCAGGATTTAATTATACTACCCCTCCTCTGATTTTCACCAGATGTTGGATTTGAGACACTGTAAGTAAAATGAGGGGGACATTCTATAGACACCAGAAGAAAATTTGTAAGATCTTAAGCTCATGCAAAGAAGTCTGAAAATCACCACACTCAATGGGGCTAATAAAACAATATTTTCTTTAGGGCATTTCCTGCCATATGGATAGCAAGCCCAGGGGTCTTAAGCCATACAAACATCACCGTATTAAGACTCTGTTTTTCACCCAAGTAAAATCCATATCCCTGTGGAGTGGTTCCTGTTTCTGAACAGTTCATGAAGGTACTGTCATGCCCTCCTCTCCTTCCACCTAAACCCTGTGCAAGCAAACATTCTCTTTGATCTTTGAGGAATGTGGATTTATCCAGTGGCTCTCCACAGAAAGAAAATGTTGAAATGTATCTTAGAGGGTCAAAAATGTTGGCAATTGTTATTTCACTAATGATTTTTGGTATTAGGAAGATACTTCTTGAAAATAAGTAGTTACTGCTCTGTTCATCTTTTTCCATGACAGAAGAAGCAAAATGCAAAGCTCCAGAAACAGAGTGACAAAAATAATTTGAACCAGACAGACAAGCCAGCATTTTTTGGTTTTTGAGCAGATGGAAGGAGAACTATGCATGCTGGGAGTGAAGTGGAGTTCTGTTTTCCTCCCAACCATCTCAGAAAGTGTGAAAAGTCATTATGCAACTCTGACAGTAAATTCATGTTGTACTAACAACACAGAGAGTGTTTGCCAGGGCATGTATGGATTATCTTTCAATTCACAAATTAGGAAAAATTTACTGTAATTTTTGCCTATAAGCTCCAAAACAATCATCAGACAGGGACAGAAGGCACAGCTCAGCATCTGGCCCATCAGGTAACTCAGTGGCTGGTTTAGGAATACCGATTTCATGATCCAGTATTTCGATTTCATTCGTCCCAATATTTTTTCCTGCTGACAGTAATTTTGGTAATATGCTGCATATAATGGGTGCAATTCAAGATAAAGTTACTATTTATAATTTAAAAGGACATAGTCTTCATAATGCCATGCATGGGATAATAGAAAAGGAAAGAAATTACTTACGTGAGAAGCAGAAGGACTTCAGTTAGGTAAACTCACATTAGGTGCTCAAATGTCATAAGCAAAATAAAACATCAAGATGGAACCAAAAGTCTTGGTAAAAGTTTTGTGTTTTGGAAAGCTGTGTTGTACAACACAAAAAATTGAATCCCTAGTGGGGAATTCTTGAGAGAGATTGTATATCTATTACAAAGTAAAACAAGTGTCTATCAATTTAGGATTTTTACCATAGTAAGAAAAAATGCATACTTAAATAGTTCATTATCAAAAGTATTATGCTGGACGAAGAAGGTTGGGAGAGTACATACGCTAAAAATAAGGTCTTTCATAATGAAGCTATGGCTGCCAGACCCATTGTCTCAAGAGGAACATTGGATCTGCTGTCCATGTGTTTCACAGGTGGTTTACACATGTGCAAGAGACTTCATCTATTTGGGATGCCATAAACTACTGTGCACGTGCAGAAATAATTCTGCAGAATCTGTGTAGGTGTGTGGTACTTCCAAGAAACTTTGAACCTATGGAGCTTATGAAGCAGACCATCTGTTTATCAGATACAGATCCAATATGTAAGTCCTCCAATAGACCCACAGCTTCCCAAACTCACTTCATTTGCACTACTTACTGCAAGTGCAAGTATTTCCATTTGGAAAAACAAAGCAGAAGAAAACAATCCTTTACAAGAAGCGTGTGCAGATATCTTATATGAGGAGTATGAGAAATAAGAAAGCTCTTTTCCTCATTCATCATGTTGGATGAAATTGGCCCTTTAATATGATCTATCTTTCTTTTTCTCTCTTACACTCTCATACACTCTCATAGTCGAGTACGTATCTTGACTTCAAATGGCGAAAGGTAATTCCGCTTGCATGCTTAAAATAGTTTACACTACTCTCTGCATTGTTTCTGCAGCTTTCTGAGGCTTAAAAAGATACTACTGCAACAATATGTACGCAGTTGTCACTGCTAAAGGGTGCATATTCAGCCATGACTAACATACTGTTAAGGAAATGCTAGGAGTTACTTATCTAAGACATTCTAATTTAGACAGATATGTTTGCTGCTTATTGAAATGTTATTGAGTACGTATTTCTGACCAGCAATCTATCTTCCAAAACCAGTAATTGGCCTCACCTTAAAATGTTTTAATTCACCCCCTTAATTCACCCCTCAAAACTTGCAGGTATTCCATGTGGTAGGAGTCATAAGAAACATAAAGAGTTCCACTTAGACATGTGAGCATTTCTCTGGAGACTGTTTTCCCTTTGTCTAGAGTTTTCTTTGTGATATCTGGCATTTCATTTAAGCTCAACCTTTTCACAGGTGGCCACAACTTGTACGTTTTTCGTTTTGTGGGCTCCTCATTTAAATTCAAGCTCTGCAATTTGCAAGAGTGTCTGAGTGCTTGCAGCAACTGATGTCTGTAGAACAATGCTCTGATGATGAAGATACTATATAATATCAAGTAGCTAAACTCAACCCTTTATGCTAGGTCCAAATATGCCACTAACAGCTGTGTAAATGCACCAGTATGATCATACATACATCTACTCACCTTGAAAGCTGCTCCTGTATATCCCAGAATGTCTTACAGCAATATTTCATGGAAGACAAGCAAATTAGTGGAGACTTTTTTACAGAAAGACTTAACACGGCAAAGCACTATGGGATATGTATATATCCCAGCTGCAGGCTGCCTAGATTGGGCAGTGTGGCAGTGTCATATTTGAGCATGTGATTGCTCCTAGGCTAAACAATGTAGACGTAGTCTGCATGTGAAACAGGAAGTATGCTAGGAGTTGTGAAGATAAATTAATTAATATTTCCTGTATTTTTTCTAATTAATAATACCTGCACTCACATACTTTAGCAATTAATTTTGTAGAAAAACTTGTTAGGAAATTGATAATTCAATATATAACACAGAAGTGCAGTAAACATTCCCAGGGCCATATTGAATGAAGATGATAAAACGAATCATTGCAATAAGGGTTCATTAAGTGAGCACTGAACACTGAATGAGGCAAGGAAAAATAGTATGTAATTATGAAATTAAAGATTGTATTGTCGTGTATTTACACAAGGGTGCTATTACTGCTTCTGTAACAACTGCCAGCTATTGTCCACCATGACCACATCTAAAAGGGTTATTTTCAATTTCTTTGAAGAGCAAAACTGTACTCTGCAATGTACCTGGAATATTACTTTTCACAGAATAAAAAGATAATGATGATGTAAAATTCCTCCTATGCTCTTCCCATTTTATAACAACATGTTATTTGTAAATTTAAAGAGCAAGTGCCCACCAGTGGCTGCGGGAGAAGTCCTGAAGGTGACCACAAGATTTGAGTGTCAGGTATCGCTGAAAACTTAGGCAAGCTAAAAAAGGCTTTTGCTTTCCCTCTGTCTGTACAATTTTGCCCTATAGTTGTGCTAAGCAAAAGTTTGGTAACCTTAGAAATCTGACCCAGCTCTAAAAACTCTGCACAGATTTTTACTACATCCAAGCTTTATGTCAGGAACTACCATACCACCTGTGCAGCTTGTTTGGCCTTTGAAAGCTCCTCTCCGCTAACACTTGTGACAACCAGGTCAAATTCAAATTAGAATTTCTTGTGCAGACTATATGAATTCTATTTAATTCCCTGAATCAAAAATTCAAGGTCCACCAGTCAATTAAATCAAAGGCGGATTGAGAAAGATTGTTCCCTCTTCACTATGAAGAATATCTGTCCATTTAAGAGTGGCAGTAAGAAGTACAAAAAGTCTTTGACCTCCATCCTCTGCCATGCTGATTATGCAAATTTTTTATCCTTTGGTAAAATGCTTTCCTCCTGAAAACAAGGCCATACGCTAACCAGATAGTGATTTTTGATTGACCTGCAAATCCATTTAAGTGTCACTCAGGATTATCTGGGGGTTAATTAGAGAAGTACATAAAGAGTTCTTTTTATTTTTGGTTCATAATGAAAGAAACCTTCTTTAAAGGGTTAAGTCCGTTAGGTTCAAGATCACTTTTTGAGTCTGGACTGGAAATAGCTCTGAGTTTTCACACTCTGGAGGTAACTATTTTTGTATTCAGGACTGTAAAGACATAAATGATGTTATAAATAATAACTTATCACCTGACTGATCCAGATTTTTATTTGTATGGTTTGGTATAGCCAATTTCAGAACAATTTGATTTAAATGGTCACTGGTGATCAGTGTTTTTTGAGTCATGATTTTATCTTATGTGACTGATAAAGATACTAAGCCAAAGGAAAATATGCATTGGATATATTTTATTGATTGGAGAGTTTGTTTATATTTTGGAAAAATTAAAACAGGCAGAACTTTACTTCTATGAACTAGAGAATAGAAACTTGCTTTTCCTGTCTTTCTGTCAACCAGTATTAAATGCTAAAAGCTAATTTTCTTATTTTAGTTACACTGATGCAAATCTCAAGTGAAGTCAGAGCAGATTCCTCAAATTTTTACCATGTAACTGGGAGACAAATTCTTTCAGATGGCAGATACGTCAGACAGATGCAAAACTTGTAGAATATCAGAATGAGAGTATCAGAACTAATATTATTCCTGTTGTTTGTGAACATTGCAGGAGCAGCAACTTTGAATTCTGAATTACTTTGCCATTGGTTGGAATACTTACAGGGTCATAACTTGCTCCTGCTACTGATTTTTTGATTAACCAAGTTCTCTTTTGGGACTTTATCTAAGGATTAAGGGGAAATCTCTATCAAAAGGGTATGCCTGAAATGGCATGTATTTATATTTGGATTTTTTTCTCTACTCACCAAGAACATCAGTTCACTGAAGAGATAAAGGCAACACGGTACTTCCACTTTCAAAAAGTTCCAAGTTATTCTTCTACAATCTTTTTTCAAAATAAAATATCTCATGTTGCTGCCAGCATAAAGACACTTTAATTTTAAATAATACTTTAAAGGTCTGCAAGTTTTGCTTTGCTGGAACAACATTTTTTTCTGGGGGGGAAGTTGAACATCAAACTTAATCACTCAGCAGCATTTTTGCTATTTCTGCCTTTCAAGAAACAGTGTCTTCGTCCAGGTATTTTAACTGTGTCTAGAAAAGAACATGCAGAAAACCAAGCCATGCTTAAATTTGTGGAAAATGTACACACAACATAAAATTAATGCAAACTGGAAACTAAGATGTTAAGAAACCCATCTCACCTACAACGCCAGTGGTAGGTATGACAGTTTCCTACAGGATGTCCCAAACAATGGCTAGCTCAGTCAAATATGCACAATTCCCAATAATATTTTGTAAGGAAGTTCTACAATCAGATACTGCTGTTTATTTGAGATACATATTACTGACTTAATATAATTGAGATACAATTTCTGACTTAATATACTTGACTGATGGATTTTGAGTCATTCTCACAGAATAGAGTAACATTGATTTGGAATGAATCCTACAAGGAGTTCAATGCCCCCACCACCTGAAATCTTTGGTGAGATCTGAAAGCCTTCCCTAAGTTGCAGGAAGATCTCTTTGGTCATGATTTACACTTCTGCCAAACATACAGACAGCTGAATTTTTTAAAGCAAGAAATATAAATAATAATATAAAATATATAATATATAAAATATAATATATAAAATATAAATAATATAAATAAAAATAAGTTGGCACTTATTCTCTTTGTATGCTATCCATAAGTAGGCTTCAACTTTTAGGAGACTTTGTTATTCAGAAAAGATCTACTAAAATTTCATGCAGTTATGTTGCATTGTTGTAGTGTATTTTTAAAACTATTCATGCTGCCCATATCTTTGCTTATTTATGATGCGATCACAGAATGGTTGAGGCTGGAAGGAACCTCTGGATGTCATCTGGTCCAACCCCCCTGCCCAAGCAGGGCCACCTACAACCAGGTGCCCAGTACCATGTCCAGATGACTTTTCAGTATCTCCAAGGATGGAGATTCCACCACCTATCTGGGCAACCTGTGCCAGTGTTCCACCACTGTCACAGTGAAAAAGTGTTTTCTGAAGTTCAGAGGGAACCTCCTGTGTTTTAATTTGTGCCCATTGCTTCTGATCCTGTCACTGGGCACCACTGAAGAAATCCGGGCTCCATCCTCTTTGCACCCTCCCTTCAGGGATTTATATACGTTGATAAGTTCCACCTGAGTGTCCTCTTGTCCAGGCTGAACAGTCCGAGGTCTCTCAGCCTTTCCTCTTAGGAATCACAGAATCACACAGAATCACTAAGGTTGGAAAAGACCTGTAAGATCATCAAGTCCAAGCATCAACCAAAAAAACACCACCATGCCCATTAAACCATGTCCCACAATGACACATCCACACGCTTGTTGAATACCTCCAGGGATGGTGACTCAACCACTTCCCTGGGCAGTTTATTCCAGTGTCTCACCACTCTCTCAGGAAAGAAATTTTTCCTAATATCCAGTCTGAACCTTCCCTGGTGCAACTTGAGGTCATTTCCTCTTGTCCAGTCGCTAGTCACTTGGGAGAAGAGGCCAACACCCACCTCTCTGCAACGCCCTTCCAGGTAATTGTAGAGAGCGATGAGGTCTCCCCTGAGCCTCCTCTTCTACAGGCTGAACAACCTCAGCTCCCTCAGCCACTCCTCATCAGACTTGTGCTCCAGACCCCTCACCAGCTTCGTCGCCCTTCTCTGGACACACTCCAGCACCTCAATGTCTTTCTTGTAGTGAGGGGCCCAAAACTGAACACAGTATTCGAGGTGTGGCCTCACCAGCACCGAGTACAGGGGCATGATCACCTCCCTACACCTGTTGGCCACACTGTTTCTGATAGAGGCCAGGATGCCATTGGCCTTCTTGGCCACCTGGGCACACTGCTGGCGCATCTTCAGCCGGCTGTCGACCAACATCCCCCGGGTCCTTTTCTGCTGGGGATCTTTCCAGCCACTCCTTCCCAAGCCTGTAGCATTGCATGGGGTTGTTGTGACCCAAGTGCAGGACCCAGTATTTGGCCTTGTTCAACCTCATACAATTGGCCTGGGCCCATCGATCCAGCCTGTCCAGATCCCTCTGCAGAGCCTTCCTACCCTCAAGCAGATCATCACTCCCTCCCAACTTGGTATCATCTGCAAACGTGCTGAGGATGCACTCGATCCTCTCATCCAGATCATCAATAAAGATATTAAACAAGACCGGCCCTAAAACTGAGCCCTGGGGGACTCCGCTTGTGACCAGCCGCCAACTGGATTTCACTCCATTCACCACAACTCTCTGGGCTCGGCCATCCAGCCAGTTTTTTACCCAGTGAATAGTGCACCTGTCTGAGCCATGATTTGCCAACTTCTCCAGGAGAATACTGTTGGAGACAGTGTCGAAGGCTTTACTAAAGTCCAGGTAGACAACCTTGACAGCCTTTCCCTCATCCACTAGGCGGGTCACCTGGTCATAGAAGGAGATCAGGTTGGCCAAGCAGGACCTGCCCTTCATGAACCCGTGCTGGCTGGGCCTGATCCCTTGATTGTCCTGCACTTCCCCATGAGTGCCCTCAAGATGAACCTCTCCATAATCTTCCCCGGCACTGAGATCGGGCTGACAGGCCTGTAGTTCCCCGGATCCTCCTTCCGGCCCTTCTTGTAGATGGGCGTCATGTTGGCAATCCTCCAGTCGTCCGGGACCTCCCCCGTTAACCAGGACTGTTGATAAATGATGGAGAGCGTCTTGGCAAGCTCCTCCGCCAGCTCCCTCAGCACCCTTGGGTGGATGCCATCAGGCCCCATAGACTTGTGAGTGTCCAGGTGGCATAGCAGGTCATTAACTGCTTCCTCCTGGATGATGGGGACTTTATTTTGCTCTCCATCCTTGTCTTCCAGCTCAGGGAGTTGAATACCCTGGGGATACCTGGTGTGGCTGTTAAAGACTGAGGCAAAGAAGGTATTAAGTACCTCAGCCTTTTCCTCATTCTTCGTGACGATGTTCCCTCCCACATCCAGTAAATGATGGAGATTCTCCTTGGCTCTCTTTTCGTTGTTAATATATTTATAGAAGCATTTTTTGTTATCCCTTATGACTGTGGCCAGGTTGAGCTCTAGCTGCGCTTTCGCCTTTCTAATTCCCTCTCCGCATGACCTAACGAGGTCCTTGTATTCTTCTTCACTTGCCTGCCCCTTCTTCCAGAGGTGATAAATTCTTCTTTTTTCCCTGAGTCTCAGCAAAAGCTCCTTGTTCAGCCAGGCCGGTCGTCTTCTCCACCAGCTCTTCTTACGGCACATGGGGACTGCCTGCTCCTGCACCTTCAAGATTTCCTTCCTGAAGAAGGCCCAGCATTCCTGGACCCCTTTGCCCTTCAGGACCGTCTCCCAAGGGACCCTCTCAACCAGCATCCTGAACAGGCAGAAGTCTGCCCTCCGGAAGTCCATTGTAGTGGTATTGCTGACTCCCCTCCTTACTTCACCAAGAATTGAGAACTCTATCATTTCATGGTTGCTAAGCCCAAGATGGCCTCCGACCTTCACTTCTCCCACCAGACCCTCTCTGTTTGTGAACAGCAGGTCAAGCAGGGCACCTCCACAGGTAGGCTCCCTTACCAGCTGTGTCAGGAATTTATCTTCCACACACTCCAGGAACCTCCGGGCCTGTTTCCTCTCGGCTGTGTTACACTTCCAGCAGATGTCTGGTAAGTTGAAGTCCTCCACAAGAACAAGGGCTTGCGACTGTGAGACTTCTGCCAGCCGCTTGTAGAATGCTTCGTTGGCCTGTTCATGCTAGTTGGGTGGTCTATAACAGACACTAAGCAGGATATCTGCCTTGTTAGCCTTCCCCCTCATCCTTACCCGTAAGCATTCAACCTTGTCATCACAATCGTTGAGCTCTATACAATCAAAACACTCCTTGACGTACAGAGCCACCCCACCGCCTCTCCTTCCTTGCCTATCCCTTCTGAAGAGTTATAGCCCTCCATCGCAGCACTCCAGTCACGCGAGTCATCCCACCATGTTTCTGTGATGGCCACTACGTCATAGCTGTCCTGCTGCACAATGGCTTCCAGTTCCTCCTGTTTGCTGCCCATACAGCATGCATTGGAGCAGACACACTTGAGATTAGCATTCGATTTCACCCCCAATGTCGGCATGCCACCCCTAGGCTCATCTCTAGGTAGCCTGGCTGCATCCCCTTCCCCCTTCAAATCTAGTTTAAAGCCCTCTCGATGAGGCCTGCCAACTTATAAGTGAGAACCCTTTTCCCCCTTGAGGATAGTTAAACTCCATCTGCTGCCATCAGGCCCGGTGCCGTGTAAACCGCCCTGTGGTCCAAAAACCCAAAATTCCCCTGATGGCACCAGCCTCTGAGCCATGTGTTAACCAGGTGTGTTTTCCTGTTCCTATCAGCGTTCCTTCCTGCCAATGAAGGGATTGAGGAAAACACTCCCTGTGCTCCCGATCCCTCAACCAGTCTCCCCAGTGCTCTGAAGTCCCTCTTGATCAATTTTAGGCTTCTTTGCGCAACCTCATCGCTGCCAACCTGCAAAACCAACAGCGGGTAGTAATCAGTGGGCTGTACCAGACCAGGGAGTTTCCTGGTGACCTCTCTCACCCAGGCCCCAGGGAGGCAGCAGACTTACCTGTGGCTTGGGTCTGGTCGGCATATTGCGCCCTCTGTTCCCCTCAGGAGGGAATTGCCTGCAGCAATTACCCTCCTTTTTGTCTTAGTAGAGGTGGTTGTGATGCGTGGGGCAGACTGGCTCACCCTAGGCAACCCCGTGGATGGACTTTCATCCATATCCTCGTTATCCTGGCCCTCAAGTTCTGGAGCCCTATATCTATTGTGTAGGGACAGCTGGGAAGGTGAGGGAGGCCGGGAGGGGATTCGCCTGCTGCCCCGAGCAGGGACCCGTTTCCATTCCCCTTTGCCTCTTAGGTCCCCTCTTTCTGCCCGGCAGCAAGAGGGTAGGGGATCCTCTGCCTCTCGTGGAGCCTCCATCCTCTGCCTTTCCCTCAGGGATGGTAGGGCATGGCTCCACCAGTCTATCTCCCTCTCGCACTCCCTGATACTCCTCAGCCTCTCCACTTCCTCTTTCAGCTCTGCCACCAGGCTGAGCAGATCGTTCACCTGGTCGCACCGCACACAGGCGTTGTCTCTCCCTGCCTCCGGCACCAGCAACAGGCTCAGGCACTCCCTGCAGCCAGAGACCTGGACAGCCGCGTGCCTGGGTGGGAGCTCCGTCTGGGTCACCACATTCCTTCTGGCGATGGCTTTCAGCGGAGTGGAGACCATGGCTGGGCCTCTTCTGGGAGGGTGATGACCACTCGTCAAGAGAGCCTCTAGAGCCAGGCGGGGAGGACTGCACCCTGCCCGCACGCCTTCCCTGCATGCGCTGCCTGCCGAACTGACGTGCGAAGTGACGCGCCACGCCCTTCTGACGCGCCATGTCCTGTTTGCCCGCCCTGTTCGTCACCCTCCCTGGGGGCTGCTCTTGTACGGGAGGGCGTTAGGCCGCTGCCGCTCTCCTCCCCCCCACGCTGAGTCAGAGCTGCCGCTCGTCAGGAGCTCGCGCTGCCGGCTCGGTGGGGGGGTGGGGTGTGGGGAGCGGGTTGGGCCACCCTCTCTCTCCCTGTGCTTTCGCCTTTGCGGTTTGCCGCCCTAGGAAGGGTCCCCTGTCGCGATCCTCTGCTCCGGAGCCCTTCACCTCGGTGGCGAAACGCTCCAGTCCCTTCATCATCTTCATGACCCTTCCTTGGACTCTCTTCACTATGTCCATGTCTCCCTTGTACTGGGGAGCCCAGAACTGGACACAATACTGCAGGTGGGGCCTCATCAGGGCTGTGTAGGGGGAAGGATCACCTCCCTTAACCTGCTAGCAACACTCCTCCTAATGCAGCCATGACACCATTAGCTTTTTTTGCTGCAAGGGCACATTGCTGGCTCATGTGATCACTCATGTAAATCACATTCTTATCATAATGAGAAATTTGTTAAAGAAGAAAAAGAAAATTAAAGAGATTTCTAGACGATTGACTGAGACCATTTCTGTTAAGAAAGGCCATATGAAAACATCATGAAAACAAGTCTCATTATATGTGAACTTTCTTGGAGAACAAAAATCACTGTTGTATTTTGCAATTTACAGTTTGTGAAAAACTACTGAAAAGAGTTTTGCAGTTGTCACAGAAAACCAGTTGCTTTTGTGAACAATAATGCTTGTAAATAGTTATTTAGGACTTCCTTTCCCACCCCTCATCAACAACTTCCTTCTGGTGATAGCCATTAGTTCTTTGAAAAGAAACCTTATTCTTTTATAGGGTAAATGAATTGCAAGGGAAAAAATTTGAGTCCACATTACGCATGACAGCTTAATGGGTGCAGTGGAAATGGAAAGCCTGACATCACTCGAGGGGAAAAAAAAAAAGATACAACCTTTCATTTCCCTGCTTGATACTTACCAAAAGACTGAAATCTCACTGGGAGCTGGCTGTAAATCTGAGTCATGCATCCCACTGCCTGGCTGTACCCAGTCCAGTCCCGTCCCTGGACCAGCGAGTGGGTTTGTACCCAACCTTTTTGCTGTCTGATGAGTCAAGAATCACCTTGTCAGCTCTTTAACCTCCTCATCCACCCCAAATTTAAAAAAAAAAAAAAGACCAATTACTATGCTCAAACCTTTGACGCTGACAGCAGGCAGCCAGGCCTAAGACCACTTTCCTTCTTGCCCATGATCCCAAAATTGCAGGCACAACCTGATGCTCAAGGTGGTCGGTCTGCAGATCTTGGCCCCTCAGCTCCTGCCCCTCCAGCGGCCTTTACTAATACTCTGAGGTCCCCTCCATGCCTCCACCAGCCCCTGCCCCGCCACACACCAATGCTGCTTCTGCACTCAGACAGAGAGGAAAAGAACTGTTGCAGCAAGGGATAAATGTATCTGGTTTTTAACTAAGAGTTGGAGGTTCGGTGGACCAAACTGTGATGTTTAAAACAAGAAGAGGTTAAAATTTCAAGGAGTCAGGGACCAAAACTTACATAAATGCCTTACAGCAAAGCTGAGCTGTTGTATTTTAGTGTTTGCTGCACAAAATTTAAACTGGCTATTATAAAAGATTATATGTATACTATTTTTAAAAAAACCTGTTAACACTAGTGATACAAATGATATCTTTTTATTAGAAGTGGTGCCCACATTTTCATTAGCTTTGGTGTCCACAGTTTCAAAAGTAAGATTAGTATTTATTATATAGAATTACATTATAGAAAAAAGCAAAATCTAGTATGTTCTTGTAGTGAATTGACTATAACAATTTTCCATTTTCAGGAATAAAACCAGAAGGAAAGAACACACATTTAACATACCTCTGAACTAGAACTAGAGTTTCTGAAAACCTCAAAAAATAAAGGAACGAAGAGCTGTTTAT